>NC_089689.1:23015099-23325277 GCF_031753505.1 Anomalospiza imberbis | reverse complement strand
ATCTGGATTCAAGGGGGCAGCAAGACCTCTGGGAAAGAATCTAAAAAAGAGCAGTTGGGTTTTTTTCTGTGGTCCACAGCAACTGTGACATCTCCCCTTTGAAGCACAGCGGCGACAGTCCAAGCCCCAAATGCTGCTCCCCTCTCTCGATGGCAGGCAGGGGGTGGGCTCTGTGCACAACCCCCAGCACCCATGTCTAGGGCAAGCGGGGCTTGCTCTGCTCATGCTGCTGGGCAAAGTCCCACAGAAATGGAAGTTACTGTAATTATAGCTTGCCTGAACATATGGTTTCAGGGATCTTTCCGCGTGTAAAATGCATGAATATGCATCAAAACTAGATGTCACTGCTTAAATTACATAATCCTGCACAAACATATATTTAAGAGGGACCCGACATCCTCTGTTTTTTAAGGGGCTTTAGCTGTGATTAATTCTCTGAGCTTATTAATCACAACATGTGTTAGTGTTTGATAAATTGCCCAAAAGTTGCATTAGCTAATAAGTGTAAGAACAAAACGAAATAGTTTCATCTGTTTTTATAATAAGACAAAGAGCATCATGGGAGCATACACGGTGGTCATGAATAAAAGAGAAACATTCATTTATGATAATTGGTTTCAGCTCCCCGTTTGGCTGGTTCTTGTGACCTAAATGTATCCAGTTGTTTCCTTTCTTTCCCGTTGGTTTTTGGGTCACTCCTAATGGTTTAATTCAACAAAAAATGTCTACCATTTCCTGTAACCTCTGTCTTTTTTCATTCCTCCTTCCAAAATGTTTTTTTTCTGTGCAGCATCTAGAGAAATCTCCCTCTCTCTCTCTCTCTCTCCCTGTTTCCTTCCAAGTGAACAAAGTCAATATTGTTGACAGAGAAAAGGTTTAACTCCAGGCAAAAGGAAAAAAAAAAGTAATAGTCATTTATTTGTCTCCACTTCTGAGTTCACAAGGGTTTTTTGTTTGATCCTGGCGGTCAAGACTTTGACACGGAACATGCCCCCTCTGACCATGAACAATTTATGGAGGGAGAAAGAGACAAAAATCCTCATTCATGTTTAAGAAAGCAAAGGAAATGGCTGTAGATTAATATTTGTGCATTTGTAGCAAAATTTCTGATAGGTCTGTAACACATTCAACCACCCTAGTTGAGAAACACAAGAGGCAAAACTCAGCCCTGGAGAGTTGAGTTTTGTTACTCTTGGACACCTTTCAAAACATCAGCCCTCATTCTGCTTTTCTTAGGGCAGCTTTTTCCTCCAGCAGAGAGTGAAAAACGTTGTATGGCATTTGCAAGGAGGCGGCGCACGCTGGCAGGGGTTACCTTGAAGCACAGGCAGGGAGCACTTGCCATGGTCTTTCCATTTGCACTCATGCCTGATACTCCCTGAACACTGCAAAGTGCTTTTACATCTCCCATTTACCCTGCTCAAAGTGACAAGGAATGAATTTTCTAGCACGAGGCCCTGAGTTCGAGCCGGTGGGAGATGTGGCGTAGCACAGCACTGGGATGCCAGAAGGGTGCCAGTCAAGATACCCTGTGCCATCAGGACCCCCTCTTTCACCACACTAAAACTTCTGGGGCTGAAATTCTCCTTTGCCAGGTGTCTGCCTCCAGCAGAGTTTTCTAGGAAATCAAGGAGGGTGGGAGAGGAGGAGACCTGGCAGCTTTCCAACACAAGATTAGAGAAAAGTGCTTAGTCGATATAAAAATTCTAACAATTATTTTTTTGGGGTTGCTCTCACGCCTCCATCTTCTGGAAAGGAGTCTGGAAATTTGGTGTCACCCTGGGAACAGGGATGTGCCTTTTACATCCAAATTTGGCAAAGTGCAAAGCCTTTGAATACATCCCACTGAAGATTTATTAGCCTCTGGGAGAAAAACCTCTACAGATTCTGTCTGCCTTGATCTTGCTCCATTTTGGGGCTTCTAGGGCTTGCTTCTTCTGGGGATTGCTCAGGACTTTCCGTGCTATAATTCCCTTCCTGGCTGCTGGACATGACTGTGGCTCTGGGCACCAGAAGAGAGAGCTAAAAAGCCATCCCTGTCATCTCAGACCCTGGACTCCCACCAAGTCCCTCACTGCCCCAATCAAGCAAAGTGGAAAGCAACAGAACTGCAAAGCAGGAGCAATGGGGCATGGCCCAGGGAGAAGCCAGGAACAAACACTGGAGGGGAGAGATGGATCCCATAGGGATGCTTGATATGACATCAGGGAATTGGGATGAGGCAGGAAAATTGAGCTAGGATAGTCTGGCAATGATATATAATAAAAGCATAGATAAAACATAAGCACCAGGAAGGTGATGAAGGCTACAGATAAGGCCTTAATTTTCATGATTCAAGGCTTCTGAATTTCAGCTTTAATTTCTAAGATAAAACAGGTTGTGCCTGTTATCATTTCTAGAGTACCCCAAGCTCTCCACCAAACAGACCAGGAAACCAAACATCAGCAAAGCATCTCACTGCTCCACCAAACACACACTGAAACAGCTGACAGGCTAAAAAGAATGGCAGGAAGATGTAATGAGAGGGCAGAGATAGTCAGATTAGAAAACACCATAATTTTGAGTATGCTGATGATATGCATGAGGTGTAGTGAACTGCAGGAGTAAATCAAAGTCTGCTCTCGAAACTCACACAGCTGTTATCCAGAGACCCTCTGGCTGGAAATCATTTCCCCACAAAATCATGGGTATAACATAAATATTCATGTGATTTTAACTATACAATATCTAGGAAGTTTTTAACCCTTAAGAATCACTGTTCCTTGCAACCTTGAGCAGCAGAATTTCTAATTTTCTGTTGCTGAAATCTCTACTTGCCCATTGCATTACACACCTCAAAGGCTGAGGCTTTCAGAAAAGAAATCCCAGTTGGAGAAATTCCTGCTGAAGTCATGGGCATCACTAACACTTTGTAATGTGTCAGTACCCATTCTTAAGCATGCAGTGGGGCTGGAAGGATAAATATGTTCAGGATATGATAGGACACATTTGGAGAGGACAGTTCTATCTGCAGCTAGTAAACACTGAGGTCTGAGCACAAATTGCATCATGTGCAATTGCTGAAGGATACTGGAGGACTATTACTGTCAGCTGGGTCCATGACCTCTCCATCAGGGCAGTTTTTCTACTCAGCAGAGAGGCTGCCCACAGCCAAGCTCTTTGTCACAGCCTGGATCTGGGATGACCAACCCTTAGCTCTTGGGAATCACAATTTGGTGCCATCACCAAGGGTCATGCAAAGACTCTCCTGCCTGCGAGGGAGGAGCAGCCACTGCCTTTCCTGAAATAGTCCCACCTTGGCTGCTCTGGTTTGAGGATGTATTTGACACAACCCCCATGCTCCCTGCAGCGTCACCCAGCACAGATAGAGCCTCAGAGAATTTGGCTGCAAATCAATGCACCTCCCCTGCCACTACAATAAAGCTTGTGACTGCAGGAAAAACAGCATGAGGAAGGCCAGAAAACTCCTTACACATCAGAAAATTAAAACCCACTGTCTAGACAAGAGATCAGGAATTATCTTAAATTTTAAGCAATGATAATTGACCAAGTGGAAGGGGAAACAAAACGGAGAAAGACTTTATTGAAAAAAGGGAGGATTTTTTTTGGGTACATCATACCAATTAAGGGGAAACTACATTAATTCCCTGCCAGTGCTGCTAAAGGATGACTGCAGCAAGTTTTGTTCCTAGTTCTGCCTAGTTCTTCCCTATCATGAAAGGCCCATGTGTTTTATTGTGTATGGTCCTAGTGCCAAAACTTCTCAAAGGTTTGTAACTGCCCAGGACACCTGCTTTGTGTCTGCAGGCAGGAATCACAAATGAACACATGATTGAAGGGAACTGCAAATCTTAAAATATGACAGGCATCAAAATGTTATTGCATCCTCTCAACAGCTTTAGAAAACTGTTTTTCCCTAACCTTATCAAACCAGGGATGACAGTGGAGCTAACTTCTACTGGATAATCACAGAAAAACAACTACACTACAGACTTTCCAACAGAACAGACTGAGTAGCTTTGTGGGGGAAAACTAGCACAGTGCAGAATACTCAAATACATTATGGATAAGGTTTAACATCTAAATCTGCAGCTACTCCAGAAATACAAAGATATACCTTTAACAATACACTCTAGTTCAGTCTATCCCACTTATCTCAAGAACACTTTAAGATGATCTGCATTCTACACAAAAGCAGGCATGACAGCAAACTTGGCATTACAAAGCACTTCTGTTCCTGTTTTAGATGATCATATCTCATTCTTGAATGGGACCTTTACACATCTCTCAGGTGCAGAGAGGTTCTACATAGCTGTTGGTGTGTGGGTTTAACTGTGAGAAGTGACTGGCTTTAAATCTTATCAAATTATTTCAATTGCATTAATTAAGCAGCTTCCTTATATCCCCAAACATCCCAAATTAACCATGCAGCTCTAGGAATACTGGATTTCCATCTTTAGAGATGCTGGGGTGAGCCTTTCCAGTCATACTGAATTCACCATGAAATAAAAAAGCTCTCTCCTGAAGCACAAATTAGGCTACTGTAAATAAGGCTTGGGCTAGATCTCACACTGCACAGAGCTCTGCACAGTCACTCACATCTTCAGTTTACACACACTAACAGTGAGTGTATGAAAACAGCTGTGCCATTTTTCCATGTCCTTTCACTCAGCTACGTGCTTTTGAAATGGCTTCATTTCATTATATGCCTGAATATGCTTTCTCCTGTTTCTCTGTTGAACCAAATAAAACATACCTCTAATATAAAAAAAAAAAAAATCCCAAAACAAGTGACTCTTGCGTGAACATAAGAGCACATTCTACCATATTCCTTTTATTTTCCCCATTTATTGACCTCTCTTCTGTGCCACCCAGTTGACTGAAGGGTGTGCTAACATGTACAACATGTCAGTGTAATTCCACAGTTTGGGATTTAGACGTGGTTTTGCATATGAGAGTAGGAATTGCTTGCATTGCAAGCTATGGGGATGACATGCCTCTCATTATGACAGGGTGAGAGACAACCTGCTCTGTCCCCAGCTGCAGGCACATTCCCTTCCTTCTGCCAGGGGCTGGGGCTTCTTTCACAGGTGCCAAATGGCAATTTGGGGTGGTTCACCTGATGTTTCCAAGTCTAGCATCAGGCTATGGTTGTCATGACCCTGTGGAGAGCAGCTCTGCCAAAAGGCAGAGGGACAGGATTTGTGAAATATCTAACAGAAAAGAACTCCCAGAAGTGGCACATGAACCACAGCTAGGTCTGCTTCAGCAGGGCAAGGCAGAAAGGTGTGTCACTGCAAAATGCCCTTACTTTGGCAAGATGAGGGCCTGCAGTGTGGTTGCTCTTGTGGCACTACAGCCCCTCAGAGACTATTAAAACTGAAAAGTCATTCATAGAAAGGAACACCAAAAAATATGCAAGTCCTAGAGAAAACTCTCCTTCCTTTCAAGGGACTCCTGCGTGGGATTTGGGATACCCCCACTTCACACCCAGCACGCTGTTTCAGGCACAGGGAGGGGCTGCAGGAGGGACCATCCCACAGCACCCTGAGCCAGCTGCAGGTGCAGAACTGGCTCAACTCAGAAGCGGGGTCAGAGGGCAGAGCAAAGTGCTGGCTTGGTGTCTTCACAAGATTTGTTTTAAAGGTCTGCAGTTTTTCACACCTCAATCCAGCCAGGCAGGCAGCAATGCCAAAAGATGGCTGTACAAACTCCTCTTGGTTGTTGTATGGAGGAACTGGAATTAACACAGCACAGGATAGCAAAGTGCCCCAGAATCCTAGAGGTAAAGAGTGAGAGATGGAGGTGATAACCCAGAAACAGTTGTTTTTGCCATCTCACCAACCTCAAGTTTCACTTAAAACCATAGTCAAAAGACTAATGATAAAGAAAAAGCCTCTGCCAAAAAATTTAGGCAGGACATTCCTGCCAGAATATATGTTAAAGAAAGACACACAATTATTTTTTAGAGTTGCTGGCACAGTGCTTTCAGGAAAACTTTCCCTTTAAACACTAAAATTAAACAAACACATGAAACGCAGGGAGAAATGTAATTACTTTATAGCTTGACTTTGGTCTATTGCCTCGGGTATCCAGTTCCTTTTCTTAGTGATGTGGAAACTCAAATTCCCCCCTAACAGTGTCATTAATTCCTTGGCCTGGAGAGCCCAGCTTTCCTGCTGCATTTTGCATCAGGAAATCCCAGCTGCCCGCACCTTGCTCTGAAAATGGCTCCGCAGGTGACAAAGGAGCTCCTGCCCTGCTCCCAGCACAGGAGGGGGGCAGGAGGGCTCCCCTATCCCGCGTGAAAAGGAGGGGATTAAAACAATTGGGTTGCCAAAAAAACAATTCGAGACCCAGGCGAAGATCTAGCTCCTCTGACCTCCAGCCCTCCCAAAACTCCCCTCTCCTGCCAAAAAAAATGACAAGGGGTGTCTATTTCTGCTTGCCTTTTTCCTAAGAAAAACACCTCCCCCTCTCTCTCCTCATGTCCCCCCATGGCTCTTCCTCCCACACACAGTTGGGGCTGGCTATGGTTCACGTTAAATGAACACCCAGTCCTAAAACACACCCGGGATGGCATCCAAAGGCTACCAGAGGCTGTCGAGAGACTCCCACTGGTTTGGGCAAGCTCATGTGCTCCCCACTGACCACCCGCCCTCAGGCCAAGAGCAGCTGTAATGCTCTGGAGAGAAAACAAACAGGTTTGGGGGAGCACAGGGAGCCCCGTGGGAGCAGAAGCATCTCACCCGTGCTTACCTTCCCCCTGCCTTGCCTTGTGGGATGCTGAGGAAATCCTCTCTGTGCCAGCCTGACCAGGCAACCATCCTAGCTCCTTCCCCGTGCCCAGGCAGCTGCTCCTGAAGAAGGTTTTCTTGGGCACTGCACAGAACATCCCAGCTCTTTTCAGACTGAAATCTTTCGAGGTCGGTCCTGGAAGCAGCCCTGTAGCTGCCTGCCCTTTGCAAGCTGTCATGCAATTTAGCAGGAGCCCAGCCGGACTGTGTGAGTTTATATCCACCCCTGTGACACACACACACACACACACAGAATGTGCCTGGCATCTGAAGCAGCCGATGCTGGATTTATCCCTTCCCTTGTTGCCAGTGGCTGACATAAGTGCCGGGAACTCTTGGTGGAAAACTGCTTATGAGCTTTGGGCCTGATCCAAACCCCACTGAAGACAAAGGAAAGACTTGCGATTGCTTTGGAGCTGGCTTTGGATCAGTCCCATTATCTCTGCCCTGAGCGCAGTGTACAAACAAAGAAGCAAGGACTGGGGCACTGTAAGCCTGTGCCCGGGGGCCTATCTCATCTGAGGAAGAGAGAAGCAGGGAGATGCATCTAAGCCTTCCTTAGAACATCCATCCAGGGCCCTCCTGGGAGGGGACTAGCCTTGGCAACTGCACATGATCACAACCCTCACTCGTGGGTGGAGATGCCCTGCTTGAGAGCAGACACACAGATTTCTCTGCTCAGGATTGGTATCAGCCACACAAAACATCCAGAGCCAGACCTACATCCAGACTTCAGTTGTGCAAATCATCCACCTCACAGGCTGAGTCTGCTTTTATCTGTCAAACACCATCAGTTTGCACACTCCAACACTAAACACATTCACGTGTCTCACAGAACACAAGTGTCCCGATGAGCTCTTCCCATTCCACAAGACTGACAGAGTAACACTCTCAGACTCCCTCCCACCTCAAAATCCACAAAAACATTTGTTTTGTGAACAATTAAGCAGTAATTAGCATTCTTCCTAAGAGGCTGCCTGCAGAACTGAAAAATTATTTGACACTATTTCATTCCACTTCTCGTGGCAGCACTATCTTTCTCTTAATTTACTATACGAAAAAAAAAAAAAAGAAAAGAAAATGTTAAGTCATGCTTTTCTATTCTAAGGCATTTGTTGTAACTATACAAGGCTTTTTTCCCACTGGGAAAATAAATGGGAACCATGAATCACACCAAACTTACCTAAGAAAGTGCAAAACAATTCTCTGTCCTGGGATTACAGAGGTGATGGCTCATGACTATTTCTCATAGAGTTTAGGCTACACAACTTCTGTAGCATAAACTGATTTCCATTGGAGGTAAAGGGGGTTTTAACCAACACCTTTCCACTTGTGCCAATCCTTAGTGTGGATACAGTTACACTATACTATGACAGCTCTTCTTGGGAAACTGGCAAACAGCTTCCTTGAGCCTTGTTTAAAAACACATTTGAATTCCTGCATTTTAACAGACTACCATGTGTCAATGGAATGACAATAAACAGCAGCGTGGGTGTCCTTCAAAGGAGAGGAGCAAGAGCCAAAATGAGTTGCCCTTGGCTCTTTGTACAGAGGCTGGGGCTGTGATCTGGCTAGTGTCTGAGGTGGGCTCAGACCCTGCAGCAATTACCTGGCTTAGCAGTGGGTGGGAAGGTGTGACAATGCACTGCCCCGCCATAGAGCTCACCCCAAACAGTGCTAGCCTAAGGCTGGCACAGTTTATGCTGTGCTCAGATACCCTAATGAGGGTAACTCCGGGGAGCAGAGCAGCCCTGACAAGTTTCAAAGTCTGTTGACATTTCTGTGATGCCAAACTCTGAAAACCACAGCTGGTGTTGAGGGTCAGGTAACCCTGGGCTTGAAACACGCAACGCTAAGTTATTTTTCAATCCTGGCTTGAACTATAGCTTTGCAAAAGCCTGAGTCTCTAGGATTTCCCACCCCTCATCCAAAGAAGTGGAGAAGAGAGAGTGAGGATTTAAAGGGAAATAAGTTAAACCTCATAGCATGCAAAATGAATTCCCTAACCAGAAGGGTCTTGCCACATCCTCGGAATGGTGTCACGGCTTGAAAACATGCCTTGTTTCTAAGCTCATTTATTTGCTAGGAAAACTCAGCCACTAGTATGTCTTAAAGAAATCCCTAGAAAGGCATCTGCAAACAGTTGCACTGAAATTTCAATTGCTGAGTGTAATTCACGGCAGAGCGAAACCCTGGAATCTCTGAGAGTGCAGGGCACAAATAGCTCAAGGAGGTGTTTGGTACGAAGGAAATGGTGATGCTTCTTCCATTTCCCATGAATATCATATGCACTGCTTCAGCCATATGTTGTGTTGAATCTGCCACATTCTTCAGTGGTGGGCACAGATGTGGACAGATCTGACAGATCAGGGTCTTAGGGTCACACAGGAGTAAATTGGGGGCAGATGATTTGAGCGTCACAGCTTATTTTTAGAAAAAAAAAGGGGGGAAAAGATTGCTAAGAATCATTTCTACCATGTGTCCGAACAAGAAACGCATTTATCTCACCTAGTAAAAACAAAGAAGAGTTTCTCTCAAATAAGGAGTTTGTTTTAAGAGGCTAACAAAGATTGTTCTATGCACTCTATAGATCACAGGTGCTGCAGAGAAACACAGACTTTGCCATGTATTTCCGTGCTTCATTAACATGTATTATTTTCAGACGGTCTCCAACAGTGTTCCAGCTTTATAGGCACAGAAGTGACTCCTTTGACAAATAAGCAAAGTTTCTTCTCAGTTGCCTGACTTACACTATTCTCTGGTTATTCCTCTGAGTAGTGCTATTTTGCCTACATGTTCACTGCGGGTGATAAAAGACATCGAGGAAATGGAAAACACTTTCCCAAGAACATAACCACTGCTAGGAGATGGAACAGAAAACAAGGAAAAAGGAAGTCAATGCTTATTCAAGCCCTATAGGCCACAAAAATACAGCAAAACTGTAACAGATTCCTTCATGTCTGTTATTTATGCTCATAAGAGCATATTACACACACACACATTTCTGCCTCCTGCTGTACGAAGTTTAAAAACAGAGAGTGAGGATGAGGTCACATTTCTTCATGAGTTCCACAAACTGAACTTGCCCAACATTTACTTGTACAAGGTGAGGGTCTGTAAAGCTAAGGCAGAATTCAAACCCAAACTGCATTTGCCAAAGGACAAGAAGAGTGTTTCACAACACTGCCTGCCACAGGATGGGCCTTTCAAAGGCTGCTTTGAGAAGAAAACCCGAAGAAAATGCTGATTGCACTAGAATGGTGAGGACAAGGTGCTGATGGCAGGAGTGTCCCAGCCAACCCAGTCACCTAAGTCTTTGTGTTGTGGCCATGCCCAGTCATTTGCTGTGGATTTTTCCAGGCCATCAGCTCAAATTACTAATAGCCAGCATGGGACATTTTAGTTGTATCAAGTAGACATTTACCCTGCTATGAACAAACCAACCCAGGCCCCAGACACGCTGGAAATTGCTCAGAGAACAATGTCACCCCTTTGCTACCCAAGTCCAGTGCTCTCCCGAGCCCAAGCAGGAATGGGGTGAAGCCAATCTGAAAGCAGAGCCGGAGTTTTTCCATTTCCTCTTACAAGTCACTGAGGAGTTGTAGGTGCAATCAGTCATATTTTTTTCCCATGTTTTCCCCTGTCTGTTTGGCTAAGAATAAATAGTCTGGATTGATAAAGCCTAAACTACTGATTTTCCTGCACCTTGAGATTTCACACAGGCTGCTTCTGGTTCTTCAGAGGGGTCACACCAGCTGGCAGAAGGATTCAGATGGGATTTAAGCTGTGTGAGGCTGGGCCAAAACTGTGTTAAGTGTAGTTCAGTGATTAAATGGTTGGAATAGGGATCAGAAAGCCTGGTCTGTTAGGTAAATATGAACATTTCAGCCCAGCCATCCAATCTCTGAGCAGGGATCATGCCACTTAAACCCTTTTGCCAGCCAAGATTCACAGTGCTGAGAAGGTGATGGAAGGTGGAGAAGGTAGTATTTTGCTGGTCTAATGCTTTGGGATCTTCACGAGCACACCAGAGTTGTGTTTTGCTCAAACACCTGGCTTTGAGCATTGGAGCCCAGACAGGAGTGCTAGAAGAAAACAGAAGCCAGACAGAAGATGGGATGCTACAAGAATTGAAGACACTTCAAGCTAACTTTTCTTTTCTGTGGGATTTGTTTTTAGCTGGGTCAGCTTCCTGACCTGGATAGCACAAGATTCCATGTAAAAGGCAGAGGACCAGAGCATATACCCTGGGTGAGAGAAAAGAACCACCATTTTCAGAGGCAATATGAGTTTATTTCAGATGAACCCAGCCATTTTAATTGAATGTCCCTATAACCTGGTGATTCAGAGCAATTCCAATTAGGCAAACAAATAACCAAGCATTTCCCTCCTGGAGAGATGTTTACCCCATGCAGGGAGGGCAGAGACCAAGAGAGAAGCCCATGAATCCCTACCATGCCTTTCAGGGCAGAGCTGCTTCCCAGGAACCAGAATTTCAAACCAAGCTAAGATTTGGGAGGAAGTTTGTTCTTTGTTGGTGGTTTTTCTCCCTGACTGCTGGTTTCCACCACTTCTGTGTTCAGTTGCTTTGTGGCTTATCAAATAAGCAAAGGTCCCCTAGAAACCCCTCTATCAACTTTTTTTCCTCCACTTGGAAAACAGGCTACCAGCCTCTAAATGCATCCCCTGCTGGCAGAGAAGAGAGGTAACATTTTATATAGCCTCACCTCCCCCATATGGTCGTACCTGGTCACTTCTGGACATGTGCAAACAGCGCCACAAAAAATACAGGATTTTGCAAGATTTTCTGATCAGTCCCTCTGAGTGCAGGCAAACAGCACATGACAGATGTCTGAGAGATCTGCTTTCAGAATCCTGCTATGGTAATAGAAGCCATAGTTCCACTCACCTTCCCAACAGAAAGGTTTTCTCCCCTGCCTCTCCAGTAATGATCCAAGCTCCCCATCCCCTCTGCTGTGCTGCCAAACTGCAGAGAGCAAGATTTCCTTTCCCAGTGGGATAACCTGCTACCTATGTGTTGTTTTCTTTCTTTTTCTTTCAAGATAGTAAGAGAGGAATAAAGAAGTAGGTGGGAAAGGGGAGAAGAGAAATATAAACCATGACAGTACAGAAACACAGGACATGCTTATGGGGGATGACCAAGTGCCTTTCTCCTACAAATGACACCATCCAAAGGCTGTACTGGCATTCTTAACAGCTGAGGGTGGAAGAAAGGGTAGTTCAACTCCCAGTCTGCCTACAGGTCTTGAGAATAACTGTCCATACTTCAAAATGCCTCAGTTTGGGTCAATCTTCTGTTTAAAGAAAAAAAAAAATCTGCTTCATAGCATTGTTCAAAGCTTAAATGAGCATTTGAAGAGCTCTAGTAGAAATGAGATGAAGGGCACTCTCAGAGAGACAAAGCATTATCATCATCAAGTGTAATCTTGATGCTTTTTTATGGGCAAGTGTAGGATTCCAACAATAATCTTTAAAGAAACATCCATTATCTGGAAAATTAGCTTTCAGCTATTGGTTTGTTACAGGTCACACTTGGTAAAACTCCATGCACATTTTCTTCCTTTTTCCCTTAAAAGCACTTGGAAATCCTGTGACAGCTGCCTGAGGGGAACAGCAGAGCCTGGCTGGCTGATGGCACACAGTGACATGGAGAGACGAGGAGGAGCATGCTCCCATCACACACCAGGTGAACCTTCAGCCTGTGCACCCCTCAAGATGCCTCCACAGGGCAGAGATCTCACCCAGTCACCTGGCCTGCAGGGCTTGCTAGGGCCAGGCACTATGTATTAGCACTCTGGTTGGAGATAAGGATCAGTCTTAGACACCTCCTTACCAGGCTATTTGGGCAGCAAAAAGCAGGAGGTGGTGCTCTCCTAAACAGATTTCTTTCACTTGAGACTCCCTGAAGAAGTGCATGAGCCAAAGTGCCCAGAGTAGGGCATAAAACCTCACCTATCTAGGCTGAGCCCCTCACTAAGCACCCTTGATGCATTTACTGCTTCTCTTTTCAGAGACTGTGCTCTCCTAGGCGAGGAACTCTGTGAAGGCCACAAGAAGTTCAAATGGGAGTCAAAAGCACCAAATCTCCCTCCAGCCTCAGCAGTTCAGCACCCACCTCCCTCCCAGCTGCTGAATCTTTGTGGGGAGCAGCTCTTCTCCCAGCATCACCTGGAAATGCCCCACTTCACAACATCTTTGCTCCATGGAAGTCCACTCCTTGCTGTGGCCACCTTCTCTCTCCTGGCACACAGAGTGACGGGAAGGACCTTCCCCACATCACACAGACAGCTGTGCTTTGTGCCCATCAAACACTGACAAGGGACCACAAGCAGTGGCCACCCCTTAGGAAGGAGAAGCAAAGCATAAGTCAGTTGGTGGTCTCCCTGTGAGTCCTGGAGATCCATCTCTTCTCCTGAAAGAACAAAAGCTAATGCACTGACACCAGCATGCAAAGCCAAGAAATCGAACTGTGGCTACTCAGAGAGAAGGGAGCCAAACTCAGCAGCAAATAAAAGGAGAAAAAAAGACCAAAGATGACTATTACTATTTAACAGCTTTGAGGCTGTGCCTTTATTGAGCAGAGGCAGCACCAGGCTGAGGAGCCCAAGAGCCCAGAGGGCTGAGCTGGCTGTGCTGGGGGACATGGCCATGCTCCTGCCAGGCTCTGCCATCATCCAGGGCTGCTTGTTGCCCTGGGAAACAGCCTGGCTGAAACAACTGGTTCATTTGTTGGGGTGCAGAGCCAGCCCTGATGTTTTTGGTATTAATGGCTTTGAAATATCATTTCCCAGCCAACCGTGCATGTCTCAAAGAGCACAGTCCATGATGGGAAAGTGGTAACCTCCATGCCACAGCAACATGGGTCTGGGCCTCAGCTGAAGAATCTTCCATGGTGAAAAATATGGATGAAAGGGAAAATGGGTGGGATTTGGTTTGGGTTTTTTGCTTGAATTAAAAGAAATTTGTTCTTAGTTTTAATGGTTTTTGTAATTTTATGCCATACTGGCCAAAATGTTATGTCATGATTCTAGAAACCAGTCATTTTTTTGCCAAAAGCAAAGGAAGCAAAGGATGTTTTTACAGCTTTTTAAAACCAAAACCTCATGGGGGAAAATGAAAATTTTAAAAATAATTTTTCCCCTGCTATTTACTTTGCTAAAAAATTACTTTCTACTGGGAAAGTGATTTAAATTAGAACCAATTGTTGAGTCACTCATCCAGACATCTCATGAGTTCGCTGTAAACCCAGCAGATATAAAAATTCTCACTCATACTATGAAGGGGTCTTTCCAATTTTCTGAAAGTTTATGGCACTGCAGCAGGGCTGACACTGTTTTTAAACAAGCTGCAACTAAATCCTGGGTTTGAAGCCAGCTGATAGACAATCCCAGAGGAAACAACACCACTTTTGTAAAGTGCTATTCTGCTTCCTCCCTCCAAGCTTGGATTTAATGATTTATTTACAGTATGAAGAAGTGAAGTACTTTCATTTATTATTAGGACAAGCAAAGCCCTGGCTGCAGTGTGAAGGCAACCTGGTTTCTTCCCAGCTCTTCCAAGGATTACTTGGGAGGTTTGGTAGCAGCTTTCCCCCATATTCCCAAGCTCTCTGCAGCAATTTCAGGATGAAGTCACCCATCCAAGCTCCTTGGGGAAATCCACATTCACCATCCAGGTAGAAATGAAGGTCAAAAATTAATAAAGTTTTCCAAATTGTATCCCTTTTCCAGTTGCAGCATCTCCAAACCCACTGCCTCATAAAACTTTCAAACAGACTATGAATTAATGGGGAACTGCAACAAGACCTCCTACAAGAAGTGGAGTAATTCCAACTCTGGTTGCAATGTAATCGAGTTTATACCATGGCTGCTGGCTGACACTGGGAAAAGAAAACAGACGAGAGACAACCAGGACCTTCCCATTTGGGTGGGACAGTTTGCTGCTTCATGCAAAGCTTCTAAGTCTCAGGGACTCAATCTGAGGTCCTGATGCCTGTTTTTCTCAAGAAGAAGAGAGCTAAATAGCCAGTGGTCTTGATACAAAGAATGACTAAGCAGGCCTCTGGCTGGAAAAAAGATACCTAAGATGAAATAAATTGTTTGTACAAAATCCTGGTTTGGGCAAGATGCAGTTGTTCACAATATCTTCCAACACCAGAATTTGAGTTCTTAGAGCAGGAACATCAAATTAAACTTTCAAAGGTTCAAAGATGGTAGGTTAAAAGCAAACACAAAGAAATAGGTTGGATGCTTCAAATGCAGCTTGGACTTAAGTTGTGGCACTCTATCCCAGGATGTACAATTAACAGAAAATGGAGACCACCACAAGTTCAAGGAAAAAAAAATTGAAGGGGAAAAAACCTTGAGATTTGTTAAAAAAGCTTAAACCATGTCTAATCCAGGAGGTTGTTGGGGGATGTGGAAGTGTGTATTTGGAAGTGTCCTGCATGCTTGCCCTGCACCTTTCCTCTTCTGTTTGTACCCATTTGCAGCCTCAGCCAGAGACAAGATTCTTTATGAGATGAGCATTCAGGGTGTCCACCTCTGGGTATAAGATCAAAATCCTGAGATTCTCTGTGGAGGCAGGCCCAGGACACAGCTGCCCTCACACCTGGAGATCCTCCCACCACCTCCAGAGAAGCTGCCCAACTCCAAACAAAGGGCAATGGGAGTTAATGTGTTGAAGATGCCCTGTGTCCTACTCTGACAGACATGGACCTGCACAGAGCCAGCCACCAGACTCCTGACTGACAGCTTCACAAACAACAAGCCATTTAAAATCAACCATACCAACTATTGAACTTTTCCTATGGTTGAAGTACCTTTTTGGGGGAAAAGGACAGCAAGAAAATAGCCCTGAGTATAAAGACATCCCATATGAACACTCTGTGCCAGAAAACTCTCTCCACAGGCATGCACATGCCTGCCTCTCCAGGGTCCTTTCAGGTCCTAGACTTCACTGCAAAACCATGCAGGACTACACTGGGGACCATGAGGATTAAGGTTTTCATGGTCTTTGTGTTCATGGGTTGTAGGGAAAACCAGATGATATTAATGCTTTGACTTGTTTCCAATTTAGCTTCCTACTGCAGTCACAAACCAGGATTAGCAGCCTGAACATACAGGCACAATCCTCCAGAAACATCTCAGCTGCAGTTTTTAGCCACAAATTATTATCCCATTGCTACTCAGCACCAGGTCACAGTGCTTTCCTCAAGACCCCATTCTCCAAGCCACACAAAAGACTCACTAGAACTCAAAGCTGCTGTGGGTATCTCACACTTTGCCAGCACAAGGGGAAAGGAGCAGCAGGTTATGCATATAACACAGCTTCCAACAGGGCTTGGCTATGGAAGGTGTATAAAATGGTGTTAGCAGCAACTGGGTGAAAAGGAGCCATGTCGGTGTCACTGAGCACAATGAAAGCGTAATTGGTCACAGCTGACAAACACAGAACTGCATTAAACAGAACATTCGATGCTGGGCTATGGTTTACATCAAATTGTCAATCTCAATATGGCAATCCCCTAAAAGGGCCACTTTTTTTTGTAAACCCTCAGGAAACATAGCAAATCATGGCAACATGTTTATAGTCTTCAAATGCCACACAAGGAGCCTGATACGCATCCTTTACGGTGGGATATAATGGGAGGGTGTTTCAGCATGTCCATACTCATTTTCCAAATACATTTCACAGCTTTGTTAAGTCTTCATGAATCTCGCAAAGATCAACTTTTAGATGAAACTGTGGAGCGGGCAATCCTCGAGGCCAAACTCACTCAATAAAAACGAGATCATTTGCCCTATCTCTGTGTTGTTTTCTATCTTCAAGTCTGGCAATAAGGGCTGGAAACAGCAGCAGCAACGCACAGATCTTTACAGCCTGCCCTGAACTTCGCTGTCTGCTGCTGCCATATCAACTGCCCTTGGACTTTGGCACTAAACTTGACACCAGCAACCACAGTAGAAGGTCGATGATATTTATGTCCAAACAAAAGGTTTTTTTCTGTGCTTATTCTGGCTGGAACTCAAGTTATTCCAAGATAGTTTGCAGTTCCTGCACCTATTTACACACCAGCCCCCCTGGGGAAGGGGCAGGTTTGCATGGTGCTTGTCACAGCCAAGTCCTGATGCTACGTGAACACTCTGTGGCCTATCCTAAGATAGAGGGGCAGGAGGAGAGGGGGTGGGTTAAACAGAAAAGGCACCTTAGACACAGTCAGAACCATCCTGTGTTTGGGAAGATACACCAGGTCTTGCTGCACTTACAGCAAACCCTGCCCTGCAAGGATGTTTTGTGAGAGGCAGAGCCTATGAAATGCATTGTCCTGAGATGTTTGTGCTTTAGATTCTCCAGTGTCTAGTACTCAGGCTGAGAGCAAGCTGAAGGTCTTACAGGGGAAGTTAAGAGTATCTCCTTCACTCAGCTTCAGGTTTTCATGCATCTGGTAAGCAGGCTTTTTTAAGATTATTTTTAAGACCTTCAGTTACGTGTCAGTTTTTCCACCAAATCCAACAGGTCTGTGGAAATGAGGACAAACAGACAGACGGCAAACTAGAATAAGGCAAACAAACTAAAAATTCACACAGTTTAATTTTCAACTTCAGAAGAACAGAACAACTTACAGCAGGAAAAAACATTTTAAAAACTAAAAAAAGCTTCCTAAAATGATGATCCCATTTACCTACTCAGTAGATGACCTGCTATGATATCAGGATATCTTCAAGGTTTCAAGATAAGGAAATACAACACAAGGAAGATCTTTACAGCAGGATGGCAGTTCCCTGAGTTCATTCAAAGTCCTGGTTTACTACCATGAGTACTCAGATAGCCTTCCAGAAAATAGCTTTGAGCTAACTTTACTGAAGAACAAACAAGAAGAAGAGTCAACAAAACTGTTCTCTAAGTTTTAAATACCAGGAGGGGAGGAAGCTTTATTGCTTTATGCTACTACATTACACAGATACAACAACAGCTGTCAACAATAATATTATCTGTATTACAGCAGAGATCCCAACTGAGACTAAGGTCTCATTGTGCAGGACACTTATAAAAAACAGCTAGAAATGCACTGCAAGAAACCACCCCAAAGAAACTCAAAACTAAACAGGCAAGAGGGAAATAATGGGGGGAATTCACATGACCCTGCTTTTACAGATGGGAAACTGAGGAATGCCAAGGATAAGGGACTTGCCAGAGGCTGAAATTAAAAGTCTGTGGCAGAGCCATAACTGGGTCCATGTTTTCCCAATCCCACTCCAATAATACCCAAATCCAGTAAAAGGTTTCCCTTAAATTAGTCTTAATAATGTTACAGTTGGATCTCACTCATAATTGAAATGTAGAAATCAGAAGTAGATACATATTTCTTTTTTTTTTTTTAGGAGCACTCTTATTTAACCCACAGCACATTTTGCTCAGGACTATGAATTCTTCATTAAGTGGGTCCACCGTGTCTAATTTCTTTGCTTAACATAGAGGCTGCACTTTTGGTTGCTGTGCCAGGTGCAAACTTGTTCCAGCAGAACTTGGTAGAACTTTTTCCTAATGCTCCCTTACATGCTCAAGGCTAACAAAGCTACTCCCTCTGAAGCATCCACAGGAGATATGGAAACATTTAATACAATTTAACACATCCTCAGCATGTTGCTATGAGTGGGAAGCTCCTGAAGAAATCCACAGCCCTGTAACACAACATGTTGGATGAACACTTGAACTTTTGTGGTTAACAAGAGTCAACATGGTAATTCAGTGTTAGTCGGAATTACCACTGTTGGATTACCCATTTTTCAACTTCTCCTGCTCCTAAGCCATCTTAGTGGCCTCTATTCATAAAAGACACGGATCTACCCATTTCAAATTGCCCCTTCATGTAAACACTGTCAGGACAAATAAAGTAATTACTGCCAAGCCATCTGAAAATGATCAACACTCTTCACTGCGAAGTAAGCAAATTGAAGTCCATAACAAGATAGTAATCTTCACCTTTTTTTTTTTTTAATTTGAGGAAAAATTTACTTTTTTTGGTGCATAAATTAAGCGTGGAACATATTATTTAATCCTAATGCAAATCACACCAGCAGGAAATGTCTTAAGAAAAAAATAATCTTCTGAAGAAAAAATAAATTATCGACCACATTAAGAAGGAAAGAAACATTCTCAAATAATTTCTTTCTTTGTTGGTATTGGCTGGCAGTGTAATCCTTCCAAGTAAATTGTAATTTCCAAATTAGATTATACATTATGTCATATTAGTTTTATATTAGAAAAATAAACTGACTGAAAGGAAAAATGCCAAAGTCGACTTGCCTGGTAATGTAAAATTTTTGTTTCTGCTGTGAAATGCTAATGTTTCTTTTCTTTTTTTTTTTAAACAAGTTTTACAGCAAACATAAAAATTAAATTAAGGCAAGATATTTACTTTACTTGACCAAGCCCTGTTTGAAAAATAAATAGAAAAAAAAAAAAAGACCAAGCATTTTCAGGACATCACATAGCCATAGCAACAGTTATCTCTGTATATAAATACTGATACTGGCATGGAAACTTTTACAAGTTATACATCAATCAAGAATATAAGCACCTATTGCACTCAAAAATAATGTATATAGAGAGAACATTAAACCTGCACAGGTCAAGTGATCTGAAGTCAGGAAATGGTGGAATTGAGAATGGCTGTGTAACTTTTGCATTGCTCCTGTCTATGTTATAAAAATCTTTAAATACACCACACTCTATCAGGCTTTTTTCACACAATTCCCGCTTCAGTCACTGTCCAGAATAGATGGTGTTTTTTAGATACAGCCCCCATTGTCTGGGACATTAGTCCTATGAGGAACAGCTGAGGGTACTGGAATTCTTGAATCTAATTTTAGGGGGGGAAAAGCTGAGGGAATATTTTTGGCCCCAGCCTCCTCTACAACATGTTTCCCCAAACTCCCAGAGGGACTGCAAGCCTGCTTTTCCCCTACTTGTCTTTCAGAAGATCTTAAAATGCTGCTAAGCAGAGATAACACTTGAGCTTGTATACATGTCAGATAGGGTGCAGAGGGATAGGATGACCTAGGAACAAAGCCATATCAGAGAAGAAAGCAGGGTAGGTACAGGACCATGGGGATGATGAGACTGAAGTTGTGCTGTCCCAGCACACAGGACTTGCTGAAAGCAATAATTTGCAGAAGGTTTTGAAGACACTTAGCCAAGGGTTAATGTGGAAATACTGTAATCTCTTCATGACCTGTTAAACTGTCCCAGAGCACTCTACTGTCACAACAATTTTGTAGTAAGTTTAGACAGTTAAAAACAAGTTATAAAAACAGTCAATCCTGGCTGCTTCAGGAACTAAAAGATCACCAATCTGTTTTTCCAAGGAGCTGGCTGCAGATGATCAGGAAAAGTCCCACCTAAACAAACCAGCTGACTAGTACAAAATGCTTTGGTATTAATTAAAGACACGGGAAGGTTGAGCACATGAAGTGCATCTTCATTCATACATGGCAAGAAGATGTAAGAAAGGAAGAGAGACCTGTGCATCCTAGTCCAGCAGACTGACAGTACCTGCAGACCCTAACAGCAATAACTTTGAAACAGTGGATGTTTATCATCCTGAAATTACCTTTTCCACTAGATTTTTCCCAAATGACAAGACTAGAAATAACTGTAGTTACAGTTTTTACTGTAGTTACAGTAGTTACAGCTACAAATAACTAACTTAACCCTCCATGTGCTCAAAGGAATATCTGGACATGGGATCATCTTGGATGTTTAAAAAAACATATATAGATATATTAGACAAAAATACATCCTCCAAAGACCATTTTGAATTCAAGGTTTTAATGAACCCAAACAGAGGTTTAAATGTAAGTTCCCATTTCATCTCAGCAACAATCTCACTTCTCCCATGATATAATACCATAAACTACAAAAGGGTGGTTTTAATTCTAATATATTCTTATATCATCACACCTACACCAACATTCCCACTATAAAACAGATACACAGACATGTCTATCTCACTTCTTGCAAAGGTTATACTTAGAAGCTTTTTTATAAGGAGCCAAGAGATTATTAGTATGTGTGGCAATGTGGTGATGAACACAAGTACGATGAGGCACAGAACATTAAAAAGTCCTTAGAAAAGTCAGCTCTAAGCTGTGATTCTACACAATTTCTTGGCTTCCCTAACAGTTTGTGATTTTTTTTAACACGTCCATAAAACACCTGGTAATCCTTAGCAAACACTTCTAAATGGAATTTTCATAAAAAGCAACATACATGCATCATCTTGGGGTTTTGTGAAAGACAAAGTCATCCATGGTAGTGTAAAGCAAGCAAGGAGCCAAACTCCATGTTATATAGCCCCATTTTTGTATTTGATCACATTTGATCATGGATGTCACAGTACACCTATTTGGATAACCTTTTTTTAACATTTTGGTCTTACTGCAGTAAATCTCTAATGATTTACACAGCCCCATTGGTCTCATTTGATCTGTTCTATATATTGTTTGCATTTAGATGTCTAGAAACGGCATAACCCTGTGATTATTTCATATTTCATGAATGGCCAGAGATAGATTTCTTTCATCTAAATCTCACCAGGAATGACATAGAGACTTTAGAAAAGAGTTTACAAGCTTTTTGGTGGGGGTCCATTTTTCCCCTCTCTTTCCCTACCTCAAGACATGGTGGTTTTGTGTTTCCTTTCTTCCATAACTTTTTAAAAGAAGGGCAGTTGATTAGTGTGCAAATTTGCAAGGTGTTTTATTTACTCCTTTACTCCTTACTCCACTGACCCATGGGACTTCCTCTGCCATGACATCACCTGAGCCAAGAGTTGCACTAGATATCAGAAAGGATGGCATCTGATGGAAATTGTAAGTAACTCCTCCATGACAGATGCAATCCCTTCAGTCTTCTATAAAGCAATATTTATTGTATGTGAGCACAAAATTTCTTTTTCTCATGTCTTGATACATACTATCTGCTATGGATTTTTGAGCTTTATCTCTATTATTGGTCTCATTCAAAAAAAGGACTAAATGGGTCATGACCTGATATGATGGGTCTCACCAACCTGCCCTCTCTCATGCAAGAAATCAATATTTGGCTTTAGTGTGAAGTATCTTTTCATGTTTTCCCCCCCAGGCCTGACCTCGGATATCCCTTTCACCCATGACTTTCCCAGAGAGGCAATTGAAGTAAGGTACACATTCATTAAAACATCTTTTTCATCTATTTTTTTCCCCCACCTTTTCAGATGGAGCTAACAGGGACTTTGCTGGAGGAACAAAATGCAAGTTGCAGTTCTAAACTCGACAGAGCACAGCCCTTCAGAAAGCCTTTTGTGACACAAAATGCAACCAGCAGTTGGGGGGTAGGGGGGAAGAATAAAAGCAACAATTCTGAAAACCAACGACTCTCACAATCAACTGGTGCACATAAAACAGTTTCAAGAGAGTCGGAATCCCAGCCAAGAGAGACAAGGCACACATACATGTACATATACGTAGACAAAGAGTGCTGGAGACCATGTCCAGAATGATATAATTGGTTTGCAGGCACACTTCAATCATTCCTTCATTTTATAGAATGCCATTATTTAGCTTAATAGGACCTCAAAGAAAGGAAGACGGAAGTTAAATGAAGTAATCTCCCGCCCAGCCCTGATGTATTATACTGGCTTCCTTTATACTGACTCATTTGTACCTATAGAAACTGTTCTCAATGACACAGGGACCAGGGATTATTATCAATAAAGGACCTAACTTGACCATAGTCATCCATTATCATGAATGCCACTCAACAGCTTCTTCTATTAAGAAAATTAATTTAAAATTAAAAAAAAAAAAGAAAAATTTCCTTTTTTAACATAATATTTGTTGCCATTGAACTCCACTGAAAATATATATACTGCAAACATCTGCTTTTATATACAGCCTTTGCACACTGATTTCAGAGGAAGCCTGAAAGGCTTCCTTCAAGGTTTTTGCCTAGGGACACATCATTTAAATGAAGGTCTTTAATGCACCATGTCAGAAGGCCATCTTCATCTCTGTGATTCCAGGAAAATGGAGGTGCTCCACTGCAAAGAATTTGGCTTCTTACATACATAAAATAAACAGTTGCAATGCCTGTGGGTCTCAAAAATAGTAGCAAGGATTCTTTTTTTAATAATCCTCAGTCCACTGCTTCAATAGTTAGACTACACATCGCATCTCACAGCACATATAATACAGCTGCTTTATGTTGGCCTTCTAGCTGTTCATTATTTTTGCTTTTATAATAAGAAATGTATGGAAATAAATGCCCCTTTCAAAGTGCCAATCTGTTTAAAGAAATAGCAAACAATCCCAAAGCCACACAGATTCTTCTACTGGCACAAGAATGGTGGCCTGTCGTCATTTCATGCCCCAAATGAGATAACACTTTGAAACAACATTCATTAATGTTTGAAATCCCAATACAGAGTAATTTAATTCAAATGGCTTCGCTCTTCAGAAGAAACCCAAAGGGGAAGGTGGGAAGGCTAAAAAGATAGCTTAAGTCATATAAACTTTCACCAAAGAACAAATCAAAACATCTGAGGTTCATTCAATAGGGCTGACCGGCCTCAGCGAGGAGACGACAAACAAAGAAGCATTGTATTGTTCTGCAGAGTGAGGCTTTTCCAGGAACATCCCGTCAGATGCTTTCCAAGTGAACACCATGCAGCTGAGAGTAGGTGGATTTGAAACAGCACAAGATCAATAAAAATCCAGCTTTCCCTTTCCCAGGAAGATTACTGTTAAAACAGTAATGTACTTGTCCATAGCATGTAAAACAGAAAGGCCACACAGAGGCTGGGCGTTGGGTTACTGCTCAGTGTGTCTCAGTAACTTGGCACAGACACCCTGAACATCTTCCCTACCCCAACCTGAAACCTTCATGTGCCAAATAGTCCAAGCCTTTTAAGCAAATTAACCTCTGCTAAAAGGCAGAAACCAACCACATTGTCTCAAAGAACAAACAATCCCATTTCCTCTACTAACCTTGTAAAGAACTTAATACCACATTATGTCACCCTGTCCTTCATTCCAAAGGCTCAGATACATGGAGAATGGAAGATATAAGTAACAAGGAGCATCACTGATGGTGCTCTGACTCATGAGAAGAGATAGAGGTGGGGAGGGCATCAGCATGAAACTAACCAGATTCTGATGGGCTTAGATGCTTATATTTATTATAATATTATAGACCTATTACAGACTGCTTTAGTTTTTCATGTGATTTGTTCTTCAAAGTTATGAGTGGAAAGAGAGCTGAATAAAAACCCCTGATTCACACAACTTTTATATGCATCCACATTTAGACCAACAACATGACAAGCATGATCCAAGGTCTTGAATGGCTGCTGCATGATGCATGATTCAATAGAAGCACTTCTCAAATTAGAAGATATGACTGAAATGGGATGTGACAGAGATCAGTGGGATCCTGGCCACAATGAGTAGGGATGAGTTGTTTACTCTCCTTTCCAGCACATCCTGGGAAACAGTGGAGAAAACAATAAAGAGCAGACCAAGAAGAAATGAAAGCAAACAGGTCTTCCCAGAGCACTTGGTGAAGCTAAAAAATTCCTTGCATGGGATGCTGCAAAATGTATGTGGGTTCAAAAATTGATCAGACAAACTCCTCAGAGAAAAAAATTCCCACTCCCTTAAATACAAAACACAACCTTTGTCTGATGTCTGTTTGAGCCTTAAAATGATGAAGGTCAAAAGAGTGATACTGGAAAAATGACACCAGATGCTTGCTCTGTTGCTGTAGTTTTTCTTTGACCACCCTGTTAACCACCACCAGTGTCTGAGTTACCATGTCAGAGAGGTCTTTGGTGCTACCTAGCACAACCATCCTGACATTATGTGAACCACCACAGCCTGTGTGTGTTCCCAGACTGCAGCAAACATCAGGTAATCTGGATTAATTCAACCCACCCAGAAGGAGGTTTAAATTAAATTGGATTGTTTCATGTTTGCCAGTGGCCAGAATACATATACACAAAGTTATCTTACAGGTAGTCTCCAGGAGCCAAGGTTCTGCTGAGCCCTGTGGCAGGGACCACTCAATGTGTGTTACAGCCCCACAGGACAAGACTTTTCTGTCTGTTTGAGCTTCCCACAGATCCCACCCAATGACAAAGTTTCAGTCATAATCTGATCTTTGGGGTGCACCTTTCAGCCAAGAGCTCACACGGATATCCCAGCCAATGCTGAGAAGGTTCTGACCGGTTCGTGTCTTGTCTACATCACTGGTTTGGGAAGCAAAGACATTCCCAGGGAGGTAAAAGCAGAAATCAAATCAGCTTTCCAGGTTAATTTCCAGTTTAATGTTTACAAATCCCAGCTCAGGCACCAAATTTAGGTAGCCCAGTCTCTGGTTTCAAGATGAACACTCAGCATTGCTGCAGCTTCTCAAAGGCAAATTGCTAGCCTAGCTTTCCAGGTTTGTCACATGAGTAAATGTTCTTGCTTTTGAGGGATTAATCAGAACTTCAGGGCAGCTTTTTTTCTTATTCTGGTAACACTGAGGCAAGGAATCCACACTGACGTTGGTAGTCTCCCACAGGAATGCTGCTGTGGGAGCATCTGCAAGTGATTAATAACTAGAAAAGAGCAAGACAAAAAGGTTCCAGTTGGTGATGAGGCTCCAATGGATGCTTCTGGGGTGTCAAGAAGATATTTAGTCTTCTCATTTTTTGCTTGCCTTTCCAGTACATAGACATGAAGAACTGCTTGGAAGCATGAGTGGGAAAGATCAGCAACCCTAGAGAATGGAAATTAAGTGACTGATCCTTCAGGTTCAACAGCCAGGTCTGCAAGACCTCGTCTGTGAGTTGCATGGATATTCTTAATGGTAAGGGGAACCAGATGCTCATTAGTCAAAAAGGTGGCTAATATTCAACCAACAGCACACTGGTCTAGCTTTTAACCTGTGGGTCTGACTGCCTGCAGAATGGCAGTGGGACCCTCTAGCAGGGCTGTGTGGGAATCAGGGACTTCAGCACAGACGGATCTGTGCAAATTTCTGGTTAGATTACTTGACTCCTGCGTTCTGCAATTCAGGTTGGATCTGCACCTGGGGGCAACAGAGCAGTTCATCTGGAGAACATGGAATCAGGCTGACTTCCACCAGAGAAGGTGGTGAGGGGTTGAAATAAAGCCAGCATTTTAAGCAATCAAAAACTTGAGTTTCTCATGGAGATGGATCCTCCAAGGCCTCTGTGGAGGGAATTCCCATTGACTTCAACACACAAGGAGAGCTTAGAGAAGCAGACCCCTGAACCTGGGTCAAAGTAATGAATGAAACCAAGTTCTGCTGTAAACGACATAAATCCGCCACATTCATTCCAAACCAGGCCCTGCAGCATGACCCTTAACCAACCTTTCAGTGAACCTGAGATATGGTTTTCAAATTTGTAATGAAACCTGAAACTAAGTGATTTTCACCTGGTTCTGGCTTTTACAGAAAACATTTCACAGCAAGCCTTATTCCCTAGGTGTGATCCCCTAATTTCTTTGTTAAATCCAACCAGTTCTTTGAACTGACAGAACCAAAAAGCAACCTTGTGACAATTATCTGAAATGTATTAAAATTTGTGTAAGTATATGAGCTCCAAGTGGATGCCTTCCACGAGTCCCCCAAGGGATTTTCAAGATATGTCTTTTCAAAACCATATGCCTTAAAAAAAATTTACAGGATAACACTTGTGCTAGACTTTCATGTAAAAGTTTCTGCAACCAACAGCAACTCTGAGTTGTACGCTTGAGCAGGGCATAGTAAGGGAAGAAAAAAGTAGTACAGGCATCAATTATCTTGAAAACACCAAATCTGGGATAGGCTTTGTGCCATTAATGTGGGAAGCTCTGTTTCAGGTTGTCTGTTAGCAAAGACTCCCTAAATGTCCTCCCTGAAGAAGGACTAACAGGTCCTGTCCAGTTGAAGCCCATTAACTGGATATATGTCTGAAAAGAAGACACACTGGATCTGCATGACTTAGCTTGTCATCTCCCCACAAGTGCATCATTAAACACCTAGAGTCAGGGGACAGAGCACTGAACTCAGCTGCAGGGGCAATATCCTGATTGAAAAGTGAGACAACAAAACCCAGCAAAATTTATCCATCCTAAGAATTGTGCAACAGGCCACCAAGGCCCTACATTCAATGCCCCCACAAGAATTCTAGTTCAGATGTGGCACAGAGAGTCCCAGACCATCACTGAGTATTTAAGCCAGTTGCTCAGAGATTAAGTCCTAACTACACAACACAGGCAGGTGCCCCATCATCCCTGCAGACACGGAGAAAGAGGGACTGTAGGGTAGTGAAGAACTGGTTGGACAATGTCATTGCATTGCTATTCTTACCCTCCACTAACAGATCAAGCCATGATGGTAGGGCATAAGTGTGAAGGAAGTGTGTAAACACCTCTTTATAGCTCTGCTCACCTCAAAAACATCACTGGGCAGAATCCCCTCTTTTGGCTGGAAATGTAACATGCGATGCTGGAGCCATGTGGGGACAGAGTCACCAGCAAGGGAGCTCATCCTTTGGGGCCCAGCTGCATTGACAGTCACCCAAAAGGAAAGATGCTGCAGCATTCCAAGGCTTTGCATCCTACTTGTTCTGCAAAGATTTGCTCAATAGACACGATCTGATCAACCACCCTTTGATCAGTGCATGTTTTCCTTCATGCTGCATTTCTAGACAGGTAGCATTGCCTCATGTTTGATAATATCCTTGTTATTAAGGACACAAATCCATGATTTACTCTGCAAAAAGCATAACGCTCACTGAAAATAGCCTAGGAAGGATATAGCGTCATACCTAACACTACATTAAGTGCAAACTGAGAACCTGATATATTTTAGGAAAATTCAGCACACTCTAGACTAATAAACATTTTACAATATTATTGCACATGTTCATTTCACTTTGTACAAATAATCATTCCCTTCACATCTAATAAGTCTGCTTGACACATTTGTGGCCTTATAAAAACACCTTCAAGGGTCTTGTTTTGAGGCATCAATCATTTATTTATACAGAGCTCAAAGACAATGACTAACAATTCTGATGGTATAAAAGCCTTCAGCTGTGATCTTTGTCTTGCTGTTTGTTATCTCGGAACTCTAAAATTATTTAAAGGAGATTTTATTTTAACAAATTAAAAAAAAAAAAAAAAAAGCTCGCTTTTTTCCTCTGGCAGCAACATCAAATCAATCAAGGTAAAGGAAAAGACCAGAGCTATTTGCCTTTTAGTGTGTTTCCAGAGCTGGAAATAGAGTGCAGTTTGAAGCAGTTATTTGCAGTTTGTGCTGTCTACACAATCACTAGAGGTGCCAGAGGCTGGGAAAGCATGGACTGAAAATCATGCTTCCAGCCGTCACCTGTGGGGATGTTTGGAGTTGACTTTGCCCATTCTGCCAATACAGAGCTTAGCTTGACCTCACTAGAAATAAGAAATAGCAGATTCTGATAGGATTTTGACAATTTTCTAGTTCTAAGTGTCAAAGGGCTCATGAATCTGGGTACCCCAAAGCTGGTACACGTTTCTGATCTCACTCCCTATTGCAATTTCACCTGCTTTTTCTTTCATCTACAAGCAAATTCCACCTGCCCATCCCTGCTGGGCCAGACCATCAAAGAGTAAAAAAAAGACTACCATGGCACAGACCCATGGAATCACACTGATTTAGGGTAACAGAGAAGCTTATCTGCAATGGCAGTTGTTCCATGGTACGTTATGACACAACAGTCCTGCACTGGCAGAAGGGAACTGTCACTGACGTTTTTGTTGCAAGCCACTAAAATGACAACGTTTTTATTAAACTCATGATTGCTGATCTATGCTCCAAAGTTAACCAAAAGCAGAACCTCCATTCCAGTTATGACCTCAGATAAATGTAAATTCAAATGAGGTGCCAAGGAAATACGATAGAAGTAGGAGAATTATAAGCACTTACGTAACAATACAAGCATTCTGAAACTTGGTTTACTATTAAAATAGATGTATAATTAACTGCATTTTACTAGGCCCAGATTATGTTCAAAGCCCACTGAAGTAGATTTGCAGATTTATGGAAACACATGTTAACTAGTTGTACAAGAACAGGTTTTCCCCCAAAGCCAACTCTCCCTCATGCTTTGTTACCATTGCTTTTAACATCACATGATGCCTGACAGCACAATATAAAAATTAAATGCTAGAAAATAAAACAGCTGCTGATTTTAGGAGAACTCTGAAAAGAACTCATGGCCTCTGTTTAAGACACAGCAGTGGGGTCACGCTGCTGTTAACTCAGCTTTCACTTTCTCCCAGGCCCAGACAATCTACTCAATTGCTCCACGTACATCTCCAAGGGGTAAGGCAGTAAAACCCCCAAAACAGTTACTTGTTAGGAAGAAATTTCCCCTTATAAAGATATCCCTGAGGATATCCCTACTCAGCCTTAGTCCTGTTCCCATCTTCTTGGAGGATGCTGCTGTCAAGGAGGTTGGTCCACACTGGTTCCAGCTGGGACCGCCCTGGAAGTGCAACAGACCCTCTCCAAGTGGTGCTGGACTGAAGATCTGAGCCTTCAAAACCTCTGGCCTCACTGTGCACTTGAAAAGATTTAAAAGGCCATTCTAGCAGATTATTATGGATCCGCCATTCTTAAGGATCTGCTCTCACCATGTTTACTCAGCCTTCTTTTTCGTGCTTGTACCACTTTCATTTCTATTGGAAACTTACCAGAAAATGTACAAAACCTGTATATCATACTAAAACCCATTAAAACTGAGATTAATTTAGTCTTAAAGGTTAGCTCCATTTTCTAACCACTATTTCTGTCTGCAATCTGTCTTCATCAGACACTAATTAATAAGCAGACACAGCTCTGGAAAACTGCCTTTAATCTTAGGAAAGTGTAAATGCTCATGGTTACTAATGCAAAATCTCAGTACACAATTCATCAGGAGATTAGAACATATAATTTTCCTTTATAACAGCTTACTGATTAAGAGGACTAAAAGCACAGGTGAAGCTGAAAAGAAATATTACTTTAGAAGTTTAAATTATTTTGCCTTTTTTTTTCTCTCTGCAGTGCCAATGCAGTTGTACTTTCCTAAGACATTTTCTTTTTTTTTTTCTCAGGCAGCAGGATTAGATCCTCCTGTGTTTTAGACCAAGAACCTTTGCTTGAAGTCCAGGTTTGTTACTCCTGATTTAGAATGGTTGAAGTCATTTGGGGATTAACCCCTACCAGAACTGTGTGCAGAAAGAGGGGGGAAAGGGACTTGTGACAACTAGGAGGTAAAATATTGCTCTCCAAATTATATTTTTAATGATCACTTCCTTTCATAATGATGCAAGATTATATATTGACTGTGAAGAGCTATTTATGTGCCATGACTAAGATACATTTTCATCAAACATTTATTTCGCATGCATAGAACTAATTTGTATTTGATTAAAGGTTTTCTACACATTTACAGGAAAAGATTATTCACACTGGATTGCTTTTCTCAACAAAACAAAACAAAAAAATTTGCAAGCCCTGCCAAAATAGCGGTTTTAAATACATCTCTTTTTACTCTGTGCATCACAGTAGGGATTTCTTAATCAGTACCATGCTGGCTAGCACAGATACACTGGCAGCTGGGCTAGACCACAGCAGCAAATGACTGATGGTGATCCCTCTTTGGAACTGCCCTCTTTAGCTGGACCTGAAATTGCCATCTGTAGGGTGCACCAAGATCTACAGATCCACAGAGTACAAATAAGATGTTTTAGGACACATTTCCTGATCAAAAAGCGTGGGGGCAGGGGGAGGGAGGGAACACTTATTTAATTCTTGAAGACTTCCAGTGATGACCACTCCATCTCCTCCCCAGCTACTCTGACAGGTACTAGTTGTTCTCTGCTTTCAGCCTCTTTCCACAGTTTTTTGGGTAAACAAGCTGTGCTGGTTTTCCAAACCATATCTGATAGGCTGTGTAGGCTGCAACATTTTCTTTCTCCCTTCAAAATGACAAAACTTGGAGCTAAAAAGTGGTTTGTTCAAATCACATCTGCCTGCCCAGGCTCAGCAGAAAGCATCAGTGCTCCCTTCTGCACAGAGCAGATTGCCAAATAATATCTCTGGAGTCAGTCTTAGGGGAGGTTGGAGTAAACCCAAAACACTCAGACACACTGCCCTCAGCACCTGACCAAGCACTTCGACTGAGAACCATCTACTTTTCTTCACTTTCCCCAAGAAACTTGGAAAAGCAGGATTCATCTCCACTGACTCCAGAGGTGTCTAATCCAAACCTAGTCATTTGGGATCCCACAACAGCCAGAGGGGAAAATTACATTCCTCAGAGCAGATTCAGGACTTAGCATAAGAAGGATCACCCTGTAGAGCTGCAGTCTTTCCCCACTGACTGTAGGGGAAATCTAAACTAACCAGGGCCAGATGCCTCCAACTAAGGTGTCTCTAAACTTATGCAAGACCATTCCCACTGCAAACCCTTCTGTGCTCAGTTCCCCAGACAATCCCCACAAAGACCAGAAGGGTTTAGAAAATCAACACATCCAAGGCCATGATGTACCTGCAACCCAAAAGACATCACATAACAGTCGGTCCATGCCAAAAACCCAAAAAATGGGCAAGTTTAATCATTTTCCACCTCTTGCTTTCCCATTGTTTTTTTTTTTTCCTCCTCTCATCTCTATCATCACTCCTGCTCTCTGCTGAAGGAAAGCTGCAATATGTCAAGCACATGGGGAAGGATTCTCTGAAGCAGCATTAAAAAAAAAAAGAGGAAAAGCTCCTCTGAAAAACGTTTTAGTTATTAAGACACTTGGATTTTTCAGTATAAATAAATTTATTCGTGAGAGCACTTAAGACAAGTTCTAAGGTTAACAAACACTGCACTATGCAACTCACAGCTGTGACAAATATTTAAGAAATCCGATACAGCATGCCTAAAAATTATTCATTTGCAGGCCTCGTTGCTTTTGAAGATCAACTGTTTTATTTGTAATTTTTGACATTTTCCTTCTTTTCCTGTTTGGCCTGTGAATTTGAAAGGGTTGTAAACACGTACTCCAGCTCTCTGCCTGAGGCACTGGGCTGTTGTCAGCGTGCCAAAAAGAAAAGGAAGCTGATAGGTCCTTTGGTACATACCGATATGAAGGGCTTGTAAAGATAGTATTTGTTTGGTTTTTTTGATCTGACTTCGAATCTGGCTGTAGTACCTACCCTTCAGGGAAAAGCAACTTTTAAATAAATGCTTCAAGATTGTGCAAACATTTCAGTAGTTTCAGAGTCTTGGTGTTCTGGGTCAGGGAAGGAAGAAAATACATGTCAGTCAACAGAGATGGAAATGATAAAAAATTGTTAAAGCCACAGCCATAATTTTTTCTGGGCTGGGTGACGGGTTCTTTCGACGGGCACATCACGTGCTGCTTCACTCATGTGCCTTTTGGCCAGCCTATGAAATGCACTGTGGGTTTTATCCATGTGCACACACATACACTTGGAAACAGATTAAAAATACACAGTCCTTTCAAACTCATCACCCATCAATCCCACAATTTGCTAGTGCTGCAGGATCAAGCAGAAAATACAAGCTTGCTAGTTTTTCCTGTTAGTCCTCTGAGAGCTCTGAAATGGTTATTTCCTTCTATGCCTTTGTTTTAGCTACATTTCTGCATTTTTTAAAAAATCCCTTATTTATTACCTAGCTCCTGAGGGTCCCAGCTCTCTGCACATGAGTTGCTGCTCCAACATGCAGGTCCCAACTATTCCCAAATGGGAGCTTAGGACTGTGGGAGCTGATCCTGCTGAACAAGCACAAGGCAGAGGCTGTTCTCCTTGGAGAGCTCATAAGCTTGAGGGCCAAAGAGCAGGAGGAGAAGCAGAGACAGAAGGAAGTGAAATGGCTTGTTCAAGGCCACAGAACAAACCAGTGATAAATGTGGGAACAAGACCCAAATCTTCCGGACCTTTATTACAGCAGAATAAATCAGCCATTTCTCATTTGCCTCCTGTACTTTCGTGTTACTTCCCAACCATAACTCTTCTACCTTTCTGCAAATTGCAAGGTGTTCTTACAGAGGGGTGTATTTTTCAGGACAAAAGAATCTGCTTCTTACACCATGCATTGTTAGGGATGCTGGGAGAACAGAGCCCATACTTGGACACAAAGCAAGGAGTCAGAGCTACTATACTCACCTGGAGAAACATAGCTCCCAAAATACTCTATTACCAAGCATCAATTCCTTGATTGCACATTTTGATTTTTTTTTTTCCTTTGTGGATCTAAATTTTTGCTGCTGATTTTTAATACTGAATAATTGGAAGGGCTTTATCTGTTGGTTGGGTTTAAGCTGTACTAGAAAACAGCCCTGGAGCTTACACATCGGAGTTAAAAGCATAGGAAACTGAGTTTTGATCAAAGTAGCAGGACAAACTGAAGATCTGGAGGCACAGGGTTTCATTACCAGCTTGTAACAAAACACATCTAGTCTCACGGATTTCACCTGATGCTAAGTCCATCATATTAACAACATGCATTTTTCCCTAGGGAAAACCAGCCCTGTGAGTCCTGAGAAATATTCCATGACATAAGCACATCACAGGGGCTTCTGCCCCCAGAAAACTTGCAGTTGAGGAGAACCAGAATCTGGTTCTCTGAGAATCTGAGAAACCAGCAGTAAGGCAGAGATTTGAGGTGGAACAGAGGTTAACCAAGAAGAAAAAGGAGGAGAAACAGAGGTACAACAGTTAATGATTCTTCAAAGGCCAGAGGAGTGGCAGGGTCAGAGTTTCCCAGCCCCAAGACTGCAGATCTTCACTCTCTCCCTTGGCAGAGAAAAACTGCCTTTTTTCCCCTTGTTGGCAACTTCTAAGCATGAAAACACAGGAGGCCAGGGCAAGGAGAGAGAGCAAGGGGAGGAAGGAGGACAGCTGATACATCCAGCACATCTTTCCCTGGCTGGGAAGCACTGGCTGTGGCCAAGGGGCCAGCATGACCTCCAGGAACCCACCAGCCCTACAGCAAACTCAGGGCACTGCCACCTACCAGCTGTAAAACCCACAGCAGCCCAGTTTGTTACGCTGCTGCCGGACCACCAGGCCAGCTCTGGGGTGTGTTTGAAGGGAAGCTTTCCACGCAATAAAATCCTCAGGCCGTTATTCCTTGGATGCTTGGCAGAGCACTGTTGTCACGTTTTCATGGCAATAGCAGCCTGCGGGAGGTGGGATCCCAAGCGGAGACAGTTATGGGGCTGTTATATATTTGTGGCACAAGTCGGGTGGGGTTTTGTTATCCAGCATCTAACAGGGCAGTGTATCCCCTCCTCGGCCTGTGACTGCCCCATAGAAAGCACTGCTCTGCTCTCTCCCCTCCTTGCCTCTGCTGCCACACATCCATCCCACCAGTGGCTGGGGTTTGGGGGAATTTGTCTCCAAATGGGAACCAGATTGGAAAACGGATTAGCAGGAATAAGATAAAGAATTAAACCCAATCAGCAGGCGACCGCACTTTTAAAAGGCACAGATGCACGCGATTAGCTTGCTGCATGTGTTCCAGTCAGATCCCAACATCAGAGATGGGCTTGGAGAAAACCTCAAATCCCTGAAGAGCTTGCCGGGGCCCTGGGACATGCCTTTGCACGTCAAGGGCTGGGCACATCCCCAGAGCCATGCCTGGGAAGCACAGGCTCGGGCAGCCCTTTGGTTCCTCATCCCCCCAAACGCATCCTCTTGGTGCCCTTCACAGGGAGGGCAACCCCCTCTGCTCACTCCAGCAGCAGGAAGGCATTTCCATGCCCCCAACATTGCCTATGGGACACAGGCTGAAGAGGACATGGAGAAAAGTTAATCCCAGCCTCACAGTGCCTGAATGAATCCCAGACTCTGTTTGGGGAGGGGAGGGGGGGGCCGGAGAGGAGAAGCAGATTTTTTTTCTCTTCCCCACCCAAGTCACTGAGTGAGTCAGAGGTCAGGGAATAGGGGTACTGGTCCTGCTCCACCCGCTCCCCAAGCAAGGCCAAGGAGGGTGAGAAAATTTAGGGAAGGGCTTCCCACCTCCAGCTGGACGAGGTGATGACCGTTTCATCATGCTGAGAAACGCTTCAGTGTCTCCTGGCCTCACGCTTACTTAAGATCCATCTGAAGAGTAAATATTGCCAAGAGACAGAACAGCATCTGCACACTATCAAGTTTTTCTGGATCCCAGGCAGTTCTTGGGCTCACCAGCTTCAGGGGGTGGTTTTCTGTTGGGTTGATGGGTATGGGATGGGGGAGATAGCAAGGAAAGAGTGGGAGAAAGGGATTGAGTTCAGTGGAAGGAAAGTTCTGAATTTTGGAAAGCCCTTTCTTGCTGGCAGAGAATCACCATCAAGTTCTTGTTGCTTCGACATTTGATACAGGTTCATGAGTTCAGTAGGAAAACATGAAACCAGAAAGGGCCAAATCCTGACCCCAAACAGGCAGGGAAAGCACTAGCCCAGCCCAGGGAGTACTGTAATTTAGCAGACAGACCACCCTATAGTTCGTAGAACAATAAAATAATCTTAATTCTATAGGACTAAATCCCAAGCCCAGCATGGTTCTTTCCAATTGGTGACAGCAGAGTTGAGCTGTGTGGTTTGCAGCCCTATCAGCCTGGGAGCTCTGAGTATTTTGCAAACATTAATTCAAAGGCAAAAGTCAGCTATGAGAGAGGGGACATTTCTTTCACTTCTTCACAGCTGGGGAAGCAGAAGTCAAACATCAACCTGAGTTCCTGTGTGTTAAAGCAGACTTTCTGCTGCTTCTGGATTTCACCTGGGCAAAGCCAGATTACAGCCCCCAGAGCGTTTCCCAAGTGATCGGGGCAGATTCACAAGCAGCTCTGTGTGGCAACCCTTTGTCCAGCCTTCTGCCCTGACTGGGGTCAAAAGCCACCTGTCTGAAAGGACAATGTCAAAAGAAATGTCCTGGAAGTGGTAGAGGTGGGGGGGCCTTAACTTGCAGGATGGTTTTCCTCAGCTCTGGAGTAGAACTTCAGCAAAGGCGGGTTTAATCCATTGCACTGGGTCACTAGGCAGGTGTGAAAAAGGGCAACATCATGGTAAATTGCAGCACTTCCTCTCGCAAACTTGCCACAGCTTTGTCATGCTTGGTCAGGGGTTTATACTTCAGTCTGCCCCCTCAAAAGTTACAGATTTTTGGAGTTTCCTTCCAGGATGTCTGTGTAACCTTATGTGCACATGTGGGATCATGTCCAGTGGGTTTCAGTCCAGTGGTTAATCTCAAACACATCTTTACCCATGTAGGAAGACCATACAGGTTCATCATACCTATTATGATGTCTTCTCATGTTTTTAATTCCTTAATGTAAATAGATGGTATTGGGCATGTTTTAAAGAAACTGAGTCAGATTAGTGTATCCTGAATGTGCTCAACCCTCTCTACCAGAAAAAGTGGTGCGGACTTGTTTTTCTTTTCTTTCTTTCTCTGGCACAGAGATGAATCACACCTCAAGCTCCTGTAAGTTTTTGAAGAATATTCAGCAAGGAGCCTTTGTGAGGTTAAGGCTCAGCCACCAGCAGGCACCTGAGATGCCTTTTGTGTGCTGACCTGGGAGCACCAGCCTCCAGGAATTTAGGTCTCTCTTTTTGCTGCTCATGAAACAATTTTCTGGCACTGACAACTGGTATGCTTGCAACAACAAGATCACACATGGGGTGGTCTAAGGAGATAAGCAAGGACAGTTTTGAAGGGAGAGAGAACATCAGTTGTAAAATAGGTTTGATTAGGGCGGATAAAACCCCACAGCAACTCCATTGTAATTCTGGATATTCTCAGAGAACTCTACAGACATCTACTTTCCCTCCTGCAATAAGTTCCCCAGGTAATCAATCCTCTGAGAGAAGCAGGATTAGATCCTTCATTCATAATCTTGCTGCCTCTCCCTTTCACCCAGCCAACCCTCACTCCTGACATGACAACCATAGAACCCCTAACACAGGTGGTCTTGCCCAAACTCTCTGATTTGAGCCACAAGACTGGGGCTAACTGCCCTTTCCTCCTCTCCACCCCACAGGCACCCCGAGCTCCCAAGACACTCTCACCCCCAGTGAAAATACTCCACCTCCTGGAGCCCATGCAGCCACTCCAGCTCCAGTTGGTCAAATCCAAGAAAAAGATTTGTTTAAGCTTTTTCCAGCATACATTCCACTGCAGACATTGCTTTTAATAAAGGCTGCACCACAATCCTTTTCATAATGTCACGGAGCAATCTAGCAATATCCTCCTGTACTTAGAGAGTGAGTTAATGAAGGAATAGGTTAATTGAAACCGACTTCAGTACGGAGCACAAGTGGTTGCGCTGAAACGTGGCATAAAATAGAAATGAAAAGAAAACCCAGCTTCTCAACCCAGCCCATAGCTTTCTGGCCATACACGGAAAAGAATTATTATTTCTTCTTCGTCTTCTAATATGTTCAACAGTAAAACCACCAATAATATGAAAATAAATTACACCTGGGGCAACCTTATATTGCACTAACAGTCTGGCTCTGATTAGCCTTGCCTTTATCATGCATGCATCGTATTAGTCCGTTTCAAAGAATTCGTGGAGAAATTCATACTTCGACCTTAAAACAGAGAGTAAAAACACAGCTGAATTTAATTACCCACTGACCGCATGCACTGGGTTAGGTAATAAAATATAGAAGCAGTAAGATATGTAATGCTTTATTAAGCTATCTCAGATACAAGAGCATGCCTGGCAATTATGCCTGAGGGCTACTGAAGGCTACTCAGAATCTCTCGTGGACCACCCAAAGAGAGCAGCTAAACAGAACCCGGTCCTTGCTGCACGGCAAAGACATCCATAAATAATACAGCTATATGTAGGCAAAGTGCCTCCTTGCTCCTATCTGCCTTCAAGTCCATATGTTTATCAAACACACATTGCCCTGGCATCCATGAATTCTTCTCAGCCTTGCTCAAGATGTGTTTTTTTAACGCTTTCCCGGTGCACTCTTAAGCCCAGCTTAGGCCCCAAGTTTATGAACGTTTAAATAAAACAGCTAAAAATTAAATAAAGCCCAGAAATGGCAGCATGGGAAAGGAAAAGCCAAGCCTGTCTCCCTTCCTTGTTCCTAAAAGGAAGCCTTAGATGCAGTTAAAGTGGATGGGTGACAAGAGAACCAGTCCGCAGAACCACTCCTCAGATAAGTAAAATATTTAGAAGAGGTGAGAAGGCAGGGAGGGAGGGGAGAGAGCAAATACTATCCTAATTCCAAAATTTATGGCTTAAAGAAATCCAGAAAAAGGCACAAGCTGCAAATATGGATCTTCCCATGTCCATGGTTTCAGACAGTAATTTTTTAATTTAAAAAAGCAACCCTTTCTCTCTGTTTTATCCAACCATAAGCTGCCCAAAACATGTAAACTTACCCTAATAGAACAGAACTATACAATGAATAATGAAAAGTTGCAATAAACAGAGGAAAAAAAGCCCATTGAAAGACACATTGCCAGGGGATTGTACTATAAACTGGATAACACAAGTTTATAAAGAGATTCACATTTTCAGGCCCCCATCCAGACAAGGGGCCCAGGTTCTCTTTTTCCAAGGGAAAAGACAGTTGTCTGTCCTCCTGTTCCTGCATCATTCCCATAACACGGAGCTGCAGGGTGCCACCAAGAGCTTGTTGCCCCAAATCTCAGCAAAACCTTGAAGGCTGGAGACCAGGCAACAGGATCAGCAGAGAGGCAGCAGAGCCAAAGGCAAGGTGAAAAGGGGATGAGATTTGCAGAGATCGAGGCAGATTCTCTGGCAGGAGGGGAGCCTGAATCAAAACCTCATGTCCAAACCTTCCTGGTGACCACCCCTTTTTCTCTTCTTCCATTTCCCTTCTCAGTTGTTGTTGGCTTAGACTACAGACAATTTAGGGTAGGAACACTTTTGCGTGTGGCTGTGCCATCCCTGGAGACTCCACACTTGGTTGGAGTCTACAGGCTGTATATAAATATAATCACTGTCATAAGAATCAAATTAGAGAGGGATCCAATATTCACATCTAGCCCCTCTTACTCGTAACCAGCTGAACCCAACTTGCAGATCCCAGAAAATTTCCACCTCTGGCAATCTTCTCCCCTGTGCTTGCCATGTAGGTCTGCTCTCGTCTTTTCCTGTGACGGGAAATCTGTTTCTTTGTGTACTTAGGTTTAGGGTTTAGGTTTTTTTTAATTTTTAATAGGAAAATGGGTCCAAAGCAAAATTTGAATCAAATCTTTCCAGAAAAAAATTTAAAAATAACCAAAGAAAGAAAAAGCAGTCCCAAGTCTGGGTCACTTTTTCCTTTCCCACATGCCCTGGCATTTGTTCATTTGTTGCTCCTCTGCTTTGCAAGCTATGTGGCCAGGATCAGGAGGCAGACTATCTTAAACATATTGTGGTGTGAAAGGCTGCTCTGTATGGATTTCTAGCCACCACTCTCAATGCAGGATGAGTTGGAAATCTCCAAATAGAGCTAACTCTCAAAGACTTTGACAGCAATATTGGAGGCGAAACACAGAGCTCTGGAAAGTGGGCATAGTCCTATCTCCAGGAGCTCGTGAACATCCATGGTAGATGGGAACTGAGCAGCAGCTCTATAAAAGTGACACCTCTCTGGCTGGATCATTTACAAGGATCACAGCTTGCCCTGCAGTGCCTGTTAGCAAAGTTAGCTGATAAGTCTCCCAGTCCACATTCCCCACCATTGAGCCAGACATACAGAGAGGGACCACTCAAATACCTTGCCTGCAGATGACGGAGGATGAGGATCCAGGGGTCTGCATCACAAAACTTCCCTGTTCACACCAGAGCTTGGGAGTTTCCAGGGGTGCTATATTTAACATAGGTTTCCTGCAATCTGTCCCTAGTGCTTCAGAGCAGCGGGTTTAGAGAGAAAAACCAGAACTTTGTATGCCAGATCAGGAATTCTCGCAGACAACGTCTGCACTGAGCGCCCTTGCAACAGGCAGCAGGGGAGCCCTGCTCATTCACATTCTCTTTATAAACAGTTGTTTATTTTATTATCTTTATTTGAAACAGATTATGCAGCAGAAGACTTCTGGAAAAATCTTTTCCATCTGACTACTATTTTTGGCAGCATACGATACAGGATAGAAATGCGCTTGCTCGCCTCTGTTTATTTGTCTTTATCCTTAAAGCTGCAAACAAGGAGAAAGATATACTGGAAGTAACTTCAGGGAAAGCCTGTGACTGTCTATGTAAGGACAACCAAGGTGCAAATCAAAAATCTTTACATAGGGCCATCTGTGGACCACGCACACAAGACAGAATTAATCTTTGAGAATTCATTTTTGCCTCCATCCTACGTCCTTTCTGAGCTTTCTGTAGGAAAAGAGTTCAGAAAACCCAACACTAAACCCGACAGTCTCCATGACCAGAGCTGAAGGAGTGGCTGCTGCAGCAAGGAGCAGAAAACTGTGCTACTCTGATGGGAACTAAAATGAAGGGTGACAAAGACATCTCAAGAACAGCTCCACTGTGATATTCCTGCACTACAAGGAACCACCCTATTGAATTAAAAGCATTGACAACTTTTTCTAAAGAAATTATCCAAAACATCTGTAGAGAACAATTAAGATAATATTTAGCTGTAAGTGCAGTTAAAAGCCCTGATTCATCTCTGATATAAGAAGTCAGTAAGCCACAGGAAATACACATTTCAAAAGAAGCTGGAAAAGCTTAAGAATGACATAATAAAAGTAGTTTATTTGTCATATAATACCAAAATACAACTGTGCATTACTCTGCATTTCTCTACATGTGCAAAAAAAAAACTTAAAATAAAATTAAGGGTGAGGATTATTTCATTTGAACTAATCAATTATTTTTCTTAATGCCTTAAACACTGATAGTGGATTAGCTTCGGTTCACAGGCAATTTTCCCAGGCATATTCAACCTTTCCCTTTTGTACTCCCATTCAGCACAAAAATGAAGAAAACGCACAAGAACAAATTTTAATAGAATTGGGGAAATCTTGCTCACACTAGAAACTTTGCTTTGAGAGAGGAAAAAGGACTGAGTTTATGTCAAAAACATTTATAGAAAGAAAACTCCAAAAACCTCAGGGTTCCCCATCCCATGTACAAATTCTGAACCTGTCTCCATGATGTAGAATTTCTTTATGGAACATGAACACACGCATCCGTAAGCCGTCAGTAAAGCTTCCACAAAACCTGCAGTGCCCGTAACGTCTCTATAAAATTTTCACTTAACATTATTCATTGATCTGCTTGTAAACTTCCCAAACAGCACGTCGCCTAATTAATCATTTTTATACTAGATGCAATTGTGAGTTTAAGCTGCGGAATGGTTTGCTGTGGCTAATCACATCCATGCACTGAGCAAAGATGGAGCTGTTTGACAATTGAATATGAAGGTTTAATTATTCTATTCAGAAACAAAGTTTTCATTAGAGAATCCCAGAGCAGCTGGTTACGGTAATGATGTCCCTAGTGGAATTACAAACAGGATGAAAAGGGTTGGACAATGTTATTTGACTTACAGCATCGCAATGTTCATTTTGAAAGCCATGAAGGGTTGGATAAGATTCTTTAAGTTTCATGATGCTGGTGCCAAAACTCAGCTGGAGCGTGTTTTTACTACACTATCCACTTCCTATTGTTTTGCAAAATGCTTTTTCCACCTTCTGAAAAGGGCTCAGAAAACAATACACCTCAGAGAGAGTATTTTCTGCTAGGAGGAGCTACTGAGCTGAGCACAAACTAGATGTCTTCTGGATCCCCGTTTTCCATGACCGCATGGAAATACAGTGCACACAGCTTCGCTTTCCCACCTCCAAACTCTTTTAGGGAGCAGAGGAAATAGGAGAAGGTACCAGTACCATTAACACTACCTAATATGGCACGTGTTCCCCTCTGTGCAACCATACCCATGTCATGCAAATGTGGATATTCAAAGATGTGTGTGCCATGGCACGAGAAAATCCTTGGTGTAAGTTGGACTGGCTCCAGCCCCACATCACATACTGCCCTAAAGACTTTATGTCTCATTGGGAGCGAGTGAAAGAGGAGGGCAGCCAGTCCTAGTGTGAGGGAAGAGCCCATTAAACTTTGCTCTGCTAGGAGGAAGCTGGGACAGGAAGGAAAAGGAACCAAACAAAGTTCCCTGGTCAGTTACATTCTGATTCAGGACTCCCAATGAGGCACCATGGCTTTCAGAGGAACCTTCCCAATGCCATCACAAGCACTTTTCACTATATTAAATTCAGTTCAGCTTGTCCCAGTCTTTCCTTTTACAGCAAAGGTGATAAGAAATGAAGTTCTAGACTTCTGGAATATGTGTCCATCTTTCCAGAGGATGGGCAAGAGGAAGGAAATAAGGGGTTAGTGCAACAACATAAAACGTCAAGAGAGATCATTTTTTCTGCAGAAAAAGTTCTTTTCTTTGCATAGCTCCCTCAAGCCATACATGCTAATGTCCAGAATTAAGTCCTAAAATATAACATCTCTACTGAATTCTCTCCTTCCTTGTTGCTCTCCTCTCAGGTCTTCCCTAAATAATTCATGTCCCAAATATAAGCCCACCATGAGAAGACAAAAAAAAAAAAAAAAAAAAAAAAAAAAAAAAGTTAAAAAACAGAAGAAGAAAAAAAAAGGGGGGGTTAAAAAACCCTCATGAAGACATATATCCTGCTGAGCCACCAGAGAAGCTCCAGGAACATCAAAAACAGAACCAACTCCAGTGAGTTCTGATGTGGTTTTAATTTTGGATTCTGTCATTGAGAAAGTAATCAGGTCAATCAGAAATGTGGTGGAAACCCAGCTGAGAACATGAATTACTGCACATTCTAGACCACCCAAGACCAGAAAGGGAAAAAAAAACCAGAACTCTATCTTAGTAATACTACAGCTTTTATCATTAGGATTAAAATTAGAGATGCAGTGAAACTAAGGAAACAATACAGATTTGTAAATGCTTCCCATTGAAATCTTCATTTATTTTTTAGCTTGTGTGTCCTACTGCAGTATAAAACTACTGAGAAAGTTCAGTTAGGGCAAAGGGCTGGGGGTCACATCCTCAACGGATGCAAATGTGGAACATCTCCAGTGCTGGGAGGGTTCAACCCTTTGTTGAATTAAATTCCAACTAGAGACTGAATATTTTTTTTCCTCCCTCAGTTTACAGAAAAGTCTATTTGGGGCATTTGTCTAAGTGGATGTGATTCCTTTTACAAGGATGTTTGGAAATGAGAAACTGAAGCACTGAAGAGGTCTCTCAGAAGATTTGTTAGTGTCCCTTTTTTCCTCCGTAAGCAGCTGTGAAAATAGTCTAGCTGGAACAAACATGTGGATTAAAATGGCGATATTTCACAAGTGCAACCCTCTGTAGCCAGGCTCTGCTCACCATTTCCTTGTCACAAGTCCCACTGAATTCCCAAGGGCATGACAGAGGAAAAAGGAAGGAGTAAAGGAGAAATTTCTTTCTAGGCAATATGAAAGGCTTAGGTAGGGCCCACAAACACACTCCACCACATGCAGATTTGTTGTAACCTCATAAAACAACTGAACCATGCTTCAGGTGAGAAGAAACAGGAACGATTCCTCTCTGCTGTAAAGGAGCTGTCTGTGAAACTGGCCCAGTGGAGGCTAAAAATGTTGGAGAATAAGGAATGTGAGATGCTTGAAATGCCAGAGGTAAGTCAAAACCTGTGTCCCAGGGAGCCAGATTTCAGGCATTAACATCAGCCACAGAAGTGTGAGACTGTCACTTTCAATTTGGCCTCCACAAAGAGAAGCCAAGGTATGCAGTGCAGACAGCAAAGAGCTACATGAGCCAAAACCTGAGTCCACATTTCACCCTCTTCAATTTAACCCAAAGAGAAACCAAAAACCTTTTTGATTTTTGGTGAGGGTGGTCATGCACGGAAACGGGTTGACCAGAAAGGTCCATCCCTGGAGACACTCAGCACCCAGGTGGGCAATGTCCTGGGCTTTGATTCAATCACCAGAGGGGGTCTTCAACATTGTCTGTTATATGTAAAGGCTTGGCTTTGGTGCTGCCTTTAAAGTAGGCTAAAGAGCTCCCTCCTCTTGAAGAAATGGGCAAGAATATTCTCTGAGGACATAAAATGACCAGCAAACTGCCTCCAGACTGCATGGACAAGTGAGGAAATGCAAATCCTCTGCTCCATAAAATTAGTAACACAGGATCTCAAATACTGCAGCCTCCAGCTAGATGCAGCTTGCTGAGCTCCAAGGACTAGAATATGTGGAAAAATTCTTTTTTCTTTTTTTGTCTATCTGTTTTTAGACAGTGGCGTGGGGAACTGAGTAGCAGGGTCATGCTCTTTTCATCCTGTGGTCTGCCTCAATCTAAACACTGGCCACAGTGGAGTCCAAAGCACGTTTCGCTGTGGTAATAAAAAGATTGTGGTCATTTCAAAAGCAATTAAGGTCTCATAATCGATTATGCTTTTACCACAGCCATCTTCACCCTTGAAGCACACACCCAAGTAGAGAGAAACTGATGGACATTTTCATATGCCTTACATGCTACTCTGGAGGCTTTTCTTTCTATTTCTGCCTAGTCAGATTCCAAAAATCTTCCAAAGCCAAAACGTTATAAAGTCAAAACCCTAAGAGGGGACTGCTTTTACTGTCTCATCACTGTCACAGAAAATGAGGGAGAGAAGGCTGCAGTGGATTTAGTCATTCATAGCAGGGATGCTCTCATTAGGAGAGGATTATGGCCCTGTGGCCAAGATCAACCAATAAAGTTGGGGTTTGAATCCATGGACGGGGCAAATTCCATTAAGGCACATCATCCTTCTTTCACATGGGTGGTGTGTGCAAGCAACTGCCATCTCAGAGGGCAGTGTGGTATCTTCACAGTCACTTCCAGGCAAATGGAACCATGTTCTGCCCACGCTTGCTGCTGAGACAGCAATAGTGCACAGGACCTCCTTGTTCAGCCAGCTCTGTCTATAAAGCACCAAGTGAAAAAGAAGAAAAAAAATCCTACCACCTGCAGCCCAGTCCTCTGGCAGAGAGAGGATCTTTATTTTTTCACCCATGGTGTGGCAGGTAGCAAACAGACCTATACAGACACCTTGAAACCTCCTACACCAGAAGCTAAGAGGCTTCTTGCTGATCAGGTAACATGAGCAATGAGAACCTGATGAAGAGCTCCACTTGTTTTCCTGATTGTATTTGAATCCATGATCCCCTGCCTGAACACTAATGAAAGTGGACAACAGATTATTTCTTGTCACTACAGCAACTTCAACATATTGGAATCATATCTCACCATTCTTCTTTTTTTCCCTAAACTGAACAATCCATTTCCTCCCACCCTTACAAGGTCTCTTCATGCAGCTGATTCCTCCTATCATACCTTGCCCTTGTCTTCACACACACAAAAAAAAAAAAAAAAATCTCCTTTCAGGTTGTGCTTTGCCAAACTTACTTATGCCTTTAAGTTGGCCTCAGCACCTCTTCAGGGACAACTCCAAAATTAATAGGTAATTTGTCCTTCTACCATGCCAAGGGGTAAGGAAAGAATTACAGAGCAACAAGTCCAGAATAGAGCCCTCAAGATGTCCCAGCCTGTAGTGTGAAAGCTTGACAATGAAATTATGATAATCAGTCCCTGAGTATTCCCTCAAACCAGCCTTACAGTCATGTTAAAGAAGATTCACCTCAGCTCAGCTTCCCTAGCTCAGTTGCAAGGCAACAAAGCTCCTGTTTTCTTTCAAAACCTTTTGAAAATAATAGTCAATACAATAGTCTTAACCTTAAATTATTGTATATACATACATACATATATATCTATCTAAATAAAATAATCAGAGAGAGAGCAAAAGTTTGCCAGGAGCCTGAGGGTTCCTTCTCTGACCAGATGTACCCAGTTCATTTCCAGTAAAATTCCATGGAAGCCACTGTCATCCCACTGGGATGTGCTAGGCACATATTAACTTGCTAAAATAACACAAGAGATTTGAATGAGTTCTGCTGTAATATATCACTTCTCACTTTTTTTCTTTTATAGTCACTATGGTATCAAAGCAAAATACAACAGTATGGAAACTCAGGGTCACAGGCCAGCTTGCTCCTGCTCAGCAACCTCAACCTGCTGTGCTGTGTCCCCTTACACTCAGCTCATGTGGTTTGAAATTTCTTGGCCTTAAAAGATGGTAAGATCTTCAGGACCTGTAAGACCTTCAGGACTTCTCCTCTGTTGCCTTCTCCCAGATTTGGGGTCTCACAGCCAGTGTGATGCATTGCTTGACTCCCATAAGATAGAATAGATCCATTCTCAAAGGCTCCAGACCACATCCAGGTGGATGCTTTGAGAAGCAATGCTGCTAAAGTTCTTAACTTGAATAAAGAATCACCAAAGCTTATGAAAGCAAGTCATTAACACAATGCCTGCAACAACCTTCAGCCTCCCTTTGGTTTCATTTTGTCAGGAAGTAGCTCCAGCACAGAAGATATACACCATCCACAGTGAAAACAGACTGCTATGTTATAAACAGAAGAGCTTGAAAACAAGCCTGATTCAAAAACCAGTTCTAGACACCCCCAAAATTTTTGTGAAGCCTGCTGAGAGGTTCACATCCAAGCTGTATGGCTCATAGTCCTTGTTTTTGACCTCTGCTCCTCCATGATGAGCAGCAGCCACCAGCAGAACATCAGCCAAATGCAAAGCAGAGCTGGCTGCCCTCATGAAGTGCCTCTGCCTAGGACTCTGCCATCTCCTCCCACTCATTCATGCCCTCCATACTGCGGCCTCATCATCCCAGACCTCTAATCACTTCATCTACACGCTGTCCATAAATTGGGACACATCACAGTGTTATTTGGGGCACTGAACAAGATTACTGTGCAATTACACCAACGAGCCACCTTTATCTCCAGGCTTGAAATCGTGCCTTTACTTAAAAGGCTTTAAATCAATAAAATTATACTGTAGCCATAGACAGTACATACAGTTTTGCTTGCTGGAATGACCCCCATTATGTTCAATGGGAGATCTGTTTCTGCCTGATTCAAGCACAGCAAACAGTCTTCAAGTAATGGCAAATGTCAAGTGGTTTTAGGAGGAAATAATTATAAATCATTCATGACACCCTGCTATGTCCTAGCTGTTGGCTGGCTTATTCCTCTTGATTAGTGCTAATTTGCATACAATTCAGACCAGTACAGGAGTGACAGAGGCTCATCCAGAGAAAAGCAGGTACCCTGAAACACAAAAGCAGAAGGATGGACTATGATGGGAGAGACACAAATTGTGAATAACAGAGAAAGCACACAGGGAGTGATCTAACCATCTCTTCCTACTTAATAATCATCAAAGAGACCCAGCAGGAAGCAGAATAAAGGGAAAACAGACAAACATCCTTCTCCATGCGGTGCATAGGGAAGCTGTGCAGCTCCCTAATGCCAGCAGCTGCACATCCAGAAGGTTCCTAAGAGCTCTGAGTCCATCTCCAGGGCCAAGGTGTGACAATCCACCTTTGAGGGCAGCCAGATCAGAAGACAGGGAGGGAAGGCTGGGCTTCTCTTTGTCCACAGCAGCAGAGAAAATGGATATATAGAGGCATTGTCCACAGTCTGGCCTGAAGGCACCACTGATTCAGCACTACTCAGTAGCATGAGGAAGCAAGAAAATGGGCTCCTAAGTCTGGAAATGATGCAAAAAGTGAGGAACAGCCTCAGGGAGGTTGTAACTGACTGCAGGGCTGCCCAAGTGGTGGCAGGCAGAGGACCTGCTCCTCAGGAGGTAGTCTGGAGCCCCAGAGCTACATGTATTACATAGGGCCAGAGCAGGAGTGGAGCAGAAAGGACATTTCCAAAGCAGAGCATGGGGACTCCAACACCATCTTGAGTAACTTAAACTCCCTCTGTAGCTTTATTATGCTATCCCAGGAGACAGGAAATTTTCAAGCAGCTCAGAGTCAATGGGGATTGTCTGACACAGTGACAGAGCCCTGATTTAACAGGGTGCTAATTAACTTCATGCATTTCAAGTCTGGCAAATGCAGAGCATCCCTGTTGAACCAGGGACTACACACAGCACTGAGATAGCTTAAGCCTGGAGAAGTAGGCTGGAAACATCTAACAAGAAGAGGATTTCCCATGATAAATCTGGTACTTCCTGCTTCTGGCTGTGCTGGGTTTACCACACAAATCGTCTTTCTCACAGTCCTTCGGCGCTGCTCATTTCATTCTCAGCTGGGCTCCAGACGCACAGAGGTGCAAGGGAAGGAAAATAATGAGACAAAGTTGGGATAGGCAAACATTGTGATGCTGGAGGCTGTTCAAGGCTCTCAGACACTTTGGTGGGTTCACAAACTGGGATAAGATTGTGAACCACTTCTTTTTTTTCCCAGTAATTTGAAATGTATGCTCTCCCTCGTGTGCCACCAAGGGTGGCTCAGTTATTAAAGGCACAAACAATTTTTCAATTTTTTTTTCTGGGAGACTCAACTGTGCCCGGGAGAGTGAAGAAACCTGGACCACCTACCATAAGCTAAGTAGGCAGGATACTGCACATAGCCCATACCCCGTGCTGCCTTCCCATGTGAGAACTTCCACTCTGGTGCCCATCTGCCATTACAGCATCCCCATAATCACTCTATGCCAGCATTTCTTACTTTTCAAAACAGAGATGATCCTGGAGTTGTAGCACTCTAGGAAGCCACAATCTGGAAGCGATCTGGATTTTCCCTATAGCCTGGCATTTCACTTCAGGTCCTTTGTTCAGAATGACCACATTTTAAATTAGACCTTTGATCTAAGACTGAGCTTCAGAGTGCCACTAACTAAAATTCATTTACTGTTTATGCGGCTGCCTGCTCCAAAAGATTTCTCTTTATCCTTTTATATATCTGCATCCATAGGAATTTCATTCCTTAAACCTGCATCAAGTTCACCTTTAATGACTCCTTTTCTTCCTTTGTTTGCAATTCATCCAGTGTTTTTCAAGAGCAGTGACTGTCTCTTTGACATTAATTTTCTTCATAAGCCCTGCCTCTCTGCTTTCCCCATGGTTCAGTCCTCTGAGCTCTTTAAACATTACCTGTTCTCTAGAACCTGACTCATTGGTAACTTTGTCCAGCACCAAGATGTCAGTGCTCATTGCAATTCGGGTACAGAAGCTTAGTGGTGGGAGGTCTTAAAACAGCTATTTTGTTCCCTGCCTTTGGCATTGTATTAAGAACTTGGATTTCATCTGCTGCTCACCATCACCTTAAGGTCGCTTTCAGACATATTGGGTTTCCAGGTCCCCCACCTCTAATAGTACAAGTTAAGATTGCTTTCAATTTTCATTTCCTTCCTTTTGACGGCTCCACCGCACTCATAGTGTGATTTGAACATGAGTTGTTTTTCTGTTTTTTTAGGCTGCCTCCAAACATCTCTGCTGACCAGTTACTGATTAATTTAGCCCACATTCACAATATACAACTCTGAAATGAGACTAAGTACTTGGACATTCATTAGAAACAGAGAAGAGAATATATTGGCATCCCCCTGACTGATACTTATACCCTCACATCTGGCCACTAAGTGCCTTTATAAATCAAATGTGGCATAAAAGAATGAGGAAAACTGTGGGGTTGCAGCAGGCAAACACTGTCTCTGCTCCACTGAGAGTTTATCTCAAAGGAGTCCTGACAGCCAAGCCAGCATCACCTTTGTTGACTTTCTGCTGGTCCAAACATTTCCTAGCCTTTTCCATGTCACTTTCTCCATCGGCATTCCTTCAGAGGACCTTTCTCTGCTCCTTCCCAAACACTTCAGTTCTTCTGATACATTCATTGCCTGAAGCACTGCTCTGAAGGACATGAGAAAGCCAAAGGTGGGGCTGAACATCGCATCACAACCACCCTGTGAAGTATTTCTGGCCTCATCTGAGACCACGTGGCCTGAATGGAGCTCTAGCAGCTGTTTTGTCCAATACCATCAGAGTATGGATCAGGCTGAAATAAGAGATTGACTCCTGACCTCAAGCTCCACATTTTGCAACCCCATATTATGGCTATAAATTTTTTACCCACATAGATAGCTATAAAGTTAAACTGTGTGCTTACCTCCCCTTCACTGTAAAATTTTCTGCTTGATATGCTTTATTAATAAGAGCAAATAATTTCACTAACATTCTTTTGATGGGCATTAACACATTTTATGACTGATTCTGGATTTTCTACTTGTGTAACCCAGATGAGATCTGAACAACTGTACTTTCAGAGGCTTTTCATTAATCTGTATTCTGATTATTTCTTAAAGAGGTGGGGCACTGAAATACAACAAAAATTATTTTTCATTTTCAGCCCTAATTTATACTGGTTCAGGCCAAGTCATATAATTTAAAATAACCATAAAACTCTCTACCTCAGCTTTTCTGCACACAAGTCTCTTGAAAAATCCCTGGGTCAAAAATAAAAAACATTTCTAATTTAATGAGCTTTCTTCTTTTAATTTGTGGAAAGCCCCGTTTCTCCTTGATCATTCTGCCATTTTTTTCTGTTCGTCTTCACCAAACTTAAGCATTTTGAATTCTTCTCCAAGCAGCTGAACACTTCAATTGGCTGTGCTGTTGAATATTTCCCTTTTTGGGTCCCTGTTAGCACCCAAGAGCCATCAAAGGCCATACTTTCCTCATGGAGTCCTTCAACACTTCTGTGGAAGTTCAGAAAGAGCATGATGAGCTTGGGGGTGAGCTGGCTGCTTGACCAGGGCTGCAGATCTTTGCAAATACAGCCCCTGAGTCTCACATTAAGTCAGCAAATACAAACCCATGAGCGACTGAGAGCTCTTCGATGACAGCTGAGAATCTCTCTGCCATCCCAGGAAGTCAGACAGCTAAATCAAGGCCATAAAATAAAGCCAAGAGCTGGCCTTAAGATAATAAAAACATAGAATAAAAATGAATTATATCAACTAATAATATGACGGTTTTATGGAAATAGCGACCTAAACTTGTCAGAAACAGCAAGTGTGTTTTATTGCAGTACCACCAACCACAACAGCACTTTTCCTTTCCACTTGCCCTATCCTGGATCTGTGTTTGCCCAACAGCTGCCTCTGCATTGGGCCTGAACAGCCAGGACAGGACACAAGGCATGGAAAGAAGTTCCTTACACCTGTGACTGTCCTGGGACCTGGGACCAGCAGCAATCAGTGCAGCCTAACAACGGCAAATCCAGAGCAGGAGAGAAAATCTGCCACAGGCAGAAAAGTGTTTGCCAAATGTCACTCAAGTGGCCTGGGCAAAGAAGGAAGAGCAGCTGATTCCTCAGACCCCTCTGCAGTCCAAAATCCAAGGGTTTCAATAAGCTCTACATGGGCAGGTTTGCAATTCCTGCAGATCCTGAGCACAGCACTGCTCAGGGATAGGGAGTCCTTGGAGAAGTCACAGGCTGATTTACTGGGCATCATTTCAGGATCAAACCCGTGTGAGATCAGCATGGTCCAGGCAAATTTATGGCCAGTTTGTTCCATCCCCCCACAGGAGCAAAGAGACAGGGAGAAGGAAACTTGCCCACTCCTACTAATTAACCACAGTGCAAACTTCATAAACGTGCTCCTGACCTCCGCCACAGCGCACACACTTGAGTCATCCCAATAAAACAGGAAATGACACTTTGCCACAACATTACTAAGTCCATATCCCATAAAACCATTCAGGGAAGAGGGGAGGGGGGAAAAAAGAGAGAAAAGCAAGAATAAAGCCAGCAATTATCTGTTATTAACCCAGTCCTCAGTGGTATCACATTGCTCCTAAAAATAATGACAGGGCAACAAAGCTTGTTTTCGTCTCCCATGTCCTTTGTGGGTTCCTCGTTATTCTAATGAGCTGCTGGAAAATGCACTTCAGTTACATCCCCATCGAATATCTCACAGATCATCCTGCTTTCATTTCCACCTGGCACCACAAGATGTTTTACAAATAACACTTTGATCCTTCCTTTTTCTTTCCTTTTTCTTCTGTTGTTTTTTTTTGGGGGTTTTTTGGGGGGTTTTTTTGTTTGTTTATTTTTTTCCCCCAACCCGGGGATAAATGCACACGCACTCGCTTTGGGAGGAGCTGAGAAATCTGGTGGACGAGGCTGCCTCCACATTTTGTGCCAGACTGTGGGGCGACCAGGCTGGGCATGGCTGGCAGAGCCACCAAACATCCTCCTTTACTCGCGTGACTCCGCTCCCCTGCAGCTGGTGCCACAAAGAAACCAGAAACAGTTTAAGAATAGATCGGCATGTAATGTCTGCCATGTGGGCTCGGGAGCAAAACAGGGAAGGGATGGAGGAGGGCAGCAGCATAGCCATTGCACGAGCAAACAGGCTGTGGCTTGGTGGGTTTTTTCTGTCTCAGTGACTCACAGCACTCATTGTAAGTCACAGTCTGCCTTCTCTCATGTGGAGAGGGAAAAAAAAAAAGAAAAATCTTATTTGTTTCAACAAGCTCTCCTTGCCACCTTTTATTCCGCACTCCAGAGTCATTATTCAAATTGTTTAAAGCTTCAAACAGCTGAGATGGAGCTGGGAGGCAGCACCAGGCTGCACCAAAGGCTTCCAACCTCTGCTTCTCCTCTTCCTTTTTTCCTCCTGCTGCATCTCTCAAGTCCCCTGGATGGGGAGGATCCTTACCCAAGGCCATCTTTCTCTGGCTGGAAATTTGGGCCATGGTGAGGTACCATACATTAAATACTGCCTATTTAAGAGACAGGAATGACTACAGCTGCTGGGGAACGGAGCTGCATGACACCCAGCACAAGGGGACCAGCCATCACAGAGCAACAGAGGTACAGGGAGATGCACCTCACCCTCAACCAGCTAAAGCCAAATCAAGGAACTGACACTTTTGATATTACCAGATTTGATACTAGTCTCTGCTGAAATTTAGACAATTAAATGCATTTTTTGTCCTTTCAGCAAGAAAAAGTATTTTCTTGTGATTGAATTGCCTTCTCTTCCTCTGAAGTGCTATTTTACCTTTTTTTTTAATTTCAAAATAATCTGAAAAAAATATAAAAAAAGCTACAAAAAGATTTTGTACACTCCAAACCTCCAAGTTTTAGGATAACTGAGGGGAGGTGGGGGGAAACAGAAAGCAGACTTTTTTTATAAAGTAATTTAATCCAGTCTAGAAAGGGCTTGAAAACAATTTCACCATTACAAACTTTTGTCAGGAAAGCAGATTTTCAGATTTTCTGAATATTAGAACTCATAATAAAAATATTGAGAAAAGATATTTGTGCCAAAGTTAAGTCCTTCTCAGCAAAATTGATTTATAAGGAAATTTTACTGAACAGGGAAAAAAAATTAAAGAAAACACTTCTGGAATGTCATTACATGGGTTGTTTGGGTTTTTCTTTTACAGTTACTATATTTGTTATTTCAAACTAATAATGGATGTTATAAAAAAATGAACATCAATATGAAATGCTTTAGGTTGTATAAAGAAAAGCTTAAGAGACTTTTGAAAATTTCATGTAATTGAAAAATCCACATTTTGGCTCTGTGAGGCCAATTTGGGATTTCAGAATCTTGATTCCTCAACATTTTACTAGGAAAATGCTGATTCTTACAACACTCATGTTTGAGCATAACTTTGCTGCAGTTGTATTTGAATGAGGGTATTTACAAGGGCAAACTCACGCACACATTTGAGTGCTGACAGGATCAGGGCTTCTGGTAACTTGCTGACACTCAGTACGACCTATAATGCTGTACAATGCTCACTTTATGTACACCAGACTTTGACCTTATTCATCAAAATACCCTTCTGACTTCGTTCCAAGGGCTTTTATGTTCTCTGAAAACAATAAAAGTTCCCTTTTATGACATTACAGCTTTAATTTCAAAGTGTGATGAGTGAATGTGGTGTTGTTTTCTTTATTAAGGCACAATGAGCTCGTATGCCGCCGCTCAAATTATTTTTACTCGGGCTTAACATAACCCTGATACAACAAGCAGCAGATTGGTGTCCAAAGTACAAATCCAGGGCACACACAGGCTCAAACCCCACCTTCCAAAGTGGGAGGTGACTTTGACCTCTCCAGCCACAGCCCATAGGGAACTATTCTTGCCTAGGACAACTCCGCACAGGGAAGTGACGGCCCTGTGGCACGTGGAGCTGTTCCAGCAACCCTCAGATCCCACAGCCACGTGAATGAAGGCATCTCCTACTCAGCCTCCTTTCCAACATGATTTTCTAGAACTCCTAGGTGCAATGAAGCCTTTAAAATACAACAGTCTTTAGTCTGGGCAGCATTTATTCCAAGGTGTCTTTTGGAGGGGGTGATACTGATCCCTAAATTCCTAGTGAAAGGAAGAGTGAAAAGGAGCCTGGGTCACCATTAAACCCAATCTTGGCTTCTTTTATTTTAGCATAGGTTTACTCACAGAGATTATTTATGTTTTTCGCTGAAAATGATGCTAATAAAAAAAATTGTCATTATGAAAAAACACACATGTAAGAAGCTGCACAGATGCTCTGGCACAAATTTTAAACACACCAACCTCCTCAACACAAGTTTGAACAATGCTAAGTCAGTTCCAAGGCCAAAGCTATGTTAGTAATGCCTTACTGGCAGTGCTCTTGGACCCACCTTCCTCACAACCAGCAAAAAGGATGCTTCCGCTGGGATAATTTATACCAGTTTCCCTAAGGAAATCCCTTGTAACAGCAAAAGGGCTGTTTTGCCAGGATAAGCTATAACATTTATGCAGCATTTGCCAACACACATATATATATATATTTAAAAATTTTTATGAAAAGCCATTCCTCTCTGCAATGCTGTTCCACCAGAAATGATTCTTTGCACAGATTTGGCTGGGAGTGCCAAGTGCAGATACAAAAGGCATTATTATATGAGGCTGGGGACTGGTTCCAAGCTCAGTCAAAGTAATTGAAAATAGGAAATGCTGAAAATCTAACTCATGTACACAATCCAGGAAAATGTTGCAAATACTGCAAGCCATTTCTTTGAACAAGGGAAGTAACCCAGTCCTGAACTAGGTCCTTAACTGGTGTGACGGGCATAGCTCCACCAACCCAGACATGCTTTATTGGTGTGCACACAGCCCTAAATTTTCCCGTTCTGGAGTTTGGATAGAGGCTACCTGCTATCTCTGGGAACTCCTGGAGTACATTCAGCTGTTATCAAAACAGCTGTTTCAAAAAAACAAGAAAATTAAAGAAAAAAAAAAGGAAATTCAAGGCTCCTAGAACCTCATATATGATGAAATGGAACTGAAGACAGAGGTATGACCCCAGAAAAGGCATCTTTTTCCATGTGAGGATGACCTTTAGTCCACTATGAGCAAAGAAAAAAAAAAAAAAAAAAAAAAAAAAAAAAAAAACAAGAGAAAGAATGAGGGGGAAAGATGGAAGAGAGCAGTCGAGCAGTCAAGTGGAGGGGACAGATGGTGGGGAATTCAGAGGGAGGGAGGAAGTGGGGAAAAAAATCCAAAGGGTGAAAAACCAAGACAGATTAAGAAATAGGAATCAGAGGTAGAGAAGAGAGAAGGGGAGGGATGGGCAGTGATAAAGAGAACAGGGTTAAAATGAGCAAACAGAGAAGGCATAAAGAGAAGGGTTGAGGTTAAAGGAGCAATTGCCCTCTGGCAAACATACTGCAGTGTAAATGGAAACATATATGTCAACAAGGAGTGTCCTGAGATGGGCTGGAGAGGAAATAGCTTATGTGATGTGAGCTTCTGCTAGGAACCACCTCGGCCTTCTCCCCCCAGCCCCCAGTCACTCCTTTCTGCAGATGCTGACACTCCCTGGTACTGCAGGGCACTGCCTTCGGGCTCCCCCAGCCCCACCAGGGCTGTGGCTCTGCCCAGCACTGCTGCTGGTGGGGATAAGTTCCCAGCTCTTCACAGCTACAGCTCGGGTCAATGAGAGCTTCATCACAGCTCCTCGAGGTGTAAAAACACACAACATTATCACAGGTAGCTTCGCACACTCTTGAACCCAAAGAAGAGCTTCAGAAACAGCTGATAAGCACACGTAAAAGTCTGCTGAGCAATTAAAGCTGAGCCCAGCACCTAAAGCAAGCTCTTAAGACCAAATTCCTTCATTTCACTACTTGAATTGCACTGGTCAGGACCTGATGCCTCAGAAGCATTTTCTCCTGGAAGCTAAACGCACACAAACCATTTTTCCAATTCCACTCAGCTTTTTACATGATCCAGCCATCCAGTTACACCTTCAGACATTTCCCAGAACATTTCTAGTGATATTGCTCTTCCTTCATTAGGAGAGAGCATAGGGCAGATGGCAGCAAGACATCAGTAAGAACCATGAACATTTTCCGTAGGCAAGGGTGAAATCCTATGATAAAGGACAGAAGTCCAACAGAAGAGCTATCTGCAGAGTTACCATCACTGCTGCCCAAGCCTTTGTGCTGTTCCTTAGGGGTTTCTACACTTCCTGGCATCCCTACTTGTCATGCCATACATTAAGGAAGGTTTAAACCACAAGTGTTGCCTATTACACCAAAATCTCCAGACACACTGAGCATGCACAACAGGGCTCTGCTATTGGACCTAAACTGCCCAGGGCTTCCAAGGGACTCAAGATGTGAGAAGAGAAGCATCCTGCTTGAAGAAACTTTCCTCTGCTACTGATTCAGCCTCTTTGCCTAATGGGCATTGTGTGTACTGGTTTCTTTGGCCAGTGGCATAGAAGGAAGTGAAATGACCTGTTATTTATGCTCAGATTCCCCTTTTTATGCCCAGCAACCTATAACAAGTCTAGAGTACAGCTCAACAAAAAGTGTATCTGGGTCACTGCTTGCTTTGGTGATACCTGACTGCAGGGCAGCTACTTCTGCTGCTGGCTCACAACAGCCCATGTGAACAGGAATTTCTACCCTGGTGTTAGTACAGCCATAAACAGGGCATTGCACCACCTCAAAGACCCAGCAGGACTGCAGAGATAAAGTATTGGTACAGTCATATCCTTTGGCTGCTACAAAGATACTCTGAGCACCACCAAGGAACTGACAGCAGATCTTTCAGCTGTAAACATTTACTGTGGAGAAGCTGACACATGGGACCTTCCATTACACTAAACTCCTTCCAAGACATGTTTAATACACAGCACATCATGTGTTGTAGGAGGCTGTTCAGCAGCCATTCGTCTTTCTTCACTTGCGCTGTTGTGACTTCCCTCTGATGTGTTAAGAAACACTTTTCAAATATCCTCCATCACCTTGTCAATACAGATCACTACACGTGCAACCAGGATCATTAATGACTCCATACAAAGACCTTTTGTCCATTAAAAAAGAATCCTTTAAGTATACAGAATCCAAATCTTTGCATGAAGTAATGCTTGAAGACAATACAGAGATGAAGGGCTTCCTATAGCTATAAACCCATAAGACAGATGTAAGTTCAATCACAGACACTGAATCTTTTTGACATTTAAACATTTCCACTGCGAAACATATGACAATCCTTCAAACAACCATGTTGTTCTGTTTTTATATGGACACCAATTAGCCTGTGTTGTTTAGATTGGTAATACTTGCAATGTATAAACTTTCTTAGCACATGGCAAGTGAAAACAAATAACCTCCGTCAGATATGCATTTTCCATGTCAAAAGGATGAAGGAAAATTAAGTTGCATTTCTGTAATAGGCTGGCTCTAGACTTTTTTGAATGTTTCTAGAGAAACATTCAAAGGCAGAAGCAGAAATTTACATTCTGACCCAAAAAAAATTCTGCAGAGAATACTTTCTCCCAGTGAGCTGTGTCGCTGTATCTATGTTGGTCTGAAAATAGAGGGAAAAGGTTTCTAAACAATAATCTTTTCCTGGATCAGCTGATAGAGCTAAAGAAAACAAGCTTTGGGCACACTGAGTTTTCTAAATCCTGCAGACAGGAAGGGCGCTTTTCCTTGCACAGCCTTGATGCCAATGCTTGTACCTCTCCAATCACCAAAGTTTTCCAACAGTTTTCTCCTGCTTTTGTCTGTGCTACCAACTACCCAAGCTCTCCTGAGAGAGTGGCCTAGAAGTTCAGGAGACCAGGATCCAATTCCCTTTTGTCACAAGCTGCTTGTAGGACTTTAGGATATCTACATGACATCTCTCCATCTCGACACCCATTTTCCCATCACGTATAAAGCAGACTAAGTGCCTTCTTACCCCAGTGGGTAAGGGGGAACAGGGAGGCAGAAGTGCAAAAAAAGGAGGTAAGCCACACCAGTGTAGGTTGGTTTTACTTCTGGGAAAGACCAGCATCATTGGATTTTTAAGGCAACAGATATATCAGAAACTTCTGTGAAAGAGAAGCTAAACAGCCACTGTATAACCAAGGAGCCTGATAGCCATGAACAATATACACAGGTGATTTTTAAATAGCCCATTTTCCGAGCACAAGATGTGGGTGTCTTTTCAGAAACTGTTAAGTGTGTTGTACTAGAGAACTGTTTCAAAGACAGATGCAAGGAGTTGTTTGTTCAGCATTCTTAATCCAAACAAACAGTTGCATACTCTTACCTTCAACACAAGTCTCTCATCTTAAGGTTCCGGCCAAGAAAAATATTTTCCTAGCTAGTCTGTTATGAAAATGTTTGAATTAAAGAAACAACATCAATAACTTATGTAAAAACTTCAACCTCTAATCAGCTGAGCTTTAATAAGGTTTGAGATAACAGCACATGCATTTTGCCAAGAGTATAAAATAATCATAAAATATTATAATTGATGCGTTGTTCTGGTTTATTACATCTCAGTTGAATACTTGGAAGAAAACATTCTGGACCTCGTGTTAGCATATTGTAATAATTAATAGCCATTATTTGGATTTAGAGAATTTCAGTGTGAGGTTTTGTTTGTTGGGGCTTTGGCGGGGGAGGGGATTTATTATTTTTACAGCCTGTACAAATTTGGCCAAAGACTCAAATTTTTCTGAAATTAAATGAACTATTTATGACACAAAAGATTTGGCCCATACAGTTTTGAAAACAGAGATGATAAAGCTTCAGAGCTACTCAAATTAAACTCTCAAAATAGAGAGTAAGAAAAGGGAACAGAAAAAAAAGGCACCAAATTGCAAATAAGCCCTTGACAATAAGTTACACCGAATTGTTTCCTTTTTGGAAGGTAGTGAGCTGCAAATAATTGCTAATAAAAGGTTCACTGTGTTTGGTGAATACAAATCTTTATTTAGTGGCTGCAGAGCAAGTCTTTTTCTTGCTCTCTTGACAGTTTAACTACACGCCAACAATATTTGCTTAAAGTCTTTGGCTCCATTAATCTCAAACCCTGCTACACAGATTGCCAAAGCTGATGACAAACCCCAGTTAGCATGGATCATCTACTTGCCCATGACAGTATTTTTCCCATGACATTAAAAGGATGTTTTTTTCCCTAAAGAGGGCACAAGTCTACTGAATTGAATATCAAGAAGGTTTGAAAGGATAAGTCTATGGCTTAAGGCAGCCAGTAAAGATAGCTGGGGACTACACTGAAACAAGGAGGAGGAAGAATAACCTTGCACTCTAATTGGCATTTTTGTTTGCTCACAGTTGCTTCTAATATGGACAAATCTCCATAAGAAAACACAAAATTAGCACCTGTTAGGACAACTTAACCTTCAGTGAGAAAAGCAAACATCCTTGGGTTGTCAAGATTTTGAAACAAAGGTTACAAAGGAGGTGATTTTTTTCTGGATGGTTTTAACCCCTTCTTGCAACAAAATGCAGGTCATTAACAGAGGTCCAGAACCAATTGTTAGCCACCCTTTCCTGAAATATGGTACCTGAATCAGTGCCATGAAACATGGGACTAATTAACAATGTCATTATACCCTGAGCATCAGATGGGGAAAGCATGTGCATGTTAAACATGATCAAGGGAAACTGAGGCATAGCAAGAAAAATTATTGCTTATCCTCTGCCCCTCATGACTGACAGAATTAAGATGACGTTCACCAGTTGTCTCTGAGTCCTACAACTTAGAGACAACAGCTTGAGAGCACCACTCCTTTAACTTTTTTTATTTTTTTAAAGTTACCCTCATTTAAAGGGCTGGTGGGAAGCAAATGGGGCTGGTCCATCAATCCTTGGGCAGCCAGAGTTAGGAAACAGGAACAGAGAATTATAAATGATGCCTTGTCACTCAAAGTAACCCTGCCATTCCAATCCTTGTGTGACCCAGGTAGGTTCCACTTTCCTGGTCCCACCCCTTCAGCTGGCCTAGTCTGGAAGGTCCCACTTACCATGGATAGACATTCTGACGTCCAGTGTGGATTTACATGTGACTGTAACGGCTTCTGCTGTTCCTGAGCCAACAGTAGCCTTCCTCTGAGCTCTGTCAGACACCCAGACTCCCATGGAATTTATTCTGGGGCTATGTTCTCCTTGCAAGCCATGTTGGGAAGAGAGATTCAGGCATTAGCAATGCCTTTCCTCCAGCCCAGCCCTGCAACCACCTGGAAGCTGACTGCTCTCCCCTCCTCCGTGCAGACAGGCTCCAGAAAAAGGTGCCAGGATGCTTTGTGCCCACTCACTCTGCGAGTAACACGGAGGTCAGCTGCCTCCCCAGACAGGAATAACATCCAGCAGTGACTTCTCACTCTCTTCTTACTCAAGAAAAAACTTCTCAGAGCCAAAAAATTTAAAGCAAACCCAGCAACTAAAAAACAGCTCTGTGTCATTTTTCCTGACTCATCAACAGGTGTTTTGGCCAAAACCACTGATGTATAAACCAGTAACCAAGGCACCTGTTGGAGAAGCTTGCTCCCACAGGCAGGTGCCAAAGTGCTGAATATGGAGGGAAATATAAAAGGTCTAATGGAAAAGCTGGGAAGAAAAAAAAAAAAAAAAAAGCAACAACCCAGGAGTACTTCCAAGTGAAATCCATGGTATTCAGCCACGGCTCTGGATAATACAAGCAGGCTATGTATTATGTATACCTGGCTAACAATAGCAGCACCTCCCTCACCCTGCCCTGGCTCATCCTTATGGATAATGATTTGGTTAAGCTAAGGACTCCAGCAGAACTATTCATACAGAAAAGCATAAAGCCTGCACAGAACTCTGCAGGATGGTGACCTCAGGGAGTAAACTGAACTGAAGTGATTGTAAATGAGCTAACATCTTTCACTTAACACTGTCTCCCGTTACTCTCCAACAGAGGTACCAACCTTTCTCTCAGTGGAATCTTCCACTTCTCTGTCAAAACCACAAGCATCTCCCAATTTTTCTACACTTTAACCCCAGAGAGGTTCACACTGTAGCTAACAGCTTCCAAGAGGACTGTAATAAAAACTGAGTGAGTCTTTGTTCTGATTGCAGATAAAAGGGAACAATCTGCGGTACAAATGTAAAGTAGCTTTCCCATGTTTTCTTTCTTCCCCCCCCACTTTTTGAATAATCAGAATCTGCATGTGAAGGTTCAATGTCACCAAACATGAGGCTTGTGTACAAAAGCACAAGATCCTTGACTAAAGCACAGCATACTTAACAGCTCAAAAGCAATTGTTGTAAAACTTGATGGAATTGTGCCTGGCAATCGTATTTTATTGTCATTTGTACAGGGAAGCTTCAGCATTTTTCTGGGCTTTTTTTTTTTTCCTTGGGAAAGTGGTGCATGTTTGATAAAGAAACTTGATCTCAGGAGTTCATGGCCATATTTACTGTTTTCTCCAGAATGTACATATTTTATATAAAATACAACCCCAGGTGTTCAGAAGAGAAACACTTTCCATTTATTCAGGTAAGAATATAGCCCAAGGTCATATAAAAGCCTGTCACTGAAGTTTGCACTGACTGAGGTGCAATAAATAAAGGTCCAGCGTTGACACAGCACTGAATATTTTTGTGCTGTGTACGAGCTTTCCCTGTAGAGAGGGCTTTCCTACCCCAGTGGTACAGAGAAGGGTCAGTACCTGCTGCAGCACCACACACAAAACGTTCCTGTTTGGGTGACATTCTCCAGCAGCAACAACCATCAAGGAAACACCTCCCCAGGCTGGGACACGTGCATTGCCCTGCCTGAGGCATAAACAAGGGTGTAGGGGAAGTTGGCTGAGGCTCTGCAGGCCAAAGGAAAAAGGAGTCCTTGGAAAGCAGAATTTTGCTTTCCAGATGGAGTCAAGTACATCTGGGGATGCAGCACCTCTCAGCAGAGGGCTTTTTCCCATATGACAGAGGTGACACCTTGAAAAGCAAACTGCACTCATCCTCTTGCCTCTGCTGAATATGCTTACAAGCATATGGCAATTTTAAATAGGGTTGTTGGTTTTTTTTTTTCAAAGCTGAGGTCCTTCTCTGGACACCAGCTGTTTGTGCACATCAGAGTTTAAAAAGCACTATTTCTGGCATTGGGAGAAAAACCACACACATTTGTTTCTTTGCCTTAGGTGGAAGAACATATACACACAGGTGAGCAGCTAAAGTAAACAAACGAAAATATCTGAAGTCATGTTTTTAGAAAGCATGTCCATCTGCCAAGCAATGATTGCAACCTGGGACTGCCACATCTCCAGGGTGTCCTTTATATGCTTCTTCTTTCTCCCTAGAAATGATGATGTGGAACCAACACTGCATCAGAAATCTCAAAACATCCTGCAGCCTGACAAGATCAATTATTTTTTTCCTCTCCAGTGCATACACCCTAATCAATATGATCTGTGTGCATATGTTCCATGTACCATAAATCCGGTGGGATTCTCAAGACATCCAGTCCCTTTCTACATCAATGTTCCTCTCTAATATCCCTCCTCACCCCCAAGCCCTCTCATGCTTAAATTTAAAAAAAAAATAAAAACTGAGAAACCCTAAATTTCTGTGGCTGTCCATGGGAATAGTGATCCCTCAAGTCTAGTACTACATTCAGGTTGTTCCCATCCCCTGCACCCCTGTGGCCTCTCCCAGAGTGGCAAATAACTCCCCAGCCTGGGAGGGCTCCAATGCAAAGCACAGCGTGAACATGTGCATATGGACACACATATACACACATTTATATATATATATATATATATATATATATATATGTGCACACATAAATACATAAAAATCCCTGAGACTTTGGGGAGAAGGAGGAAGAGGGAAATCCCTCCTTTCATCTGCATCTAAATGGGAAGACCTGGTTTGCACTGGAAGTGAGATTTCAGAAACGTAAGGAATGAATGGCCTGCTTTGTCTCCACAGCTTTGATATATCAGTTCCTTCAGTGACAGACTTGTTAATCTTTCCAATGTTGCTTTTTCAAAAAAGACAAACACAGTGGATAAATGCGAAGGGCCAACCACATCCCCTCCCATAGGAAGTCTCGCCACATGGGCAATTCTTCCAAGTAAAGAAAACAGCCCACTTTATTTACAGGGTAAATCATTTTGACTTATCTTGCAGGGGTTTGCTCATAGCAAGCTGACAGTTTCCCCCTGTTGCACAGTAAATGGCTGACGGGGAAAATGTTTTCCTTCCCACCATGTAGAAACAACCAGCCAGAAGGGGAGGAGGGGTCGAGGACTTCATTTTTCTAATACTCCATTAATGTTCTCCTTGCTGACAATCACTGCAAAGGCCTGAACTCACCACTCCAGGCAGCTCGAGCAAGAAACCTGAATCTCTACAGGGATTTTGAGCTAAGTACATTGACTCAAGTTAGAACTTTTGGTCTTAAAGGGTAAGTTAACCATTAAAATGATTTTCAAGTAACTACCATAACTGTAGGAAAAGGGGAAAAAAAACCCCACCAACCTAAAGTTACTTTTTTTTTTCTGTTTAAATCCTTGCTCTAAAAAACATAGCATCTTTGTTATCTAAAATAACATGACAACAGGGGTAGAAACTTTTTAAAGGTATAATATTCCCAAGCAGATTGTTAATGTCTTTTTCTTCCATACACAAAAATACATACTTTTTTTTTTAATTTATTTTTTTAAAATCAGTGATCCACTGTTCCATTAGTTGGGAGTATTTCTGATATGTACAACCTAAATACAAAACCAAATCTGGATATAATTCAAATTGCTACTGCAAATCGCCATTTTCTTATGAATGAAAGTTTTCAACTCAGGGATGTGACAAGGCCCAATCTTTCTTCTCTGGAAGTTGTGGTGTGATGTGAAGACATCACCCTGAAGAAGTCATCCCACTTCTCCAGCTCTGATCCAAATTACGGGAGTTGCTACCCTGATTTTTTTCCATCCAGCCAATCCTACAAGCACATTTTCCTTGGGCCACCTCATATAAAAACCCACTAGTGTTAAAAAGACTGAAAACCTGCAGGAGTTTTGGATTTCTTACAGTGTCAGGTGAGCACCAGGAACAATTCCAAGGGATGATAAAAGTGGAGCAGGGTGCCATTTGCAGAAGGTGTTGTCATCAAAAGAGGGAAGAACGGGATTAGTTAGGCAGCTCAGAGCAATGCTTAGGTAGGTCTGCTTTGGGTTGGAAAGAGGGGAGTATTTCTCCCACCACTCTTTCACAGGATTTGTAAGTGATCCCATTCAGCTAAACTGGGATGAACTGCAAGTGCGAAAGTCAGCCTTGCCAATTTCAACAGGGATTGCAACCGGATGCAACTATCTGTTGAAGTGTTTTCCACAATAGCAAGCTAAATAAACCATCCAGGATGGCAGTCATCACTCAAATAACACGGAGAATTCCAGCAAGACTGTTAAATGCACTACACACACACACAGAGAGCAAGAGCGGCATTTTGCAGGCCTAATACAGCAGGTTAAGAGGTGTGCGTGTTTCAGTTCCCCGATAATATCTTATTTAGGAGAGACATCAATCAAGGCTAGACCTCAGGCAAAATCCATGTAATTGCAATGATTTATACCTTTTGACACTGTGGCCTGCTGACACTGGGAAGACAACGTGCATCGGAGTGTGCTGCAAATGTCCGCTAACACATTTCTCGGTGTTTTGGGGGTTAGAAATATGAAAACATATGTTCTGATTTATAAACTGCAGGTCAAACATGCAGGTGTTAATGGCTTTTTCCCTGAGATTTTCAGCTCCAGCCAGACCTGTGTATGAGCAACCAATTAAGAAATAGAAAATAGCACAGCCATAATGGTGTTCCCATCATCTCATAGTAACCAAATAGCACAGCAAAATTAGAAACACAGACCTTTCCACCAGGACTCAACCTCCAGGTAAGAAAACAACTCGGGATCCTGCACGAATCCAACAAATGCTTCTGCTTTGACCTTAAATGGCATGATTTAAAGTAATAATAAATATTTTAAAGACCCTTCCAATTTAAATGGGTGAAAGTTGAAAGTTTGCATTAGTAGAATTAGTTTAATGATTAAAAGTAACTGTAACCCTGCTGGTACTAATGAAGGCTGCACAAAGGTTCACATTGCCTAACAGGTACATTTTTTTCCTTGATTTTTTCCCCCCTGCTTTGTTCTAATATTCCCTTTGGTTCCCATCTGCACAGATAAATTTATGATGCTGAGGATTATCCTGAAATATGGGCCCTATCTACAGTGGGCTAAAAGCCCAGGCAGGCAAATAAAAGCTGACCACAGGAGCTGGTACAGTTCAGCTATCCCCATGCCTGGTCATGGGCACTGTGACAACCTAGAACATTGTGGCATAGGACTTTCACACTCTTTACTCTGCCAGTCTACAACAGAAGGGGCATTGCATGAGAAGGTCAGTCCAAGGCCAGAATTCAGACTCTAATTTTCATCTGTGGTCCTATAAAACACAGCAACGACCAGTGTGGGTGCTTTCTTTTCCATGAACAGAAAGCAACAGTACCCAAGGGCAGCTCAGTCTCCGCACTGCCTAGGGCCAGCTAATTTTGAAAAATTGAGTTGCTCTTTAGAGGGTTTTTCTTTTCTGCCTGGAGAGTAAACCCAGGCAATTCCAACTGAGATGCCAGAGCAAAATTCCTACACTGGCAAAATTCAGGCTTTTGTGCCTGTGTCACAGTGTGTGACACAAACACCTTTGACTGAAAGAAAGTCTTTAGTCTTGTGCACTTAACACATCCACACTCCAGATGGGATCTCCAATGTCCCTGAGGTTAGAGTCAGCCTGCAGCTGCTTCAGGACAGCACTGCCCCACAACACAAGAGAAGACAGCCCTGGAAAACGTACAAAAGCACCATAGAAGCATGGATGTGTTTTCTGGAAAGGGTAAAAGAAGGTTGCCTGCTCCAGTTTCCCCTTTGCAAGAGGATAACTGCCAAGAGCAGAGCAGGTATTGAAAGCCCTCAGGTGTGGGGATCCTACAGCCTTCCTGGTACCTGCTCCACCACTGCAACACTCCCTGAATGAAGCATCTTGCCTTAACATGCAGCGTTGCTAAGAAAAGCCCAATGTATCCAGATGTGCAAATACAGATGAGAATTTGAAAATTAGCCTAGTTTTTCTTTGCAACAGGTGGCTCACATCATATGAACACACACACAACTCTGAAACTTATTGGTGTTCTAATGTTTTTTTAAGGCTGGTTGGTTTTTTGGTTTATACAGAAATACTACCCAAAGCTGTCTGAAAAAATCCATACACCATTTTTCCTGTTTTAAAGACTATTTTCCCATCAGGTAACATAACTTAAAATTAAGCCAAAGATTTGTGAAGATGACAAGTCAATATTTCCTTGAGACCACAGAATTGTTGTAAATTATTGTTTTAATGGGGACTCAAAGTGGGTTTGCATCATTATATCAATATATAAATCAGCAACAAATTAAAAAAAATATTAACTGGCTACATAATTCCCAGCAAGTCTAGCTTTTAGCAACAGCAACAGAAGGCCATCATTTCCAATCCCAGGAAAACATAATATATGTGGTAGAAGCTGCAACCAAAGAAAGCTAAAGAACATCTTTTAAAAACATTCCAAACATCTTTCTTTTTCATGCCATGAGAGATGATTTTTTTCTATTTCTTGTTAGGCACTCTACTATTTTGCTTATAATTCCTCAGAGACTGGTGACCTCATGAAGAAAAACAACCAGGACAGAATTAGCTTTTATTTATATATTAATAGTTTTACCTCCAGCAGCGGAAGATACAATTTTGAGTTTAAAATCATAATTTGTGAGTGTTTGGATAGCAGCACTCCTGCAAAGTTGTGGTAGCAGGAATTGCTGGGGAAGGCTGAATTGTGGTTGCCAATTGCTGCATTTATTAATGATTGGATTTGAAAATTAAGTGTCTACTCCAAAACTGCCAAAAGCCAGGAAGATCCTTTGCATTCCCTGGATTTTATATCAAATCTTAAACAAGGAGTAGAGTCATAGCACAGTGGGGGGCACTTGACAGGTAATGCAAGACCATAAATCTCTTCCAACGTAAGCTTCCCCAGTAGCATTAGAATGGGATGGTGCTGGAGGTTTGGGGGAGAAGTGGGTGACAAAAGCTCCCCTCCCCAGCCAAGATCAGTTTAGTAGGTGACTGCTCCCTGTCCTCACCCTGCCCAGTGAGAGGTCTGGTCCCTCTGCATCCCTCCCTTCCCAAAACACCCTTGGTGGGGCTGCGAGCAGTAGCTCCCACCCCGAGGGCTGGCGAGGCAGTGAAAAATGATACGAACTGAATGGCAAAACCAATATTTGGTCAGGCTGAGGGGGGACTATCGATTCTTTTCTCATGATATCCATGTCTCCTGCACTTCCTGCTTCTCTGGGGCACTGGAAACCCAAGTCCCTCCTAGACCAAGGGTGGCCAGGCTTTGACTCTGTAACATCTATACCTCACAAGAAGTTCACGTGTGGTCTCCCGGCCCGATGCTCATCCACTTGAGTGGCAGCAGGGACATGCTGGCATGAGGGCTACTGGGTAAGCCAGGAGGAAGCAGGACAGCAGGAGATGCTGAGGGCAGTGACACTGGGTCAGTGCAGAGGAGTACCACATGAATATGCTGCCAGCTCCTACCTCAGCCTTCTTCCTCACAGCCATGTGGCTACATCAAGGTTTTAACCTCTAACTTGTCATTCAACTCCTCACATCTGTTTTCTCTAGGCTTTCTTGCTCTCTCTCTTTCTGTCCCAAAAGTCTTTTGTCCTAGGCAGAGACAGCAATGGGGCCTACACAGCTAGGAGATCCAGGAATGGTTGTCAAACCTGATATCAAGGAACGAGGGCACAACGAAATTCCATACCAGAAGACCCTCATCCTACATCCAGACTTCCACATGCTATAGGAGCTGAGGGATGAATAGCAGCATTCATCATGGATAAATGCAAGCACAGCCAAGACCTAATCTCATTCTCCTGAGAAACTTTCTCCCAGTTTCCCCATCACTGAGGCCCTTCTCACAGGTAGCCATGGACAATGGCCAACACAGGGGACAGTGGACCAAGAGGGAAATAAAGTGACACTGCTGTGTCACTAACGAATCTCAGGTTAGCATCTCAAAAAATGGCAGTTCTTTTCCAGAAGCATTACTATTAAAAGGACCTTTTTCCTTGGAGAAAGCTGGGGTCTCTCTAAAGTTACTTTAGATTGAGAAGTTTGCCAAACCACACATTGCGCTACTTGGTGTTTCCATTTGTTGAGCTGCAATGGTTTTGAACGACTCTGGAAAGCACCCAGGGATACAAGAATGAGAAAAGCAAAGGAAAGGTTTCCTTCCCTTCAGTAAAAACATTTTCCTCTCAGGTTTAAAAGCAATACTGCTCACAGCAGAGAGGCTATTGTTAGCCAAGGCTTAGAGAAACTTGCCAGGTGCCTTGAACTCCAGGATGGATAGCGACCAGTGAAGCTTTTGACTTCTTGCCTGGGCAAGAGGCCACTTTCTCTGGAGCAAGAATGACGTGGTGAAACAACTCTCCATGAACACCTGTCCAACATCCGTAAACTCAACCCACACTGCTCAACAGCCATGCAGACACATCACAACAGCCAAACAGCACAGCACAAGCTGTCTGCTCCAGGGAGTACAGAGGAGGGATTCTCACATCACCAAGTTCACCCAGAGTTTGGTCCCACAAGAAAGCCAAGCCTCCTCATTCATCTGCCTGTGATACATGCAGAGTCCTGGTCTGGCTTGAATGGGGAATATGCAATGCCGCTTTTCCACACAGTCTTGTACAAGCAGAAGCAGCCTGGCTGGAGCTGGCTTTTGCCTCACACAGTCTCCAAAGGTATTCCCAGGTTTTGTGGAGTCCTGGCCTCTCTCCCTATTCTCCCCTCAGCCAGGACAGCCTGATGGAGGTGGAAAAAACCTGAACTCATTCCTGCTAAAGCACAAGAGAAAAGTATTGGACAGCCAAGGACATCATGTCTGTCAAAACTGTGCATTAAGGCAAACACAAGCCCAGGAACAAGAGACTCACCCAGGAAAAGCTCAGTCACATTGGGACCATGGTTAGGCACGTTGCTGGGAGCACCAGGTGGTGGCACTCAGTTGCTGCGGTGCCAGGGACAACAGACAGACACAGCTCTGCCTCCCAAAGTTTTACCAAAGATGAAATCAGATCAGCAGGCACCTGAAGGAGGGCAGCTCCCTACACTGATGGCAGGAACACAAACCATGGCTGCGAGCATCCTTTGTGGGTTGAGTCTGGCAAAAACTGCCTTGCAAGGGCTTGGGAGAGTCCATAGAGAAAGCACTCAGCCCTCAAAAAGACAAATATACAACAGAGCTGGCTAGGTGGTGGCTGCCCTTGCTAAACTTCATGGAAAAACACAACTTGTGCAAACCAAATTCCCTCGCTAACCTCTTCCCCTTGTTGAAATATTAAACAAAAATAACGTCTCTTTTTATCTTTGAGCCAGCGGGACAAATTCATCATTAAAGGAACTTCACTGAAGTCAACAGGGATATATCTGAGATGAAGAAATGAATTTGACCTATTGCTTTTTGTGTCCTTATGTTCTAACTAATAACTAAATTGCACAGGCTCCTAATCAACGGGATCAGAGAACCTGGCCAAAGCAGTTTTTTTTCTTCCCCCCAGCATTGCTATCTGTACTTTTCTATTGCTTTCTCTGTTAGTAACTTTTGAAAACAGGTCTTTTCAGCCAATTTAATCACATAAGCTTTTTTCATGAGTATACTGTAAAAATCTTAACATAGAGTTTTCAGAGGATATTTGCTCCTAACACAGACAATAAGTAAACAAGAGATTTTCTATTTAAAATTTTACCAATTCCCACTAAAAAAAAATATTTTTTTGGGTGTTTCAAGCACACACATTTGTTAAAATTACTCCAGCCACAGGATGCCTAGTCTGATCCAAGGATCTCCCTGGAAGATGCGTGGAATGAAGCAAAACAAAGTTGTGGCTACACAAGGAGATCCAAAACGCCATGTCTCGGCACACTGACAACTCTTTCTGTGGAGCCAGGGCACACAGTCTTGCCAGGCAGAATAGGAGAGATTCAGAGAAAGGAAGAGTTACCAGCAGAGGAGAAGGAAGATGATGAAATATAGAAGCTACCAAAGCCTGTGTTAGGCAGAAGATGCATTTTGTGTCTCGTGTTATATTGGCTGCCAGTCGATTACAGTGCAGCCTGTATAAACACGTCATGCGTGCTCTGACAGGGAGTCGGGGTGAAGCAGGGTGTCAGGGTAAAACAGAGGATAATAAAATCACTTTAGATTTATTTCTCTAAATTGGAAACTTCATGCTTACACCTGACTAAATCATCAGCCTGAAACTCTAGCTTGACTCCCACAGAAAAAGTATGAAACCTTATCCCATCTTTGTTTAACAAAGGCCAATCAAGCTCGCCTAATGAATTCTGCAGATGTAGGCGACAGGACGTGTTTGGCCACTTTCATTCTGCAGGGCTTCCTCAGACCTGTCTCCAGCATACCCATCTTACCCTTGAAACAACTGAAGAGCTCTCAGCATCTCAAAGCCAGGCTGCCCCACAGCAGCCCACGGGCAGAGCGGACCCAAGGGTGTTACTGGACCTTAGCCACAGTATTTCTAAATTCTGGCCAGTATTAAGGAGAGCATCACAGGAGGGTGGTGGAGGGGCTGGAGGATGGCAGCACTCCTCCTGCCTCTGCCCAGCTTGGCAAGAGCAGGGCAGCAGCACCTCCACTTCCATCCCACCACCAGTGAATCTCCTCACTCACAAAGTGCAAAAGGGCCTTTAAAAAAAAAAAAAAGTCTAGCATAAGGAGCTGGTTAAAAAACAATAAATCAGTGGTGAAATGTGGATAACAACCTTCTCTGTAAAATCAACATGGATTGTGTTCCTGCAGAGAGCTGTCTGACAGGCCAGTTGAAGCCTGACTGCTTGCAGCCAGATTTTTTTTCCCTTTATTTTAATTTTTTTTTCAACAAGCTGGAGGAGTGTCTTGGATCAGGGGGAGGCAAGGAGGTCTCTTCCTTTTGTACATGGTTCTGCTGTGTTAGAAAATCAATAAGCAAGGTCCTGACCTCAGCATAACTTCAGACATCACTCATGACTCCTTTGAATCTCTTCCCCCACAAAAACACAATTTTCTTTTTAATTATGCACACCAAGAGGGAGTGCTGGCAGGGAGGGGATATCTTGCCTCAAGATGTGGGCAAAACCCATTTGCACCCATCTTTCCTGACAGGTAGAAATCAAATTAGAAGAGGAACGCACCCAAGGAGGGCAAGGGGAGCGGGGTTAGCTGAGGTAGAGCACAGCCCAGCAGGAAATACCAAAAAAGAAACCATATGGAGCGTGGAGGTGCTATGGATTAATATGAGAATTCCCACTTTTTTTTTTTTTTTTCCAGAGGGAAGGGAATAAAAACTAAAATGCACATTATTTTTCTCCCTTCTTGTTTTAGCACTGGGCTATTTTCTGTTAAATCTCCTTTTTAAAAGATAAAACAAAGCAAAACAAGATTTGCCACACATTTTCCCTCCAGCTGAGTCCTCAGGCTGGCTAAATTGGGTGATTAAAATATAGGAAGGCCTCCAGATTCCCCTCAGGACTGTTTTTAATATCTGTAAAACTGCCACTTTGTCTTGCCAAGGTAAACACCATCGCATGCAGTTCAAAGGTGAGCAATCCTAAATGTTTCCCTTTGCCTGAAAGGAATCTGCCTTGGGACCCCGCGGGCCAGGCCGGAGGGGGACGCGGCCGGGCTGGACCACGGTGTGGTGGCCGGAGAGGCATCTGTGTACACAACACTAACTTCTCCCACACAAATACTAAAAATTTCTCATTAAAAATTATTGCTGTGTCAACATGTGAGGCCACTCAGCCCCCAAATCTGGAAAAGACGTTCTGGTTTTTTTTCTTGCCTTTGCTGGGAAAGTGGCAGCAACAGTGGCAAAACGGGGGGGAGAGAGATGGGATGTGAGACTGGAGTCATCTGGTGCTGACTTTGGATCTCTTCTTTCTCCCTTGTCACTCAAGTTGGGACTTCCAACTGTTCCACTTCATCTATTTTAGTTACTTGCTACCCAGGTTTTTTTCCCCCCCTCTCCTCATTCGCTCCCTATTGCAGAGCTTTATATTTCCCTCACATGGCTGGGCTGGCTGCTTGGTGTTACTTTAAATGGAAATGCAATTTTAAGCCATCTCCTTTGTCGTGGCGGCTGCAGTGCCTTCAGAGCAAAAGGTTTGCTGTTATCTCGACCCATCTACACAGATGCAGCCATAAATCTGAACGTGCTCTACCCATGCACGATCCCTTTCATGGGTGGCCAGGAATTCATAGCCAAACAGCACAAGGACCAAATATTTGATCCAGTGAGACAAAATTTGTAAAGCCCCATCAATTCAAACTCTTCATTCTGCCCAACATCTGGCATTTTGCCCCAACACACCAAAATAAAAATTTTAAAATATGCTCTGTTATCGAGCGAGGTGAAGGGAAGTCACCCCAGGGAATGAAAATATGGGATGGGGTGGAGAAGGGAGGGCAGGGAGCCAGTTGTGTACTGTAAAACCAAGCAGCCGCCTCTGCAAAGCATCCATCTTCAGGGAGGGCTGGTGGTGGGCAGATGGCCAGCACACCCCAGCCCTCCAAGGGCTCCCAAATCCCTGCTCCCCACAACATGATGCACACGGGTTTGTGCAGAGACGACATGAAATACAGCAAGGCGTAATTAACCTGATGTAATGCTATATATCAATAAGTTAAAAAACCAACAACTTGCTTTGAGGTCAGGCACCCACACACACAACTCAAACAGTGGAGACCTAATCCAAATTTATTGGAGTTTGTAACAGCTGGACTTATGCCTCTAATACCTTTTAAGTGCCTCTTTTAACAGTGAGCCGAGTGTGTCTTTCATTAAGGTGAAGCTGAAAGTATGTTAAGTTCATAAGCATGAAAATAGCCATTTAGGTCTCTCAGAGATTAATTCTGCCTTCAGTTTGCTCTCACTGAACCCCATTAATGTCTCGGATTTAGTGTTTAGTGTCCCATTTGCATAATCTCTGTTTATTACAGGGCCTCGATAATGTGAAAGTATTAAAGTATTTCTTTCCCAAAATACAGAGGTATTAATCTTTGAATACTCCTAGTGTCCTTAATTTGCCATCAAATCCCACAACAGAAACAAATGTGCTTTCTAATCAGCAATCTTTTCTCACTTATAGGCCCTGATCCAACAAGCTTTTAAGCAAACAATTTACTTTAAGCAATGAGTAGTTGTATTGGAACCAATGGAACAGCTCGTGTGCTGTGATGGATTGGGGCCATAGAAAATTGCCTTGATGAAAATGTCAATGCTCCCAAGAGCTGGTGAAAATATATTTTTATTATAAACACACAGAGGAACTGTTTTGATCTGAACATTATGGGGAACAAGCTTTGAAGCGATGCTTTTCCACGGTCAGACCTAAACAGAAACTGAATACCACCAGGTTGGATGACAGTTTAAAAAGGCAGCCCAGAGCCAGATTGATGTTTGTATATAATGAAATTCAGTATTGATGTGATATGGACACTGTCCAGCCTCTATGACTTGTTAGGGTGACGTACAGAGAATGCAGAGAAGATAAAAATCAAAGGAGCACAAGGAAAATAAGTCTCAGCACTAAGAGCACTAACATGATTTTGAGGAACTATTTTGCTGTAAACGTTTTGAAGATAATCCACAGCCAACTGTAAAACACAGAAGTGATGATGATGTCTAAGCACCATGCACAAGATATCCATCATGCTTCATTTTAAGTCAGAAAGCCAAACTGGGCCATTCCCCACACATGCACTGAAGCCTGGAGATGGGTTCAGAGAGCCCTCAAACCATCACTCTGTCTCCAAACCAATTAACGCCTGTGGGCACTGTGTATCCAGGTGGTTTCAGGCAGCCTTCTCCATCTCCCTCACCTGCAGGGGATTTTGAATCACACCACTCCACAGCCAGGTAGCAGCAAGACACAAGAACAGATGTTGCGTGGCAGGACATGGGACTGCCAGGTAAGAAGTGATAACAGACAGCAGCTAAACCCCAGAGAATTAATCCTCTACTCCTGCTGCAGCAGACAGGGAATCACCCCTGCTCTTTTATGAATATCATATGTTCATCTGTTTGCTGGTTTGTCATTGTGTGGCCTGCTCTGTGATCACCACCAGGAGCCAACTGCACAAGGGTCAGAGGGCTGATGGTTGCCCCAGCTGTCCTCATTCACCAGCACCTAATAGACAACACAGGTGTCCTCCACCCTGGAGGTTCACCTTGCACCATACTCAGCTTGGCAGGAATCAAGCCAGAAGTAGAAACTGCAAATGAAAATGCAGGTCCTAAAAGCATAAGGGAGTCAGAGAGAGAAGGAAGGAGAGAGAGCCCTGGCTCAGACACAGCGAGGATCTGCATAAACCAGCCATAAATGGCTTAAACTAGCCCAGCTCTCCTGCCTTTTTTTTTTTTTTTTTTGATCCTGTTACTTGCAAACTCAGAAAAGAACAGTTGCACTGACACAGCTTCTGATGTTTTCCATGCAAAGACATGACAAACCATACATGACACAGGGGGACAAAATTAACCGGTTTCTCACAGTACTGCAAGAAAAGGGTCACTGCTGAAGAAATCAGGAAAATGGACACCAGCAGCAGAAGCCTTTATTAGGGCATTTTGAAGACCAAGAACCCTTTCAGAGTTGAGTTTAAATAATTAAAAATATAAAGGGGAAAAGACAAATTCAATGCCAGGCCCATCACCGACTCTACCCCGCCATATTGCTAAACTCCCAGCATAGAGGAAGTGTCAGAAGAAGAAGAATCACTCTCGTCCCATTTTTCCCCAACCCCAGCAAGCAGACCTACACACAGCACTGGGCTGGACACCCTGTGGACTGACTGAGCACAGTGTGAGGTGTATTTACACCTGGGAGAACAGCAGCCCTGATAGAGATCACAGGGATGGGAGGCATAGTACCAGCACTACAGCAGGGAACGAGGGAAGGGGAATTCAGCTGATAAAAGAAAGGGTGAGGTAGAAGAGGGAGCTATGTCCCATTAACATCTCAAAACTGGATGCTTTTGAATGTGGAAAATCGCTGGACCAAGGAGAATCAGGCAAAGAGCCAGCAAGGAGCAGGCTATTCACCAGCTTCATCTGCAAGAAAGCCACATCCCTGACTGCAAATCTTGCAAATCAATTATGCCCACAGGTTGTTGGGTTGCAAAGGCGGGGAAGAGGGAGTTTGTTTTGCTTTTCTTAGTAAACCACGAGACCATTTCCTAGCACATTACCCCAAGAATGACAGGCAGGGCCAGGGCTGCCAGGTGCCTGGGAAGAGGCTGCCAAGTCCCAAGGATCACCATTGCTAATTGGCTCCTCTGAAATGAGCGTGACAGAGAGCCACATTTTCTCACCCACAGGTTCCAGGGTTATATTTAACTGGCTGAGGCAGAATTAAATGTCAGCTTGGCTGGAAGGAGAAAAAACAAAACAAACAGCAACAAACAAAGTGAGAACTTGTCATTAAGCCGGAGGGGAGTCAGTGCTAAGTGCACTGCGGACCGTGCCCACACACAGCCTGGCAGGCACCAGCACAGGCAAGAAGGAACCAAGGGATTCATCCCTTTAAAAGCACAGTTTAAAGGCAGGTTGCTTATTTTGATTTGTAAGCAACACAGGGGGGTGAGGGAGAAGGGACACATTTTCCCCCACTGATTTCTGTCCTGGGTACTCCCACCTCTCAGTTTGATTGCAGCCAGAGATTTCCACATCCAGCAGCATTGATGGCAGAAATTTCCAGCAAAAAGAGGACAGGGTCGTGAAAAGAGACAGAGTCCTCAAACACATCTGGAGCCACTGGAGGAAGTTCAATTCAGTTAGAGCACAGGTCTCTTAGTGGGCGATAAAAGAGGGTGGAGAAGGAAGGGGAGGAAGCATTGCCTCCCCCCTACACAGCACCTGCTCCAAAACAGCTAGCAGGGCTTCTCACAGCAACACACACACCACTGGCATGGGAAGGGCAGCTCCAGACCTCATCCTCTTGCTACCTAAACCATGAGTTTGGGCTTCCTTGAGTCATGGTATCAGACAGAACAAAATCACAGCCCCACCCCAAAAACCTGCTGTTTTCACCCCCTGCCTGCCTCTTGCCTGCCTCTTGCCTGCCTCCAGGCACACAGATGTGGGAACAGCCCTTGCCGCAATTCTCAACAGCGCCCAGCCCCTTCCCCTTTGGGGGAGGGCAGTGCTGGCACATCTCAGGCTTCAAAGTCAGTATTGGGCTGTTTGAGACCTCAGAGGCCCCACTCAGATACAGCAAAGGGGATATTTGTCCTCTGCCAAATAGGATGATGCATGATGTACAACAAGACAAGGCCTGCTTTGGTTGTACCTCACTTGCTTTGGCTCAGGAAAGAGAGGAGGACTGAGTATTTCACCATGTCCACCCTGCAAGCCCTCAGTGAGGTTTATGAAGGCAAGCCCAGGACTAACAAAAATGAGTCGTAGACCTTCCCAATCATACTGGACAACACGAACTGATCCCACTCCAAGGGCAGCCCAACTGTGTGCCCTATCCAATGGCATGGACTGAGAAAGGAAGATCAGGATCAAGGGGAGTAACAAGGGGAGATCTCAAACCATGGGAGATTGGCTGCTTCATGTGCATTAACCACTAAGAAAATTTAAGTGGGGATACTGATATAGCCCTAGTTTTGCATTACCAGAAGATCTCTTTTCCTTTCCTCTCCTCCACCATAAACTATTGTTTAATCCAGGTGATCTCTTTCTCCTCCCATTCCCCACACAAGAGGATATGGCAAATTCTAGGAAAGTAGAGCTATAAAATGAAAAGTATCCTTTTGAAACATGGTGTTTCACTTTCCAGTCAGAAGTGAGGTATCCTGGACCAAGCTGAGTTTAAAATCATGCTTTTCCAAGTCAAAATGTTAATTGCAAATGAGATAATTGTTTTGAAGCAGTTTAACTCTGTGAAGAAAATGACAGAGTTAAATATTTTGACACTATTACATCAAAACTTCTTATTCACTGGAAACAGGTTATTTTGACTTTTTAATCTTAACCAAGAACCAAAAATTTCAAAAACCCAACAAAATGTTGACACATCCAAATTTCCTTCAGGCTGGCAGGTCTATTTTCTAACCATCCCTTCTTAAATGAAGACGGAAATACTAAGCTTCAGCTCATATTTCTCCAGGCTTATTTTCTTTAGTTCCCATCTTTAAAAAACTGGAGACCATAAATAGCCTGGGTTTTTTCCTCCAGACTGCAACACAGACTTTTAAACCAAACATTTGCAATCATCACAGCTGTAATAAGTACAACGTTTCTTCAAAGGGATTACATTGGACTGTGGTTTTCAGTATTGCCTCGTTGTCTGTTGTGAAATCTCCTCATCATAAATTAATTTGATTCTATTATCTTTCTGATACAATCTGCTTTCTGACAGATCAGTTTTAATCTTGGTTGATTCCTGTTTCTTATTGACAGCTCAGAGCACTACTGAAGAGATGCAAGTTATTAATGTTGACAGGGTTTGTAATGGAATATCTTTTATCCAGCAACATATCCTTTGTAATGTTTTTATTCCCCCTTCTCTGGCTACTTTAAGAGGCTAAACAAAAAAAAATCAAACAAGCCATACAGCTTGACTTTCCTGGAACCCTTTCCAGCTCTTTCTGGAACTTCCTTCTACATCCACTGAGGATGTTATGGTATAAGGTGTTATTCATATTGGACAAAACTACTAAAACAATAACATGCTGAAGGTTAAGCACAGTGCAATCCAGTTGGAAATCCAAACTGGATCAAACAACTTGAAATAATTTAATATTTTTACAAAATTATGTAAATCTACAATGCCAACTGACAAGAGAAACAAGGAGGGAAAGTAGCAAGACAGCTGATGCACTACCCAAGCTTGAGATAATACCTCCCCATGCACCACTAAATAGGACAGAAAAGAAATGAAGAGATTTGACCCATTGAGTCAGAGGTACTGGGCTGGCTTACTGGAAATTAGGCTCCTATGTGCCTTCTGTGGTCCTGATCCCTAGGACAAAAGTAAGGGAACTTGAACCTCCTCTGTCCTGCTTTACCAACTATCCTCAAAACACCCTTCCACTTCACACATTATTCATTTAGCCTTAAATGCCTATTAAATATATTCTTGAAAACATTATAACTGTGCAAGGAACACAAGAGAAGAATTAAACTGTCACGCCTCTCCCTTTGCACCTTCTCTGCTGGAGCAAATAAATTCCAGGCCCCAAAGCTTCAGCAGCAGCTATACCAGGGACAGCAGACAAAACACCTCTAAATCGGTGTAATTCTCTATTCAGGTTCCCCTGCAAAAGTGTTTTACAGCCACCCTGGGTTCACACTGCACAAGATACCAGGATTTACGATTGGGATTTAAGCAAATCTGTAACTCCTAATGAATTGGGAAGGGCTTTTGCAGGGAGCATGACCCCCAGCAGCCTTCTCTTGGTTTCCTATCTCTCTTTTCCAAGTGTATTGTGCTCATGCTGCCACAGGCAGCAGAGGGACCAGGTGTCCAGGCAAGGCCCAAACAGTCCCAGGATAGAGCAGGAACTATTCTTGCATACTGGAGGGGGGAAAAAAGCCTTGACAGTTCAGTTTCCACCCTGAGCTTGTTATTTTCCCACTGGTCTCTTAAAAGTTGCACCATTGGGAATGCATCTCCCAACAGCATAGCAGGAGAGGATCCCACCTCCTGCCCTGCTCACAGGAATTCAGTAGACTAAGGGCTGCCTCAGTCTGACATGTCCCTACACTGACATTTACTAACAATGTTTCCTCTAGATCTGTGGGTTTACTTTGACCAGTTTCCCCATTCTTATCTTTCTTCCAAAGTGATCAGGCCCTATTTCCTGGTATCTTTAGCAGTAGGCTCTCAGAGCTCAGCCAGCTTGCCTTCCAGTAAAATTAATAGTACCTTTCTCCAATTATCTGGAGCCCTTGAGAGCCCCATGTTATTACTGGAGTGTTTTTCATTAGCTGTGCTGGTTCAAGGCTGCAGGAGGATGGAGCTCAGCACAGGAGTCAAACTGTTCTGGACAGAGTGAACTAGAAACCTCGTAACACAATTAGAAGTACCCACAGGGTAACATATAACTTTACTGTCAAGCCCTGAAATAACATGGCTAGCTAATGAAATAAAATAAACTTTGTGTTAATTAAAATTAAAAACATTTTATCTCTCTCATTTCAGTCTTAAAACAGGAGCAGTTCAAAAGTCACCATGGAACAAATGAGAAAAACATTTGCAAAGCAAGGGGCAGGGATGAGGGTAACATCACTGGGTTTGAAGTGACCTGTATCACAAGCCCCTGGCAGGATCTTTGTCTGAAAACAGCCTGCAAGAGATGTTTGTGGAACAGATTCCTAATAAAGAGAAACGTAAAAAACACAGGGATGTTCTCATGGACCCACTCTACCTCTAGATTCCAGCTGAGCAGAGGAAATGCCTTCAAACCAGGAAGGAACAGGACGTGAGCTGCTCAGGAACCACCAAGTGTGACCCAGCCATGAGTGATCCCAGCCTCTGCCTGGTAACACTCTGGGCCCTCGTGCTGGGAACAGCAGCTCTGCTCCCTGAAGGGAGCTTCATTCCACTTTGTCTTCACTCATTGGCAGCAACTTCCCAGCAGACCTGACAGTACATGGCTTTGCTGCCACAGCCACGATCAAAGGCAAGCTCTACCCCCACTATTCTCATTTCTCCCGCCCTCTTCCTCTTGTAGCTGATTTCTTCTTAACTGTTCTCCAAATCCTTGGAGGGACGCTCTGCAGGAGGGACACCGCTGCTTTCCTCTCACTTTCCATGGTTATTCAGCACAGAAATGAGCACACCTGGAGAAATCCTAGCTGAACATGGTGTGTTATGGAGGCACACAAAGAGAGAGATGGTAAAATAATAATCAGCTTTCCTTTTTTTACACAGAAATTTTGGCAAAAGGTATCAGGGCAAAATATACGCCATGCTTGCCCATTTTGATGAACAATGGAGGTATGTGGAGAGCTAGACTGTATGATCAGGGTCTGATGAAAAACAGAAATTACCCAGGGGAACGAAATCCTCTTGGTTGAAATCCCAGTTTTCTGTCAGAAATTCTTCAACAGCTTTTCAACAGTTTCAATTTAACTTTCTTTAAAACCAAGTTGCTACCTAGTTCTGCTGTAAATTTGAGGATTTGAGGAATTTTTTGATCTCTTAATGCTCCACCTACATGTATACCACCAGCATATCCACTATAGGTATGGATAAGTACTTCCACACAGGACAAGCAGCAGTGCAATTCCAGAATGAAAAACTTCATATATATATAAATACACACACATATATATTAATTTCCCTCTTGTCTCTTACTCTAAAATTCAGTGTAACCTCTGGACCTCTATATTTGTACACTGACTCCAGTATTCCCTAGCCATTCCTGTTTACCTACAGCAAGCTGGGGAAGACAGGTCTCTACTGGTCTGGAAGTGAGTTAGGGCAGCGCTGATGTGTTGGTTGGGTTTTTCCTGCTCACAGACTGGTCTTCTCCATCTGTTCCTGAGTCCAATGGAAGCACAGGCAAATAATAAACCATGCTACATCCTCATTGCCACTGCTTGTTAAGGGTCAACAGTACTGGAGGGTGCTCTGTAGGGAGCACTAGAAGACGTTCAGATGCTCAGCTCATTCAGAAAATCAGGCCAAAATTAAAGCACCCAAGCCCTGATTTCACAGAAAGTGGGTCTGAAATCACCTGCCCAAGCCCAACAGCTGGCTCCCTGCTTTGAGCTCTATCTACCATCTCCCAAAGAAACTGGCAGGATCGTATCTTGTTCTAGTCACCAAATGCAAAGCATGGAAAAAAATAAAATCCCATACCAAAGAGGAAGTAACATCCAAAGCCAAGGAGTATTAAATCAGTTGAAATAGCCTCCCTTGCTTACTGTGAGAGAGCTCACTTGCTCTGGAAGGGATCCAGCAGATGGGCAGCTTTCTTCTATCCAAAGCTTAATTAAATTCCTGACCTCAACCATGTGCCAAAACCTTGAAGTTACAGGAAAATCTGTCAGCAACCAGGCAGGACTGTGGCATGCAACTGTGGTGGGGACTCTGCCAGACTCAGCATTGTAGATGAATTTGCTCTTTCTACCAGATCTAATCGCCAGCTGACCTGAGCTCCACAGCAAGCACCAAGGCAATGAGGGACACTGCTACAGTGGTTAATGTATCTGCTGCAAACCACAGCACAAGCAAAGCTCTTTAGGGCTCTTTGATGCCGTGGGTACATTGCTTTCTGATTAAAACCAGCTCAAGTTTGCTTACATGTGCTGCAATCACGTCCTAGAGACCTGCTTAGTGCAAAGTGTGCACTCACTATGACAAATATTAGATGTCTATTAAAAGGAAACAGACTTCCAAAGCCAGAGCAGGAAAGATTAAGGGAAGAGGTGTGAAAAGAAAAGAGCAGAGGAATAGGAATGAAAGTCTCAGAAGCAAACTCAAGATGTAGAGAAATAAGAAGTGATGTAAAAATAACACAGGAGGTCAATCACAAGTGATACAGTTCACTGTTCAAAACATGTATATCTTAAAAACAATCTGAACTTATTCAATCCAATAAAAGCACCAGTTCTCATTACACACTTACTATAGGGAAGTATTATTTCTGTGTTGGCTTACAAATTGTCTCACTCTCTCTTTCTCAAACTCATCGCAATCTTAACTAATACAAGTAAATCTCTGCACATGAAATATGAGCCACTGGCAGCTCTCAGACTCGCTTTTCATCCCAAGCCTAATGGGCAAAGCACTGTGATTTCATTTCACAAGCTTTTCCAACTGAGCTCAGAGTCGATCATTTGCCAGAGTTTGACTCTTGCAAACAGCCTGCTGGAGCCACTGAACTCACAGGGTCAAATCCATCAATGGTGCAACCCCAGCTAACCTGAGACACTTCAGGCCAGGGACTGGTTTGTTCCAAAGCATTAAACATCCCCTGAGGCCTGTGATCACAGAACATTGTCATAAGACTTAAGTAGCTATGATATGTTAATTTAAAGTTGTCAAAATACGCATACAGCTCTGCTTGTGCTTCACTTGGATGCACACAAGAGGCCACACAGTCCATTTATAATATGGAGAATGTCCCCAGAGTGCTGCAGCTCCACAAGATAGTGAAGGGGCTGTCCAGCACAGTGGGACAGGCTTTCAGTGGAAACTCTCTGCCTCTCCAGTACAAGGTCCTTGCTCCTTCAGCAGTGCTACCAGGCTTAGCCACCCATTTAAATGCCTACACCAAAACCATGTATTTCCCATCTTAAGTAGCATCAGCACTTGGTGCTCCTCTCCAGAAAGAGGGCTCTGGTAGCTTAAAAGGAATTTTAAAACCCCTAAATCTCAGGCTAAAAGCCCATAAAGCTCACTAGCTAGTGGGGTTTCCCTACACCCAAGGGGAATGGAAAGATGTCACATGTATTCAGATACCTTTGCTGCTGTCTGGTTTCAAATGTGGCCAAGATGAGGTGCAAACACCTCCTGATAGAATTAAAGGCTGCTATAAAGAGTGGAACAAGTCAGACCTCAAAGCAGTGGGGTCCCATGACTGAAAATTAAACCTGTGATTACACACAAGAGCTGACCTCCAGTCAATTTCCCATGTCAAGATTTTTTTTTGTTCATCTATTGGAAATTTCTTCCTGCAACAAACATGGAGAAAAGCCAAGACTACAGGACAAGAGATGTGCCAGCCCTTGCCCACTCTACAAGGGGGCCAAAAAGTGGATCCTGGCTCCATGGAATTCTCAAACACAAATCTAGAAGCACTTAGGATCATCCCATGGTACATATCCCCAGGACCACTGCTGAGGAACACAGAGCTCTGTGCTAGAACCCCTTGCATACCAAACCAGGAGCATGGCCTTTTACACTCCATCCAGGGGCAGAAGGACTTGGTGCTACAGCCCGGCTCCACCCACTCCTGTGCTCTTCAGAAAACCCTGAACAGCCCAAACCACGGCTTGCAAGAGAACCGGATCCCCAGCTCCTACCTAATGGAGATTACTCCACTCCCAGGGGTGCCTTGGCCAAAACCTCGCATCTTCTCCAGCAGAGTAAAGCCTGGAGCCACCCCTCTTATCCCATTTTCATGTCGTTACCAAAGTGCTTCTGGGAGGAAACACTTCCCACATAAAACACAGCGAAAGCAGGAACTTTCTGTTAAAATTTTCATTTTTGACAAAAGCTTCAGTTTCCAAATAGGGGTTAGGGGACAGCAAGCGGGAAATGGGTTGTCAAAGAATTCTCATAGTGCTTTCTTTAAGTGCTTTGTTGGACCTGGATACAAAGAAATAAGAGAAAGGATAAAAAGCACGGTCAACATGCTACAAAATATATTAGAACCATTTCAATCCTTGGGAAAAGTATTTTGGTTCCCATTGCTACTAATTATATATCATAAAATGTCAGAAAAAGCATTGTGGCTACAGCCTGTAAAAACAACATCATCTTACAACAAAATACTTCATTATTGCTTCCTGCTTAGCTGCCCTAGAACAGCAAGCTACAAGAAAGTGGAAATTTCCAGGAAATGTATTAATTGGAAAATAAAGATGTGTTGGATTCCTCATCAGAGAAAAAGGCACTTTTATTGAGCAAAGATCATTATTAAAATTCAAGTCATGCAGCTCATACTCTGAATCCAACAGGCAAGAACTTTCCATAGTTACTTACAGTACATTTTCATAGGGTTAAGATGATACACAGTTAGTTCTTTTTAAGCCAATTATGCAGAACAAACATCATTATTTGGGTGGATCTAGGAAAGCAAACAATCTTTATTTCCAGAAGAGCTACACGGAGCATTCGTTGACTATTCTGCTAGGTAGCTCTCCAGTTATTCACTTTTCAGTGGAGTTGGCAGGAGCCAGCACTGCAGTAAGGCAGCCTGACTTGTGGCTAGGTCCCTGTTACGCTGAATAATGGGACAAGGGAAAGTTAAGCCCAGAATCAAACCAATACAAGTTTTAAAAAGTCAGAAGCCTTAAATCATGTTGGTGTTTCCACTTCAGATGGTCTCAGTCAAAAGAGCAGTGTTCCCTCCACCACACACCCTGTTTGTTCCACAGTAACTGCAGTGGGTGTAAGCCCAGGAGAAGAGAGGAGGGACAGAGAGCACCTCACATCCTTTGGACTCAGGGATGCCAAAAGCAGCTCTGGATGCAAGTTCAAGCTGCCCTAGTGGGACAGTTGGTTTTGCAATTGTTCAGGGGCCTGGCAGCTCTCTGCCAACAGCTACTCAGGGATGCTCACTGGCAGAAAGGGGATAAAATCCTAAGCACAGAAGGTCCTTCTTAGCTGCAGGTTTTGGGCCATGAGCACCAGCAGGACAAAAAAATTATTCAACTTATCCTCAACTTTGGCACACCTGAGCTACCAATTGTTCTTGTTTCTCCTGCTTTATTTCACCCAAATTCTTAATCCTGGTCTTGAAACACCAGAAGAGAAAAAGAAAAAGTAACTGAAATGCAGATTTTACAAAGCTCTGCTGAACTTGGCAGTAGGCTCTGGATGCCCTCAGAGAGCTCAAAATTTAGGGCCTGAATCAATTCCTATTGGAGCTTTTCCATTCATTCAACAGCAGAGAAATTGGGATTGTCAGTAAGAAGACAGGCAGGGGAGGCAACTGCATAGGAAAGAGGACAGCCAGGATGCCTGGGTTGCTTTCTCATCTCCCTTTCCTAAACTCATAGCCCAACAAGACCCTGCACCTCCCCACAACTGTTCCCCCTTCACCCCACCTTTGCAGACAGCATTTAGGCCATTTTAGCTGCTGCAGCTCTGCCCAAAATAATTTCACCCTTTTCAAAAGAGTTTCCTTCCCCATGATTCATGAGCTCACAGACCAGAGGTGAAGCCTGGGAAAGTCCAGCCCAGAAGGGAACATTTTGGATAGGCATGAATATGTAAAAGCAGGGTGTGGAGACTGCACTTCAGTTTGCCAAACCCAGGCTGCCCGGGTGCTGGAAAACCTCTTCTCTTCCCCGGGATACTGAGCAGAGCAGGGAGGTGGGAGGCAGCTAAGCACTAACAGCTTGTGCTGCAGGGTCGGGGCCTCCATCGAGGTCAAAGACACTCTTCATTCCTGGAACATCCCCAGCCCCTGGCCTCCCCTCAAACCTGGGAACACAGCCACCTTTGCCCCACCTTCCCTGGCTGTGCCAGGCCCCCGCTGGCCACCACCCAGAATCGGGGCCACTAATTCTCTTTTTTGAAGAAAAAAAAAAAAAAGGGGGGGAAAGGGAAGAAGAGAGTAACCAAGACATGGAAAGGTCAAGTGCCTTCACCAAGGCAAAGTGGCCCATCAGTGGTGGAGCTGGCATTTGAGCACAGAAGCGCCTGTTTTCTACACCAGTGCTAAAACATCCAGACCACCCTGCTGCCTCCGAGACCACACCGCCTCTGTGAAATGTGTGGAAATTTGCAGGCATTTTCCCTGATTTTTACAGGGATTTTTTTTTTTGTTGTTGTTCCACACTTGGCTCACAGCTGTTTGCCAAAATCAAATTGCTGAGGTGTTTCTGTCTCTTTAAAACTTCAGGAACAGACACTTGGACAAAACCCATCAGTGAATCACAGCTGCAGTGGGGGGAATTTGATTTAGCCATGGCAGGCTGAAAGCAAGAAGACCAAACTGAGATCCATCCCAGTCCCTCTGCCACTCCAGGCTGCTCACAACACACAATCCCCCTGGCATCACCTACTCGCTGTGAAAGGTGCTGGTATCTGGAGAACCAGACTGCTCTTTGATTCCTCCCAACAAATTCAGCAGCATTTTCTGCAATAACTGTTTTACTCCATAATTCCAAAGGAAAATAAATCAGAAAATATTCAGGTGGCCTCCTGCTCCAGTGCTACCAGGTTCTGCAGCTTACCATCCATACTTCTGGAAGATGATGACAACTTGCTCAGTTAAGCATCTGCACCTCACCATATTTCCCCAGCTTGTCACCACTCTGCTGTGCTTGTGAGACACGCACAGCCCCAGCATCTTGAAAGCCAGACAGAATACTCTCGTGTTCCTTCTCAGCACTCATTCCTAATGGATGTGCCACAGATAAGACTTCATTCCTACCCTCAAATTCCCTGCCAATCCCAGAGCCTTCCCCTGGACCATGCACCTCCCTACAGACCAACACCCAGACACATCAGGTGTATCAGAGGAACAGAGAAAGGATCAAGGCTTACCCCAGGCAGAGGCAATGCTGCAAGCAAAGCTCATGGAGATGATCTGACTATTCTTTCCTCCTTAAAAAAACCCAATATAAGACACCAACACATCTGCAAACAAATCACATTCTGCAACTTGCCACCAAGGTTCTGAACAGCAAACAAAAGGTTAAACAAACAAACCCTGAGCAATATCTCAGGCTTGACAGATGCAAAAAAAAAAAAATAAAAATAAAAAGCTTTCAGCCAGTAACATTTTTTTCTTCCCCAGCTGTAGGTTCATATTTTTAATGTCAGATTGCAAAAATAATAAAAGGGGAAGGGGTGGAGGGGAAGAAGACAAAGAAAAGCAAACATTTAGCTCACAACTGGATGGGAAATGAACTGGAAGCTCACATTTGTGTATATTTTTCCCTGGTGAAGAGAAGCCAGCTGGTATGTTGGAAGGTCCTGAAAACCTGTCCTGACATCAGCAGAAGTGTGAGCAGCAATACCTCTCCCGTGCTGGCTCATGCATTTTCTCCTATCTCACTTCATCTCTCACTAAGCTCGAGCGAGCCCACACTATTGCAGATTTATCGCCATCTGAAAAACATTAAATATCTCAGGGTTTCAAATATTTGCAGACAGCTGAAGAAGTGGCTGTGATGGAACTGTCTCTTTCTGGCATAAAGCTATCAATTTTCCATGAAAGTTGAGGCCTGGATTTTTTTTTTTAATTTTATTTTTTTACCCCTGGTAAAACACTGTAACAAATGACTTGCTCCCCTTTTAGCGAGAGCGAGGAAAGCGGACAGTCATTATTACCAAATGTGTGCACGCACAAGTAACTAAGGGAAAATAAATCCCATTTGAAGGTTAATTAACTAAGGCAGGGTCACAGCTTGACAATCTGCCCTCAGCAAAGGGGAAGCACAACATTGGAGGGTCTATGAAGCAGAGCCATAATGAATTGTGACTTGAGGCTTGTCTATACAGGGAAATTACCGTGCAGCCAGCTTGAAGCTGGATTTATAGTGCTCACTCCACATTTATAGCATTAGACCCTTTGTGCAGACTTATTAGGAGCTAGTTTACCTCCTTTACCTTCTGACAAATACTGCTTTGCACAGAAGCCCAGAAAAGTAAATTGAGCCCCATCAACTCCTTGGTTTTCAGCCTCACTGCTGGCTCTGCTCAGTGAGCAGCAAGTCCAGGCTGGAGAGTGAGAAGGGGGTGAGGACAGAAACGTTCAGCCCCTAGAATATGAGCAAGAGCTCGGGCTTGAGCCCAACACCCTTCAGTGCCCCCAGATGTGCACAGAAACAAGTCTGCAACAATAGTCACATCCATCCTTGCACAGAAAGCTGAGGGTGAAGCACTGGAGGAGCCAGGGTATATTTGGCAGCTCAGCATCTCATTCAATCCACTCCTCACTCCATCCCTGCCTGTGCTGTGGTGCCTCGCATAGCCTCATGTACCCAGTGCATCAGGAAAAACCACGGAGGTTTAGCCCTGGAGGCTGCAGGAGTCAGAGCGCTGCCTGCGAGGAGAACCACACTTCCAGTGCAAAGCAGGAAGGAGTTCTGGTGGAGCAGACCAGGGCTGAGACCAACCTAGATTTCTTCCAAGGAAACATCTAAGAACAACCAACTGTCTCACTTCCACTCTCTGGCCTCTTGGCCAAGCTGAAGGGCACCAAGCCAGCACCAGGCCACCACAGTGCTGAGCAAACACACCCATCACAGAGGTTTTGCACAGGTTGTTCTGATGTCACCCCGCTGCCATGCACCAAGCACAGAGGCTGCAGAGTCAGTGTGCTGCAGAGGGGGGCTGTGTCAGGCACCAGCTGGCACAGGGACTAAGGGCAGAGCTGGCATGGGCAGCATCAGGCCCAGAAAGGTGACAGGATCAGGCTCCCACACGCTGATCGACAGCTAAAGTCAAGTCCTTTAAGGTTGCTTCACAGATGCAGGGTCACACATGTGAAGGTAGTCAAGACACCAGGTGCCAAAAAGTGCTGGGGAAGGTCAAATATGCCATCATCAGTTAAAAATAAACACACTTCTTTTGGCATTTTGGCCTTTTGAGGCACCATACAGACAGGGATGTTAACAGATGTCAGGAGGAGGAGGCGTGGGAAGAGCTGTCATGTGGGACCCTACAGAGACCTCAAAGTCAGTTCACCTCCCTGTGCTGCTGTTTCCCTGCAACAACAGAAGAAAAGTAACCTCCTCTGGGGGAAAGTTTTCCAAGTCTTAAGGGGTGGCAGAGATAAGAAGGAACCCAAGCCATGGCTTTCAAGGTGAAATGTGGCTGCTTTCCCACCTCATTTCCTTCATATCAGAGAGGATGGGCAAGTTTTAGGGGTAACCTCAAGGTGCAGAACACACTTTTTGTCCAGCAGGGTCTCCAACACAGTGAAATAGGCCAGCCAGTGGGGGACACACCATATGGTGGGCTAAAAGCTCCCCCTTTTGGGGAGATCCCTTTGGAGACAGCTCCAGCACAGGGAGGAGGTGTCTGGCAGACACATTTCCGTGCTAAACCCAGAGATAAGAGCAGAAATTACTGCCTATCTCTCATCTGCTGTGGCAAGAATGGAAGGGGTTCACTATGAACATTCACTCCCTCTCTTCCCCTCGAGGCTTGGAAGTCCACCATCTCCTGTCTGCAGCAAGTTTTTCATTTGTCACTTTATCTCAGTTTTCTTTTCCTGCTTACAAACTGTAGGTTTCACAAAACTTCTGAGAGAGCTGCTTTACTGAAAAGGAAATGCTTAAAACCAGCTTGACTACAAGGTTAGCCCTGCTGAAGGCTCAAGTCAGCTGGTGAAAAGACTGTCTTTTCCCCAGTAGTCCAAAACCCAAAGGACGTGAAGATAAAACCATCAGAGAAACTGCTGAAATGAGAAACAGGCACACAGGCCACCGAAAGACAGAGCAAACCCCAAGAGGCACCATCTAAGCAAAACCATATGGCAATCTCAGCCGAGCCATCAAGAAATGGATTCTTTTCCTACCCGGCGCCTGCCTGTGCACTCTCCAAGTGCCTCCTTGCAGTCCTTTCCAGCACAGAAGCATCCCAAGTGACCTGCCCAAAGCGATAACACTGAGCTAAAACCTCCTACATGAGCCTTTTATTTCTCTGTCCTCTATCTTGCTTCTGTTTCCCCCCCTGCACTATTTTTTTCTTTCCATGCATAAATATCCTTTTGCTAGTCACATCTGGCCCACCATCATCTAAGACTCTTTACTTTCACCTAGTGGATATTGGGAAAAAATTATTCACTGGAAGGGTGGTCAAGCATAAAGACAGGCTTCCCAGACAAGTGGTGGAATCATTGTTCCTGGAAGTGTTCAGAGAACACAAAGATGTTCAGGTGGTGCTTAGGGACACGGCGTAGTGGTGAACCTGGCAGTGTTATCTTAAAGGTTGGACTCTATGACCTTGAAGGGTCTTCTCCAACCTTATTGCTTCTGTAGTTCTCAACCAAGCATTGAAGAATCAAGAACCTCACAAGCTTCCACAATTCTGGCATCACACTACCAGCACTAGCCAACTCATGAGAAATCAACTACAAGACAATATTCCATATGGCCCATCAGATGAGCTCTTTCATGAGCAATTGAGAGGAAGGAAAAATACCAGTGAGAAGGTATTTAAAAAAGAAATCCATGGGTATATAGTTTTATTTCCAATGGTCCATTCCAAAGTAGAGATTCACATTCATTGCTGGATATACAGATTTCATGCCCATGAAAATATAGATGGCCCCTTCTCTATGAAAAACAGCCTGGGGAATAAAATAGGTATAAAGCTACATAGTACAAAATCTGCAGGCTGGTCCTATGAAGTCACAGCCCACCGATGTGTGCATACTGTCATATATTTACCTAATAAAATATAAATAATATTTTATGTAGGAGTCAGTTTATGAGGCCGTGTGTATGCAGAAATGGGAGGACCTGTTATATATAGGAGGGAGAGAAGGTTAAAAGACCTGTGTTGTCACACTGATTTACAGGCTGATTTAACTGGTATTTAAATATGATTATTTCAGGGGATGTGGGTGGTCATTCACAAGGGAATGCCAATAGCATTATTTAAGGGGTTTTCATTTATTTCTTGCACTCATGTAGTTGTATGAAATCTAAATACATGAAATTGCCAAAATCTCCAAACATCCATTTTTGGGTACATTTGTATGGTGCCTTTACCCAAAACACCACAAAAAACAGGTAAGAACCTTTATTCCTCAGCCTCTAAGAGGAAGGCTGTAACATCCATGACACAGACAAACCCTCTGGGGACAGAAGATGTTCAGCAGCCTCCTCCAGAACAGGGAGGAAGGTGGCTTTCACCAATGCTGTCCTGAACATGAGGCTCCTCTCCCACCTCATATTTCTATGCTGTGCACACTCATATAGTCTTATTCTTATTTTAAGAACATGAATATATACATCTGAAAACCCAAACCATTAAAAAGTAGTTGGCTCAGACTTTTACTGGAACACGTGCACAAATATGTTGTTTGGATATTTTTACGGCCATTAACTTTTCCATATATAACCCAGACCTCCCATTAGGTGTTGTGAACTGGATCGCCTCTTTACTTGCCAAGTTATATTTCAATTAAATTAAAGTCACCTTTGGTCCTAATGAACCCCTGTTGTTTGCCTAATGCCATGATTAATTCCAGCTGCAAGAAATGGTATTAGCCTGGGTGGGTACAGGGTTGAAGACTCTGATTCTCCTCCAAGATTTATGGGTGCTAGAGAAGGCTCCATAACTCATGTTGCTGAGTCTATAACTTTTCAGGCAGTAAACAGAAGCCTCTGCCACAACAGGCCTCCAACTGATGGATTCACCCTTAATTTGTTCCTGCAGTAGGAACTTAACACAATTCTTCAGGCATGGATAAACGCCTTTTCTCCCCCAAAGCTCAGCAGAAAGAGGCATCCCAGACTCTGCACAGACACTTGGTGACAGACACCCTCACCTGCAGAGCCAGGAGGGACTGAAGCCTGTACTCTCCATGCACACCCCCCAGAAGTAAAAGGTTTCCTCAGACCACGCTGCCACACCAGACTCACAGGGCCCAGATTCTGTGCTGTGTTCTGAGAAGTTCTGAGCTCTGGTTCTAGGAATAAACACTTCTTTTGGATCCAAAACTAGTTATCCAGTGACTAGTTAGCATGGAAGAATAGCACTGAAAGTAGAAGACACAGGCCACAGGTCATTCACATACACATCCAGCCACTAAAATGCTCAAAAGGAAGAGGATGGCTCTCAACACCCTTGCTCGTGGCAATTACAGTGATCCTAAACACACCTAGAGCACATCTAGAGGTCCTCCAGGAGATGCAGACATGAGAGACTTAGCTGTGAACCAAAACCCACCCTTGTGATGAGGTCTCAGCTTTGCCAAAAAGGGGCTGCCTCAGTGGTATAGCAGATTCCAGATTTTAGGCACCCCAGCACTAAAGGGCAAAGCTCTATTTGAGTGCAGAATCTCTTTCTGAACAATCTGCTATGCAGTAAAGATTTGCATGATCAACAAGCACTGCTGAGCTTCTCCTCATCTCTGTATCTAACCCCCTTTGACCCCACTTGCGCTTACAGTCATCATGGCACCAAATGGCAGAATCCCACCACCTCCCTACCTCTAGTGTAGCAAAGAGAAGTGCCTGCCAAGCACAGCACAGTGCTGGAGGAGTTGTGCCAGCTCTGGCCACGGCCTCTAAATTCCCACTGTACCAGGACATCCTAAAGAGAGCATCATAGTGACCTACAAAACCCTTGAGTTCTTTCATTTAACAGGTGAACTTACTTATGGTCAGCCCCTTCTTCATTCCCTTCCCCTCCTTCCCTCTGTTTTAAGGCCATAGAAGTTGCCTGAGTATTCAAAAACATGACAAGATTATCAGTCCTTTTATTAGTTCCAGTGGCAACCTGATACCATGTCCCATGCTGGCCACTTGCTTCACACCTCCCAAGGCAGCATCAGCCTTCCTTATTCATAGCTGCAGAGATTTCCAGAAACGAGAGAGAAATCAGCATGTTTCCAGAAAATGAAGTACTGTTTGGACTGTTCAGAGATTGAACAGGATAAGAACAGATGGGATACCTCAGCTGTATGAAAATGTCTGCCCTCTCTCAATAACATTATCATTACAGAGGGAAAAAAAAAGTGTTCTGTTGCCAGAACCCTGCTTTAGGTTTGTATCTGTGTAAGACAAAACCTGTTGCTTATATCCAAGGCAGTCTTTCCTTGGCAACCAGCCTACAGGATCAATTCTTAGGAGAATTATCACCTATTTAAACCCATGTATATCAGGAGTAGCTTGATCTAGATGGAGTTTAAGACAGAGATGAGAATAAGGAATATGATTTCAGAGGGGCCAAGGCAGCAGCAGCAAATATTCCGGAGCCCAAGGTTCAGAACCGTCTTACTCCACACAGCAGCTCAATACTAAACACAGCCTGAGCACAACATTACCATATTCATCTCCCATGACTTCTCTGGCACCCACCTCACCTAGACCAGCACTGCACTTGAGCAAGAGTGAAGAGGCAGAGCCAAACCATGTTATGCAACTCCACAAAGAAATACAGAGGTTCAATGTGCTTCAGACAAACCCAAGAATAACCATTGCACTGTGGAAAGTATTTGCCACTAAAGCATTTTTCATTAGAAGTGGCATTTCTAAGCAGTCTATCCTGCTGAAAAGCAATACCAGCCTCACATCAGAAAGTCTTTAAGGAAAATTTCCATTGCTATAATTAACTTCTATGTTGAGATTGCATTGTTCCTTTTTCACAGAAAAATCTCAGCAAAATTTCCATGGTTTAGAGGCAGCCAAAAAGGTGTCCTGTTCCATTTTTCAGGAAAAACTTGTGGTCACAAGGCATCTAGAAGAACTCCAAGTTATACATAGGGTGCAGAGCAAACACAGGGTAAACATCTACTCCCCTGAAACCCAAGACAAGCCAAATGAAAGGCTCAGCTCATTATGTGACACTGGAGCAACTACAGAGTCCTATCTGCTGGCCAGCAGTTGCCATGGGACCACAGAAGAGTCAGAAATAATACAAGATCCAGGCTTGTACAGCATGCCCCTTCTACCAATACACCTTTTCTTACAAGCTTTATTATTGACTTGCAAAATATGTGAAGAGACCCAAGAATGAAGACAAAGCCTTAGACAAGGAATCTAAAAGGAAACCCAGGCAGCTCAAGCAAACTGTACCCCTTACTGCAGCCAGGTTCTCACCCAGCTTGGCTCCAACAGTGAGCGACCCTTATTTATGAACTGATGTTAGTCTCCACAAGACCAAATTCACTTTTTCCAGACAGGAACAGCCCTGAATGAAGCCCTGTAATTCCCCTGATCTCTGTTTTTGGGTTGCTAATACATGCAGATTAATAGACTAGGAACCCACCCCACAGACATTTCTGCAAAGTCCTCTGGTTTGTGTGTTGCATTTCAGAGATGTGGAGGGGTAGGCAAGACTCTCCGAGGTAACATCTAGAATGGAATTTAACTCAATTACCTGTGCATTGACCCAGTAACTTCCATATTTCTCTGTGCAGCCTGCTCCTCACCATTAAAATAAAATAGGAACATGCTTGAATTCTACTTTGAATATAGATCTAGTAATGAGGTGCTGGTTTTATTCACACACCCCCAAAGGAAATTAATAATTCTGTTTCCTCCTAGCAATAGCAGTCCACATACTGACAAAGTAATGTTAATTTCATCTTTCTGAGATGAGAATATTTAACTTTCTTCTCTTAACCTCGAGACCCAACTCCAAAGATACTGGTGCACTGATTGTTGATTTCTCCATCCCTGTAAAAAGGTCAAAGCCATTCTCCTACTTTTTATACCCCTTGGTCAGACTTTACTGAATTTAAAAAATAAAACTGCTGTGAATTGGGTAGGGAGGGGGCAAAAACAAAGCAGAAAGAAAGTCTAGTTTATGTCCATAAAGACAAAAGAAGCAAAAATTGTTCAACTGTTCCATAAACACGATAAGCTAAACACCACAAAGAGCTCAGAACCAGATGCATCTCATGCATGCTGCTGCCCAGAGAATCATTAGGAGACCAGGGAAAGGTGAATGCATTTTGGAAAAAAAACTCATGAAAGTAAAGGTTGCAACCATGATTACACTGGATTCATTGCTCATAAAATCCTTTTTTTCCTTTTTTACAGCAGAATTTTCTTACATTCCAGGAAAAAGATCAGAAACAGCCTTGCTGTTTAAGCTGCACATTTCCAGGATACAATCTGGAGCTCACATGTCAGAGAGAGCAGGTCAAGAGTTTGTGAAGCAGCTGACCCCATTCCCAGCAGAAGACATTCTGCCTAAGAACAAGGCATCATCTCAGCTTTCCTGCTCCCAAGCCAAGTGCCTCAGGTTGGTGCTCCTCCCCCAGCCCCCACAATACCTGATCTGCTGCTGCCTTCCAGCATCCAAGCAAACCCCAACATTGTCCATTTTTGTAGGTGCTGGTTTCCAGGATCTGAAACTGATGTTGCCAGATATAAGGATTCCCTTTATGAAAGCCACATCCTGTTCTGCTACTGAATCTTGGTTCAGGAGAGCTATCTATAACACATCTGCCCTCACTCTGCCACTTAAAGATCACTGACAAGTACAATTAACACCAGGTCAAACATACCACTCCACATTTCAGAGACTCTGGTTTCAGCTGTTGTAATGAAGCTCTTTGATTATCCCTACGACTGGTAAAAAAAAACAGGACACAAATCAGGGTCAAGAAATATCTGCAGGATTTTTTTTTCCCCTAATCAGTGAGGATTTTAGTCTGTATGTTGCTTACTAACTGAAAGAAAAGGGATTTGTTAGGATTACTGTCTCTGTACCAATATGAAACCTACTAACACATAAATTCCTATTTTATGTATTATACAGGGTTAAATGATACCCAAAACCATCCAAAAACTCAATATAGTCAAACAGACTTATCTTGACCCTCAGTTATTCAAAGAGGCAAGTCACCTAGGGGAAAACAAAAACAAACCAAAAGCAAAAAAAAACCAACACAACAAGCCAAACAGAAACCATATCATTCCCAAATTTCTTTCAGGCCTGCTTCAGTCCCACTGATGCGTCTTCACTCATTAAAAAAAAAAAAAAAAAAAAAAATCCCAGTGCCTTGTCCAGAGACTCTGATAAACAGAGTGAGGATATTCCAGGATATCTCAGCAGAACATGAAGCTAACAGGAGGAGCATATTTATTCCCCAACTTTTAACAGCTTCAGTTTGAAACTGATTTTGTTGTTGTGGCATTAGACACTGCTCACTCCCAGGACTTGGTTTCACATGCAGGGAACACCCTGTGAAGGCTCTGGGTGGAGCTACATGCACAAGCACATTAGATGAGCACAGCTTCTGCTCTACTTTGGTTTAACCCAGGAAAAAGGAAGAATTCCCAGAAATCCCATGTGCTGCAAACGTCCTTTCCCAAGAGGAAAAGAAATAAGTTTAACATGGTTTCACAGAGCCAAAAGACCGGGTTAGTTGGACTGGTATTTGGTTACACTCCCAGCTGCACCTGATCCCTTCACTGCTCACTCACCATCCCACAAGGAACACCTGTAGCAAATCATCCACTTGTCCTAAAACAGCATGTTTGGATATGAAAAACAGAAAAAAATGAGACTTAAAAAGCAGGCTCATATCCTATGAAATGCTCCTTCTGCTACTCTGGATCTTTGCAAGCAAGTCACAGACTCGCATGTGTGGCTCAGTTGGTTTGTTCATCATGAAACCTCAGATTCTGCAGGTCACCTTCTCCCATCCCACCAGCCTGCACTACCACATGGGACAGCTGACAACACAAATACATCCAGCCCCTTATCTTCAGAAGGCTTCCAAAGACTGCTCTTAACAGGTCTGTGCAATGTAGCAAAACAAAAGAACATTTCTTTTCAGCAAAGATTTTCCACATTCCCATCATATTCTGTTTACAAAGCATACACCAAATCAACTTTTTAACCTTCCCTTTGACAATATAAATCAAAGTAACTGCCATCCATGTCACATCTCAGTCCTCAAACCTAGAAGAGGATCAGTACTCATCAGAAATTGACAAAGTTGCCCTAAGCAGCACCATAAAGAACTTAGCCAGAAGGAATTTTTGAAACACCAAAGGGGAACTGTGAATAGATATGAATAGGATAACACTGCAATAAGCTCCACATGGGTACAACAAACCAACAGCAATAAACATATGACAACAATCAGCTTCACCTTTAAACTCCTCTCTCCAAGAAAAGGAAACAGTTCTCACCTGTGAGCCCATGGCAGATGGTGACACACAAGGTCAGGAGGATAAGGTGGCTGCATAGCTGGTGGAGCTTCTTCCTGAGGGGCAAAGCTTGTCCTTACCTTACAATCCAACTGAAATTTATACCCAGGCACTGCTGTCCTGATGGACTACCAATCCCAGCTGCTGGCACATCAGGGAACCTGGGCAGAGGCAAAACAGAGACTCATTACAAATGGCCAAAATGTTCCTCTCCCTCCATACCCCAACCATATAACTCCATCTATCAAGAACATCTTCCTAAAACAAATCCTGGTGGGTCCATGGAGCATGGATTGCCCTGGTAATAGAGGCTCAAAAGCTGATGGCAACATCCCACTGCAAATGGGTAGAAGAATCCAGGGCAGATCCTTCCCTTCCTCAAATGACATCCCAGGTAGAGTCACCTCCAGGAGATGGAGAGGGACACTTCAGTCAGACTAAGCTAACACTTTTCACCTGGGGTACTCATAGCTAAGCCCAAAATGGATTTGCTGGCAGTGTCTACCCCTTGCTGTCATGTTGCTGGCACCTGGCCATACCCCAGAGCAATAAAGCAGACAAAAGCACACAGAAAATTATGGGATGAACTCTTGGAGCAGCCATATGCTCATCTAGAGTTTCAGACCCTTCATTTGCAAATCAGTTCTGGCTGACACTATGGCAACTGGGCCACAAGAGTCTTCCTTCTCCAAGGGGAGAGATAAATTAGCCCCATTCCCATTGCTTATTTTTTCATGCTCAGCACTAAAAGCTTTATCCAGACTACAATTATTCAATCATTGACTTACAGACCAGGCAGGTTTGGAGGATCATCAGAAAATAAAGGAATGTCTCTTCAGCAGTATCTCTCAACTGCTGTGCCTTAAAAAAGAAAAAAAAATATATATACAGATGTCAGAGTTCTCAGAAGATAATGGAAGGAATTCTGAGCATTCAAGATGACTGCAATTTAAAATCTTTCAGTTAAACTACAGATATTTTGCCAAAGTTTCTTTTCAAAAGTGAAAGGCTCATTCCACTACAATGCAACTCTTTCCAACCCATGTACTTCAAGAAGAAACAATGATAGCTCTCTAAAAATGTTTTTTAAATGGTTTTATCAAAAAGACTAGGAGTGAAGGGCTAATCTTTTTAAATCATTTTTTCCTCTTCCTTCAGCTCCTTTACCTTTCCCCTGCCATTTTAATATAGAAAAAGAGGAAATGCTACTTAAAGACAAAGTTCAATTCATGCTTTTTCATCACATCAAAAATAGATTCAGAAAGTAAGCAAAACACTTTTTTCTCTAGGAAAAACATCAAGTTTTAGAAAAAAAAATTTAAAAACCTTCAATAAACTTCCCTTACTGAGTTTTAACCAGGCGTTCTCTCCAATTAGGGCTACACATTTAAAGTCTTTCTAACAGAGTCATAACAAACCTATATTAAGCTTGTTTATTGTTACTTGCTAGCACAAAAATTTCTTCTTTCTAGCTAAGACACCAACCTGCAGTCATAGCCTCAGAAAGTGCTAGCTCAGAATCCCTAATCCTCAAGCCTCCTTTAATTTTGCAATCAACAAATCCATCCCTGGTGAATATACCAGAGATTACTTTCCAAGCAGCAGAGTGAGATTTCCTGCCTAACTGGAGGACAAGCAGGAAAAAAAAAAAAAAAAAAAAAAAAACTTGCACGAAGTTTGCTGGCAACCTAAACGCCCTATTCTCCCACTCCAAGCAGGGCACACCCCTCCATCCTCACCCCTGTCCAGCACCTTCTGCTGCACAGCTGAGCCTGCTGTGGGAAGAGGGGTTTATATTGGAGAGGGGTCTTGGGCTGGGCTTGTTGTCACTGGGCAGGACCTGTTGTTAAGGGGTGGGGTCTGTTCATCGAGTCCTAGAACTGCAGAATCCTAGAACCGCAAATCCTATAATCACAGAATCACAGAATGGTCTGGGTTGGAGGGGACCTTAAGGATCCCCTAGTTCCAACCCCCTGCCATGGGCAGGGACACCTTCCACTGGACCAGCTTGCTCCGAGCCCAGTCCAGCCTGTCCTTGAACAGTGTCAGGAATGGGGAATCCGCACCTTCATTGGGCAGCCTGTGGCAGGGCCTCGCAACCCTCACAACAAGAAATTTCTTCCCAGTGCCTAATCTAAATATCTTCTCTTCTAGTTTAAAACCCTTCCCCCTTGTCCTGGCACTACCTACCTGCCTGTGTAAAAAGTCACTCACATGCTGTTTTATAAGCTCCCTTCAAGTACTGGAAGGCTGCAATGAGTTCTTCCTGAAGCCTTCTATTTTCAAGGCTCAACAACCCCATCTCTCTTGCCTGTCTCCATAGGAGAGCTGCTCCATCCCTCTCATCACATTTGTGGCCCCTTTGGACCCATTTCAGCAGGTCCAAGACTTTCCCGTATTGTGGGGCCCAGAGCTAGATGCAGCGCTCCAGGTGGGGCCTCACAAGGGCAGAGCAGAGCGGGAAAATCCCCATCCTTGACCCTCTGGCCACACTGCTTTGGACACAGCCCAGGATTTGGTTGGTGTTCTGTGCTGTGTGCAGCCTTTCATCCACTAGAACCCCCAAGTCCTTCTCCACAATGCTACTCTCAGTAGCATGTCAATCCCAGTCCATACCCATGTCTGGGACTTCCCAGATTGCCCAATGACCAGCACCTGGCACTTGGACTTCTTGAAGTTGGTGAGTTTCCCATGGGCCTGCTTCTCCAGTTCCCTCTGGCTGTCATCCCATCCTTCAGGACTGTCACCTGCACCACTCAGCTTGGTGTCACCTGCAAATTTGCTGAGGGTGTCCTTGATCCCACATTCTGTGGGAGATGGAGCTTGATGCTGCTGATGGAAATATTAATATGCCATATTAATATTAATATTAATATGCCAGTCCCAAGACACAGCTCTGAGGGACAGCACTTGTCACCAGCCTCCACCTGGACATAGAGCCATTGACTGCCATTGACTCTCTGGCTGCAGCAATCCAGCCTGTTCCTTACCCACCAAATAGTACACCTTTCAAATCCATGTCTCTCCAATCTGGACATAAGGATGTCGTGTGTTAAAGGCCTGTTGTGACAACATAGGGCTAACACACACACACAGGGTGGCCACCAAGCTGTGATAGATGGCATCAGGGGCACTGCTTTCCTGGCTCCAGAGCAGCGCTGTTTTGCAGGGCTTGGGTTCTTTAAATGATCTTTAAGCATCCAAAGTGATGGCACTCTGGAAGGGCACAGCCAGGCAGAATGCGACAGATTCCACAGTGCTCCACACAAGAACTTGGCCCTACGTGCTGCCTCCAAGTTAGTGGGTGCCTGGGTTGACTCCTTAGCCAGAATATTTGTCTCAGCAGCATTCAAGAAATAGAGGACTCCAAGCCAACTCCTACAACAATTAAAGTCCCCAGCACTATGCCCAGTAGAATCCACAATGAAACTTCTGCCAAGCCTCATCCAAGTGCTGGCCTAGGAAAGCAAGAGAGAAATTCCCTTAGAGAGTCTGCAGAAGCTCAGTTTTAGTTCATGAGTGCTGCAGATTTATCAGAAGAGATGGGAAGTGTTGAGCATACCTTGACTGGCTCTATCCATGCTGAGCTCCATCACATGCTGAGCTTAAACTGGGTTGGCCACAAGCCTTTTGGATGTGAGCATGGAAACCACTCCATGACAGTGGAAGTGCAGCCAGGGCTTTGGTAGGTTCTGTATGGTATTTTTGGGACTTTCCATTCAGAGGAAATCATTAAAAACTGTGCTTTTCTGCATATGTGCTAAAACCTGAGAAATAGAGCACCTCCATGCTGCAATAGCTGGAGTGATAATTTCATGTTCCAAATAACAGGGTTCTTCCTTCTCTGCCCCCAGAAGCAATGATCGGATACAAAGGTTGAAGGACCAAGAGATCCCCTTGAGCTCCTTTTCCTTGAGGTTGTCTAATATACCCCTGAGGAAACAGACCCTGTAGTAAATCTTTTTTCATGTCCTAGCACATGGCAACTCAGAAACCAGTAGGGTTTCCAGGCAACTGCTACATTCTCTTGAGAAAGCAGCATCTCCAGCCTGCTTTGCCCTTAGAAATACTTCACTCAAACCATGCATGAATGGCAAAGATGTATCTGCATGTTCACAGAATAAATGATACAAACTGCTGTCATAGCTGAAAGTCTGTTTTCACTATGGTGGGATGAAATGAAGAGTTTTATTTACCTGCAAAAGCAGATATCTATTATCTATCTTATCTATATATACACATATATAGTTCCTTCCCCTAAATGGTGGAAAAAGTCACTTTGCTGCATAACTCCCTGGTAAGCATTGTGTCCCTCTGAAAACCATGCCCAGACTAAGTCAATTAGAGCCAAGTATTTCCCTTCTATGCAAATCAGGCCTTAACAAAGCCAAGAACAGCTCAGTGTTTCCAAAGACAGAGACCAAAGATGCCCGTTGGCACTTGCCCTCTATGTGATCTCAGAGCTATGAGGATGCCACAGGAGCCACGTGGAGTGAGACAGGAGGGTGCAGGCAGCTGGGAGATGGGGTTAGGGCAGGCAGAGAATCCCAGTGGGTGAGCACACAGCTTGGTCTCCAGCTGTGACTGCAGCACCTTTGCAAGAAGCTCTCTGATTCCTGAGCCGGCCCCATTCTGTGGGCACAAGGTCTTTGCAATATTTCAGGCACCATCTGCTAAGGCACAGCAGATATGCTAATAGGTTATTTCACAAGCAGATGCAAATACACCAAAAACCCCACTACACACAGACACTGATTTCCTGGAGGATGGAGGGGAAAGGAGCCCTAACTCCCCCCACATTTCCATGGCTTGAGGTGGTACCTGTGTGCCACCACTGCACCCACACATCCTTTGCCAACTCGCCCAGCCCTGACTGGACACACGTGATGGCTCAGCTGGGTTCCTATGGCTTTTGCAGGAGGAGGTCAGAGGGCTCATTTGGGGATATCCAAACTATTTCAAACATATTTCTAACTTAGCCCCATTCCTTTATGCTACAGTGGCATAGGAAACGCTGCCCCTTTCCCTACGCAGCACAGCAGATGCAGTCAGGAGTTTGAGCACAGCTTTAAGCCATTGCTGTAGACGCATCAGCTTTCCTGGCCTCCCTTCTGTCTCTGCCTCGTCGTGTCTCACGCAGCCCCCACTCAAAGCAGAGAGAAGGATAAACATCTCAGACAGTCTGGAAAGGCTGGGTATTCCTCCCCTTTCTTCATGACTGCCATGGACTTGTCTTCCAGGGTTTCACAGCTCTCCCTGGGCTCAACTGTTCATTTCATTGCTCCATGCTTGGCCTCTCCTCAGTCCTCCCCGCGACTCCTCACAGTCGGGGGTCACTGAAGCTCGAGCTGCCGAGCCTCCCCAAGACCCTATCCTTCATTCCCAACCCATGAGTCACTTCCTCTCCTCAAACCTCACCTTTCAACTTCCATTTTTCATTCACTTATGATTTTCTCTCTGTCTCCATTGGGGCTTTTGCTCTACAGCATTCAATTGCAGCCCTATTGGTGCAGGCAGGAGTGCTACCAGTGGTTTCAGCAGCAAATGGAGAGGAGTGAGGACATCTCATAAACACATGGGGCTAAACCTTCCCTCCATGCAACATAGTGCCAGTCCCTGTGGGAATGACCTGACTTGCATCTGCTGGAAATCTAAGCTGTGTTGCTACAATCACTTGGGGTTTCTTTTCTCTCAAGAAAATAACATCATCTCTCAAGAAAACAAATCCATCTGAAAAAGAAAAAAATTCACTTTTTTTTCCACATCATTTGAAATTGGCACCTTTTTAATGATATTTCATTGGTATTTTGTGTTGAAATTACTGCTAATTTTGGAAACCATCCCAAATACAGCTTTTGGTAGGAAAATGTACTGTCTGGCCAACAAAAGAATTAGTATCAAGATTTCAAGTAGCACACTGAAAATTCACCTCTAATTTAAAAAGTATGAAATATAATTAGTGATAATTTAGTTTCATAAATTGTCATTTTAAAAATGTTGAAAAATCCCCTATTGTCTATGAAGCATCACAAACTTTTATCGCATCATAAAACCATGCAGGCTGAGGTTTGGGTGTTTTGCCATCCTCAGCCCATGGCAAGCAGTAGGAAAGGGACTTCTGAACAGCAGGGTCTGTCTGGGACTTCTGGCTCAATGGTCTCTGATGGACACATCCTCTATGGCTCTGTCTCAAATAGAGCACTGGCTCTTCTGTGGTTAAGTAATCCTTATTCTTTTACTGCATCAGCTATCAATAGGAAAGTCCTCTGTGGAAGAAGTGGATGTTCAACCAAAATGGCCAGGCCTGGGATTTTAGGATGTACAATAAGCTGTACCTATGGTCAGAGCAAAGCAAATTCAATAGCTACTATGTCCCCTTTCAAAATGTCACTCCTCCTTTCAGCATCCCCTCCTGAGCTCTTCTCCCCTTGCACCCTCACTAATGCTCAGTGGCAGTCAGTGCCAATTCCTCAAGGACTTGCCAGCTGAGCACACTCCCTCCTCACTGAGGTGGTGTAACTGTCCAAAGTTCTTCCTCCTGGAGTATCTTCTGAAGGTCCCCATCCTCAGCCCAGACCTCTCCAAATAGTTTTTTTCTTCCAAGAAACCACTGGGCAGAGACACCTCTAGGAACTCATGAAACAGGGGTAGTAAATCCACAACCACCCCAAGAGAGAAGAGCATCCTTCTTAATTTATGCCACCTTCTGACAGCAAGTTCAGACCCTCCAAGGGCTCAGGTCTGAGTCTGCCCAAAGCCACCAGTCCTTGCCCTTGACCAAAAAATCCCAGGCTATGTGGGAGTCTGGGCTTGCCTCTCTGGTTTACTGCTGGCTTGTGTAAATCCCAGCTTTCTCCTCCTGCTTGTTACACAGAACCCAAAAGCACTTTCCCAGCATCTCCCCTAATGCAAAATCCAACAGTTTGCCAGAATTTGCTCACTCTGGCCATACTTGAGCTCTCCCTTGTCACTGCTGGAATAGTGACAGATGCAAACCAGGGAGGGAAGAGTGAACCCTGCCAGGGACAGGGGGCTGCCCTCCATGGATGCTCCCCTCAATTCCTGGTGACCATCAGCCTGTGGCAAGAGGGTAATGTGGGTGTGCAGGGAACAAGGGACAGACAGGGCTTGGGAGGGTGCTCTGGTGCCTGCACTCACCTCAGGGAAGCCTGGTGGTGCTAGAGGATCTTCCACATCCCCAGATCAGCAAGCCAGAGATGAATTACTGGGGACAGCTGAGACAGGAGGCAAATGGCATCGCACTGAAGCTGAACAAGGCCTGTGACTGTGCGCTGTGGGATCCTAAATATTTGGAGAGCAAAGGTCAGGAGAACAGGACACTTCTCAGAGATGATTTTCTTCGCACCCCGGGCAGGGACATGGAACTGCTATGCCTGGAATGACCCTGGGTGTTAGCCAGAGCCAGCGCCCTTACGGGTCACCCCGAGGTTCAGTGGTACACGCAGGCAGGTCTGTGTTTCCCGGGCTTTGGGTGCCACCAGGGCCCAGCATGATGCCCTCCCTGAGCCTGGTCAGTTTCTACGACAGACCTGATGTGGTGCAGGCCAAAGGCAGGAGAAAGAAGCCCTCTGGCCAAGCCACATCCTCGGTGGGGCACGGTAGGATCTGCTGCCGGGTGGCTGATCCTCCTTGCCGTGAAGGAGGATCATGTCCCCCGAGCCTGCTGGCCAGGCCCCTGGCTGTTTCCAAAATAAACACTTGGGCATGACAACGCTGACATTTGCTTTCCACCAACAGGCGCTGGGAGAAGGGGGCAGCCGCGTTCCTCTTTGCAGGCTGGTCACGAGGCAGGAGACAACCTGCTCAGTGCAGGGAGTTTGGGATCATGTGCCACACCATCCATCCCTCCCCCGAAAAGGGCATCCCTCCACCACAGGGTCAGAGCTTTTCTTGATGTCCCACACCTGGCTGTGGCTATCGCTGAGGTGTAGGCAGGGTTGGTGAGCTGGGATTTCACCTGCTGGCTCTTTTCATGCTGGAAGAGGTTAAAAAGGCATCTGGAGGGAGGTTGGAAGGGTGGAGAAGTTGAGCAAAGGATCCTGCCATAGATGTGGACACAGAGGATCCCAAGGGTCACCACAGCCCAACCCACCCACAGGAACAAGCATCTGTCAGACCCCTGATGGAGAAGGGTCCGTTGGGACACTCACAGGGGACAGGGAGAGGTTTCAGTAAGGACACCCACCTCAGGGTACCCTCTGATGCTTCAGCCTTTCTCACCTGTCTCAATTCTTATTCTCATTTGGGAATCAGGTGAGATCCGCCTACAGAGTGCTGGCATCCCTGGGATTTCCCCTGGAGGGAGGGCTGGGGACAGAGGGCAGTCCCTGGGAATGTGGTGCCAGTCAATTTAATTCTGGGAGAGATGCCAAAGCTGAGCACAGCTGCCGAAACAGGGGCTTTCCTCACGAGCAGGCTGCTCTCCCGCTGCCCCTGCCCTTGGCTGAACGCTGTGGGGAAAGTGGGGAGAGATTGTACATCCCTGTGCTCACCCCAAGCACCCCCTGCAGGGGGGAGAGGCATCAACATCCCCCCCAGCCACCATCCCAGACTCTCACGCTGGAGCTGTGTGAGCATTGCTGTCACGCTCACTAATTACCCAGATAATTCAGCTCAGTGAGAAATGGAGGGATTTATTTCTCTGGTTATTGCTCCAGCCAGGTTAAGGCATCTGGAAACAACTCCCACATCTTCAAGCTGAAGTGAATATTGAAGGACAAGTTGCAGCAACAAAAGGTCAGGCTGTTAAATCGCATGTCTATGATTAACACTCCCAGCCCATCACAAAAATGGTCAGGAATCACAAGGCTGAGCAGGGAAACTGAGGCACAGAGCAGCAAAGCAGCATCCCCCAGGAGCAGATCATAGTTCTGCCTCATCCCCAGCACCATCCTGATCTCTCCCTTGGAAGAAAGGCTGGATAGAATCCTTGCTGAGCCAGACCCAGGTCCTATCTCTTGGAGAGCAGCAGGCAAAGCAGTTTTGGAGGGTATTGAGGGCACACAGCCCTCAGGGCCTGCGCTAACTAACGGTGTGGGTGAATTCCTTCAAGCTGCTGGATGCTTCTCACAGCTGCAGAACAAATTCAATAACAATACTCTGAGCAATGCCTTTTTAATAGGCACGAGGTGAAAAGAACCCGACGAGTCAATATTTGTGGATGAAAACAAAATAAGCCGAGCTGTTAGCACGGAGGAATGCGAGGGAGGCCGGAGGCTGCTGGGGTAATTATTATTTCATCTGCCAGACAGCCGCGGTCCTGCCCGCTGCCTCCTTCCCCCACTGCCCACGCTGGCTGTGCCGGAGGGAGGGCAGGGGGAGGTGGGGACGGGGCAGAAAAAAGCAAATTTGGCTGCGGCAGCAGCGGCGAGTGGCTGGGGCTGGCTCAGCGCTGCGCCCGCCGGAGGGTGAGCGCTGCCCTGGCCCGAGTATTTAATGTCAGCGCCTGGAATGTGCTTAACACAACATTTTACAAGGGAACATTAGTCAAGCATCTGCACTGACAGAGCGGGTCAGCGATAAGGAGCCAGTGCATGGGAGCTGCAGGGAGACTGCTCTTGTTTCAGGCTAAGGAGGGCAAGCCTTGCAGAGCTGGTGCCAGGGCAGGCTGAGAGGGTCAAAATGAGCTAGGCAGCCCTGCTGTTGGTCTAGCTGTCCTGACAAGCATCACACAGGAGGGAAAGTGCCACAGTGACAAGCGGGGTCTCGATTCCCACACTCCCGCAGCTATTGCCTGTGGTCTCTGAGAGCTCTCCTCCAAACCTCCTGCAAGGTGAGATTTGGGGAAACCCGTCCAAAAGCCATTACCCGCCACATGCCCTTGTTTGCAGGCGTGCTGGTGTTTGGCTGTCCGTGGGTGGGAGCTTTCTCATGACACATCCCAGGCTTTGCTCCCTTGCCACAGGGTCTCTTGAGAGAGAGCAGCTTCCCCCTGAGCCAACACTGTCAGGCCATGGCAAGAAGCATCCATCCCTAATCAGCAGGAGCAAGATGTGCCTGGAAATCACCCAGAAATCAGGTCAGTGAAACATTAGTCAGCTTTGCCTGTGACCTGAAAACAGCACTTCCCTCCATCTATTCCTGGAGCTATCCCTGTTCATTAGCCTTCTTGGCCCCTAGGCTTAAAAAAATCGCCCAGTGTCATGACTCTTTAATAAGATGTCATCTTCAGCCATGACAAACACGAGCACTCAATAAATAATAGTCCTGCCATGTAATGTCATGCCTCTACCATCTGTTGTAGCAATGACTGTGCCTTGCTCACCTGCCACCCTCTCCCGGCTGCTCTGTGTGAGCAGCAAGAGAGCCAGGCCAGGGCTTGGCCATCCAGCCCCTCTGACAGCTGCCAGGCTTAGCTCTGGGGTGGGCAGGGCAGCCAGCACTTCTGTGGGGCAGGGAACATGCTGGGACACAGGTGGAGATGTGTGATCCAGGGCAGGAGGGAGGAATCATGGCCCTCAGCACCTGTCTGCTTCAGGAGATGCAAAGGGGCTTCCTGACTTTCCTCTCTCTCCTCTTCTTATTCTCACCTTTTTTCTTGTTTCATTAGTCTCTTTTTTCTTAATATCTTTTCCTTTCTCTCTGTTTTCCTTTCCTTTCCCCTTTCCCATTTCCTTTAATCTCTGCCACACTCCTGCATCCCTGTGCTGGTTTCCTGCTGGCCTGTTTGAGCACGGTCTCTCGGCTTCTGCTGCAAACTCACTTCCACAGAGCTCTCCAAGAATTGCCTAAGGGACAGAGCAAAGCCGAAGGCATTTGGAAACTCACTCCAGCAGTTTTGGAACAGTTCCCCTCGTCCTCCCCATCCTCTGCCACTAGCAAACATTAAACCCTTTGTGCCTAGATTTACCCATTTGCAGATCTGGGATTAATGACCCAGAGCAAACCTGTTGCCATGGGGTGGGTTTTTCACACTGGTTGGCTGTGGACACTTAGCTCTGCTCCCCAGCAAAAACACCTCCTCTCTGAGCCACGAAGAGGAGACTGCGCTACAGAACAGCTGTTGCTCCTCACTGCTCAAGCAGCTCCTGTTTCCCTTCTCCACACCCCATGCCCTTTCCCGCCCCTTGGTACAGCCCCTTCCCAGGGCTGGAGGGACACAGGCATCAGGTGGGAGTTGCAGAGCCAGGAGGTGATTGTTGGTAGCGATTTAAAAATAATCAAAACTATTTTTAAATGGTACTGATTAATGAAAGCTGATTCTGAGAGGGATTCAAGTGTGCAGTGCCCTCGGTCTGCAGTGAAGGAGAAGGACACTGCCTTTCAAGATGCCTTTTTTGCCCCCTCCCTTTCCTGTGAAACTTGGGTTACAGCGAGTGCGTAAAGGATCGCAGGACGTGGCAGTGCTGTTTGCCATGAAAACTAATAGGGCCATGCCTGCTTTCATCAGGAGTGTAACCAGAGCCACGGATGATGTTTTAAAAGGCACAGCAGCTTCAAGTGCAAGCAGGGATTTATTAATGAAATCGAAACCACGCTCGAGGCTTTGCGAGTCTTATTTTAAGAGTCTGAAGGAGAAAGGAGTGGGCTGCCTGGCTGGGTGGGCAGGGAGGCAAGGTGGCCAGAGCTCTGACACTGAGTAGTGGTGACAAGCAGCGGTGAAAAGGGCTCACAACACTGCTGGGCTGCTCTTTATGCTCTGTCACAGGTTATGTGCCCAGCCCTGCTCATGTCACTTAGCCTCACTGTGCTTCAGCTCTCAGCCTGCACAGGGAGATGTGAATCACTCTCCTACAACACCTTTAGAGAGAGATTATACTTCTGTAAAAATACGGATCATGCTCCAAGGATGTTTCCTGTCTCTGCTTGGTTTTGTGGCCCCTAAAGGACCTAAGGTAGTAGCCAAGGGTTCCCACAGGATCCTATAGGTTCAGAGAGCAGCTCTGGGACCTTGTCCCATTCTGGCACTGCTGTGTGACAGGACAGCCATACATGTGGGGACAGGATAAGACAGGTTAAAAATGTCCTAGGAGGTGGTTAGACCAAGCAAATAGATGCCCAGACTCTGAGGGTCTCTGGTTCTGCTACAGACACAAAGTCCATTCATGCTTGAGGTCCCTGGTTTCTGCTGCTTTGAAGCAGAGGCAGAGTAGTGGCCACTGCTGGACGGTTGAATTCCCAGTTTTGGCCAGCTCTCTGTGCTCCTGATGCTATTCAATAGACTCAAATAATTCCTGTGTGCTGATGAATGTGCTACCAGTCCTCAGTCAGGCTGCAGGAGGCAGCAAACACAGTATGCTTCTTCTTCAAGAGAGAGAGCAAGTGCATCTGAAAGCTGAATTTGGTGCTAGGGGACAAGGAGACTGTGCTCCTGAGAGCATGTCTTGGTGTAACCCCAGCAGACAGCTGAGTACCGTGGAGATTGTTGTTCAGTCCCCCTCATCCAGTGGGGTAGGGATGAGAATTAGAAAAAAAGTAAAACCCATGGGCTGAGAACAGTTTGAGAACTGAAATTAGTTATAGTATAATATTAAATAATTAATATTAGTAAGGGAGATAACAAAAAGAGAGAGGACTAAAACCCAAGAAAAACAAGTGTTGCATGACACAATTGCTCACCATCCCATCCCCAAGCAGTAATAAGTGGCTCCTGGCCAGCTCCCCTCCTGTGTATATACCAAGTATGATGATCTATAGTATGGATTATCCCTTCGGTCACTTTGGGTCAGCTGTCCTGGCCATGCTCCCTCACAGCTTCTCGTGCACCTCCATGCTGGCAGAGCATGGGAAACTGAAAAGTCCTTGACTTAGGGTAAGCACTACTTAGCAACAGCTAAAACAGCAGTGTGTTATCAACATTATTCTCATACTAAATCCAAAACACAGCACTGTACCAGCTACTAGGAAAAAATTTAACTCTATCCCAGCTGAAAACAGGACAGTGAATTATATGGGTTAGGGTCTGTTTCTCTATCCCAAGGACAGTGTGGCTGGTTAGCAAGTGGGAATTGTGCAGAATAGATATTCCTGTATCTATTATTTCTTTTTAAAAGAGAGGAAACACTGTAAAGTAAGCATTTCTGTTTGGAAAAAGCCTGTTGGAAAGGCTTTCTTAGCCTCAGATGCCCTTGCCATCTGCACACATAAGAAACCCTTCATAAGGTTCTCATTTCCTCTTTACCTTTTTTATATAGCCCATAATAAGATCCCTAATTTTAATGGACTGTATGGATCTCACTAGCAGGGAATGGCTCTAGAAGAGAGGCTTTAACCCTCTGTTTCAGCAGGATCAGCAGTGGAGCTTTTGGTCCACTGCAGGTGTTGGTAGGATTTCTGCAGCCACCTCCACCAAAGCCTCCCTTTCTGACAAGAAATGCTCAGATGGACATGACCCATGACCCAAACTTTCCAAGTTTGTGGAAACTTGCCCCTCTCCCTCAAATGCCTATGAAGCTGTACAAGGAAAATTAGCAGTACTTTGCCAAGCTGGAAGATGTGGAGAAAGATATTCAGTCAGAAAAGAAAGAGACAATGGACCCACCATCCTTCTGGAAACAAAAGGTACAGCAAGGGAAATTCTACCTAAATATTCAGAAAATAATTCCTAGTGAGACTAGTGACAAGAGAGTTAGAAAAGCACATGGAAAGGTGACTTCTCTGGGCTGATCCTTTAGGGGAAAAAAGACCCTAAAGATATGACCCCAGGGGAGTGCAAATGGTCACAACACAGCATCACACCAGGTCTGGATCTGCTTTAAAACCCTCTTAATGGCTTGGGTGAGATTCAGGGCAGAGTGTAACCCAGCCCAAAAGATGTTTTGGCTGGGTATCCCTTGCTCAGGGCACAGCTCCACTTGGGTGTCAGGAGCCTGGCTGGGATCTCGTCTGGGAAAAGCAGCTCATGGGAGCTGGTGGAGTTGTTACTGCAGATGGGTGAGGGCAACGCCAGGCAGGAGGATTCACAGAGCACATGTCAGCAGATCTGGGCTGGTTCCTGGGTTCTGACAGCTCCTTTCTCCCAGAGTTCCTGGACAGGAGACAAAACGTGATTTCTTGCTCCTTCCACTCAAAGATGTCTGTGAAAGTCTGATTTATGCTGAACACTCTGGAAAAGAAGAAAGCTTGGCTGTGGAACGAAGTTCAGCTCCCAGCCAGGAGAACCTTGTATGGGATCAGCAAGTTTTAACCATGCAAATCAAATTTGAGTCCAAACAGAGCCCTGTTTCATGACTTCTGCCTCTCCCTTTCTCACTGCTCAGGGTCAGGCTACCTTTTCCCTCAACAAGCCCTCACATCCACTCCTAGGATCGGGGACAGGCTGGGATGTTGTAGACAACTATTTTTCCTTTTTGTCTTTTCTTTTCTCTTTTTTTTTTTTTTTTAATTTTTTCTTCCCTCCTACAAGGCACAGCCAAACATGTCACAGCTCTGTCTTTCACTGAGATGATTCCCAGCTGCCAAAATGTTCTGGAAGAGGTCCACCTGCTTGTGAGCTTGTCACCAAAAGCTGTGTCTGAGCATGGCCTCATGCTGTGTGACCCCAGGCAGTCTGGAGGAGTGCTCAGGGTACTGGGGAGAAGGAATGTCTTGGCTCAGTTGTCAGCCATGAAGGTGAACAGGTGACCTTTATTATCCATGCCTTTGTTTCCCCAGGTGGATGCAGCAGGCCAAAGGCTGCCACGTGTCCTTTTTCTCCAGACCCACCACCTCCTGGATGATCCTGAAAGCGGGTTATGGGAGTGATGTTTGGATGTTGCTCGGGGTGTCTCCAGTCACAGTAACAGCAAATCCTCGTCCTGTTACACAGGTGAGAGCCATTCAAAGGCAGCACTGATGCACCCTGGAGAGGTGAGACCTCCCATCCAGGCCTGCTCACACTGGCAGAATCCAAGGTGCTCAGAAGGCCCACAAACCTCTGTTTAAGACAGGAAATTTGTGCCAAACAATCTGGTTTACAAGGGAGGTATAACGGGCCCTGAATGGGTCCTGATGAACCTGATGTACACACAGGCATGGAAGGACACATTGCAGAAGGGAAAGCTTGGATTAGATATTGGGGAAAAATTTATCCTGAAGATGGTTCAACACAGAGGACCAGAAGTGTGGGGGAATCTCCATCCTTGAGGACATTCAAAACTTTGCTGAACAAAGCCCTGGGCAATCTCACCTAAGCTGACTTTGCTTTGGGGCTGTTGGACCAGATATCTTCAGAGGTTCCCAATAGCTTGAATATCCTACATCCAAAGCACTACCCAAGATTTTCTTGCATCATCTAAAGTTCAATGAGCCCATCTGGTTTTCTGCTTCTAAAGCAGCAGGATCCTAATTCTCCCTTATGGTTTAATCCCTTAATTCATCTGGTGTGATCCTGTAGTATGTGGCTGGAGGAAAAGGAAACAGTGCAGCAGAGAAAAGAGAGAAATGCAACAAGTGCCCCTGAGATTAGTATATTACTCCTCTTCTTTCCTGTTTGCCTTCCTGCTGTTCTGCTTCCATGAAAATTTGTGGGATTTCATCCAAAGCTCCAGAATCTCCCCTCCAGCAGTGTCTAGGGATGGATGCTTAGAAAGAAAATAAAAGAAGCAGTGAGCACAGAATGTTTCTCTCCCTGCTACTCTCTGCCAACTGAAGCCTGAAGGACATCTGAAGTCTGAGCACTTGGACATCCAGACTTGAGCACTTGGTAGCTACCACCTGAGAGTCGACCAGCAGAGTGAGAGCCATGAGAAAGTGAGTTTTATAGGATAACCCAGGGAAAAGTATTTAGTCTTCTTCTTGTGAAAAAGGCTGTCCAATTCTCTCACTGGACACCTCCCTGTGCCCTCTCACCTCACCAATGCTGCCCTGGCAAAGTTCATCTGAAACATGGATATCTGGGGAGCTGGATGGTGTGTCCAAGTACCCTGTGTTTCCTCAGAGGTGTGAGTGAGCTGAAGCACAGCTTTATGGAGGAAAATAATCTACACACATACTCACCGCTTTTGTCCACCAAAGCAGCACATGGTGGTGGTAGGAATTCCCTCTCCATGGTGTTTTGGGGTACTCAAAGTTCATACAGCTGCAAGAGGAGAGAGAGGGGATGCCTCGCCTTCCCCCATGCTGACACACGGGGCTGGCTTCGAAAAGATGTCAGTGGAGTTTGGAAAAGAAGCAGAAATATGTATTTCCCTAATAAGCTGAAAACTTCAATAAATGTTTTCCCTCAGTAGGATGTAGCTGAGGAATTTGGGGACCATTGCTGGAGCCAGCCTCTCTGAGAGGAGAAAGTGAAAAGCCAGTCCAAGTGCAACAAATGCCTGGACAATAAAGGGATCTGAAGGGGTTCAAGGATAGGAGGGTTTTTTTGGTTTTTTTTTTTTTTTTTTTTTTTTTTGTCTCTCTGTTGTTGTTTCTTTATTAATATTTACATGTCAGAACAAGCACAGCACACCTCCAGATCACACACGGGATCTCTTTCTCCTTACTTGGGCAACAGAACCTATGGGCAGGACAATTGTGCAAACAAAGATGTGTGCCAAACTCACCGCACCGAAGGAAAGAAATAAAAATACCAGTTATTTAAAACACGTGTATTAACAGAAGGATTGACCTCTCCCCTGCCTTTGTGCTCTGCTGACATTGAGGAGGGAGATGAAAAACCTTGCTGGAGCATCAGACTGGCCCCAGCCCCTGGGGGATGGAGGGGCTTTGCTGCACTGGCCCATGGACTCGATGGGGCACCCATTGGCACCTGCTCCATCTTTCACCATCACCCATGGTGGCACATGCACCTCTTCCCCCCAGCTCCTGGGAAGAAGAACCCAGCTGCAGGAGAAGCTGGTTGAAATTCCCACCCTTCCCTAGCAAGGAAAAGTACAGCTTTGGTTCAAACAGAGGGGCAAGTCAAGCTGCTGCAGTGTTGTGATACCTGTGGGATCCTTCTTGCATGGCTGAGCCTCATGTGCATGTGGTTGCAGCATCTCCTGAGTACAGTGACAATGACAGCCACAAAAGGACAGGATTCAGACAAATCAACTTCATGCCAGCAGGGCTGTGGCTCTTTCTCCTTCTCATGCCCCTCTCTGCATCCTTCTTCCCTGCCTCCCCTCTTCAAATGTATCCAAAAAATTCCAGCCCAAATGTTCTAAATTTAGGGATGAACAGTGTTCCCAGCATTTTTGCTTTGCAAGGGGGATAGAGGGATACAGCATAGCAAGGCACTGCTGTCACCCAGCCCCCTCCCCCTGCCTGGCTTTGCACCAAGTCTCCAAACCCAGAAGAGAAGGGCCAGGTCCTGCCTGGGGTCCTCTTCTCCATGAGCAATTACAGCAACCTGATCTGGGTGCTCCAGCACCGTGGTGAGGAGGGTGCAGGGCCCTCGGGGAGATAATGGGAGTCAGAAGGCCAGAATGTCTTATCAACTTGTTTGGAAGCAGAGTCAAACCCTTCAAATGAAAGCCCTTGGGGGAGAGGAGATGATCTTCCCTCAAGTGTCAGGCACATTTCAGCAGTTTAGAAATAGCACTGTCCTCCCTCCACCAAAATCAGCTTCGCAGCACCAGCCACAACATCAACCCTGGATGTGGTTCTGACAGAGCTGTGCACCTGTGCTTGACTCAGACAGGGGCAGCCAGGATCAGGCCTCAGGTGTGTGTTTCCAGAGGCACCTTCAGCTGCCATTTCTTGGTTCAGCCTTCCCAGGTTTGAGCTATGTGTTTTTCCCTATGCAGATGAAGAAACTGAGCTTACCTTCTCAGGATCAGGACATGACAGTCACTTGGCTGGAAAGGGAGAAAGATCCAGCCCCCTTCTGTCCCCCTTCCATCCCATTCCTCTTGCCACTCTGCTTCTCTCCTGCACATCCCACTTGAAAGCAGCTCTGGTTGTTCTGAATGCTCATGACAGGAGAGGGGACAACATCCTGTTGTCTTGCTCATCCTTCCCAGATCCTGACACCTGTCAAGGGCAGGAGGGAAGGAACCGAACACAGGGGATTTTCCCCTGCCCTGCTGCAAGACACCTAGGGCTGAGGCCGCTTGCTTTCAGTGAGATTCCAGGTCTGCGTTTACCCTGTACCTACGTCCTGTTTAAAATCGAGGGGGAATTGTCCCCAGAGGTGTGTGAAGTTGCTGGTTTTATTCTTCCAGTCCTGAGAACAAAAGGAGCATCCCGAGACGGAGCCTCGGGTCTGCTAAGGCAGTCAAATCCCAACTGGCGATCATGTTTTATCCACGGGATGAGTTTTGGGATGGGCTCAGCAGAGACACCCAAAGCTACACAAGGGCCGGTGTTGTGGCTGGGCTCTCGGGAGAGCTGCTGGAAGGGATGAGACGTGAGAATGGATTTGCCAGCTCTGCCTTCTCTCAGGACACCGGCCAGCCGGCCCCGCGCCGGTTCCTGCCTCTGCCCCCGGGTTCTTCCTAACGAGGTTTCCAGCTCGGCTGAAGCCCCGCGCTGCTTTCAGGACCGTCCAGGGCTGAGCGGGACTGGGGAGGGAGGTGGGAATAGCCTTTCCCATCCCCCGATTTCTCTCCTCCACGGTATTAGGTAGGGTTCGGGTTACACCAAACTAACGCGAAAGAGGGGCGAAACTGAGGAAGGGGTTCAGAAAATATCGTCACTGACTCGTGGAAAGACGGGCGAGGGGATTATAAACCCTGTGCCGATGATACCTTCGAAAGGGGCAGCTTGGGGTTGCTTTCGGCGGTGGTCCCTGCGTCCTGTGCAGGAGTTTGTGATGGAAAGTCTGCAAAAGCCATTAGGACTTTTGTACTGGGGCACTAGAAAAGCAACGCAGACACCACTCACTTTTCTAAATAAACATTAGTCTTAAAAAGTTTGCACTGCTGACCCCCGCAGCTCTGATTACTTGTAATTCTCTGAACCATATTTTAAGGCTTGTAACAATTTTTTTTTTTTTTTTTTTTTCCGGGGAGGGGGTGGGTTTCGTTCGTTCCTTCCTGCAGCCGTGCCACAGATGTACCGTGTGCGCCGGGGCCGGGGGGTCTCTGCCCAGCCCCCAGAGCAGGTCCTTATTCCACAGCCTTACAGCCACAGCCCCTTCACATATTGAACTCTCCACACGTTCCCCCAAAGAAGCTTTTTCTTCTTCTGTTTTTGGGGGTTTTTTTTGGGTTTGTTTTTTTTTTTTTTTTTCCTTTTTTTTTTTCCCTTTTTTTCTTTTAGTGGCTGGGACCACGTTCACGATCCTGGTGCAGAGATGCTGTTGCCCTCTCAGTGCAGAGGCGGTGCGGGCTGCGGCCCCATCCCCACCGGGCTGTGCCCTGAAACAGCCCCGGGAACCCTCCCCAGCCCCCCCAAAGGGCCACATCTTCGCAGCACGGCGGAGGCAGCTGCACCGAGGTATCATCGGCATAATTGGAAGGGTCACATGTTAAACCCTCGCTGTTGTTCGCGGTAATGTAGCTGTGTCCCCCGGTTGCACATTTACCGATTTCTCGCAAACCAACCATTGTCACAAGGTTCATTCCAGGAGGAGTGATCCAATGGGTTGCCACGGCAACTATAATGACATTAAAATAGAGGCGGCAGCCGCCACCCCCCCCCACCCCCCTCCCCTCTTCTCCCTCCTTTAAAAACCGGCAGCAACCCGGCAAAATTCCGCACCTTCCCGTCGGGGCATCCCGGGGAATAACACGGGTACCCAGCGGAAAACAATCCGTGTGGGCCGGGAGGCTGGTTTCTATAAAACCTTCCCAGAGAACGCGGCCGAGGGAAGCCCCGAAATGCGGCGGAGCCCTCGCGGCCGCGGGAGGCGAAAATGACCAAAGTGCTGAATTTCCAGGCGGGAACGGCGAGAGGAGCCCGGGGCTGGGAAGCGGGACCAAACCGGGATCCATCCCTGCCCCGAGCACTGGGCGGGAGCGGGGAAAAGGGTACAAACCTAAGGGTTCTAAAGCCCCGCCGAGGCACCTGCGGGTTGGGCGGTGAGAGCCTCTCCCTCGGCCCGGCCCCGCGCTGGAAATCCGCTTTGCTCCACTTGGTTTTCGTTTCCGATTAATTTGCCTTTATTATTTCTTATCGGTTCTGCTACGGTGCTCTCACGTATTTTTCATTTTTTCCCACAAATTTTGGGGCCATAAAAGATGTTTTTAAAAAGGACCCCTGCTTCCGATTATCCCAAGAAGCCCTTCCCTCTCGATGATTATTTCTTTGCTCTCTGTCCCAGGCACATAAATAAGTGCGACCAAGGAATATAGTGCAAAAGCAGAAGGAAAATTCTGGGAATATCGACTGTAATATCAGCTGGATCTGGCGGGAGGCTACAATATGTTTGATTTCCGTATAAGACAGTGTACTGCCCGTTTTTCGTCGTCGACAGCTGATAGCAGCGCCTGAAATCGAGCCGTGCAGGATTTCAGTGACGCTTTCCAGAATATTTTTCCCGACCTCTCAGTGAGGCCGGGAAACGAATAAATTCTATCAATTCCTCGCCTTTTTTTTCCCATGTGAACCCGTGGGCGAGAGTTTGCCGAGCAAGGACAGAGTGGAAAGACCTGACAGCTCCACTCAGAGCCGTGGTTTCGTTACCTCCACCAAAACGTGCCCAACACCTGCCTGCGGTTGGGGTAAATCCCCACTCCGGGAAGAAAGGGAAACGTGTTCACTGTTGGCAGCGCCGAAAAAAAAATTTAAAAAATAAAAAAATAAAAAAAAAAAAGAGGAGGTGGAGAGGGAAGAATTCTGCACAACCCGAAGCGGCGCCGCCCGCAGCCGGTTCACACGCTGCTTGCGGCGGCGGAGCGGCTTCCTCCGGCCGGCCCCGACGGCGAGGCTGCGACACCGACACTCGCACCACGCCGAGTATCCGCCCAGAGACAGGGCCACACTGGGGGATGCCCCCAGCTCCCCCCTCGGAGCGCCCGTGGCGGGTGGGAAGGGGCCGGGGCTGCAGGGTCTGAGGGCACCGCTTGGCCCCGGCCTCCTGAGAGCTGCCCGACCCTCCGGAGCTGCCTCCCTCCCCCGCACACAACCTCTGCGGCTGCCCGGGGCGTCCTACTGCTGCTGCCACCCACATCTCAGCAGAGATGATGAGGGTGGGATGCAGGGACCACCCCGCAGCTTGGACAGAGTTTCCCACCTCTGGCTGCTGCTGGAAAACGCGCTCGGGCCGGGCTTTGGGCCGTCCGGGGTGGGCGGTGGTGGCAGTCGCCGTTCCCGGGGGGACCCGAGGGTGCGGTCTCCCCGCAGGAGCTGTGGGGGGGAGAAGCAGCCGAGGTGGTGAGAAAGGACCGGCCGGAGCCGCGGGAGAGACGGAGACGAGGCCGCGGGTGCGTGTCCCCTACCGCAGGGCCAAGAGGGGGTCCCTGTCCCCAGACACGCGTCCGGCTCCTTGGGTGTGGGACCCTCCGCCGAGCGGCTGGAGGGGAGCCCCGGGAGAGCAGAGGTTATTGGGGAAACACCCTGAGCTCAGCTCGCTCCCGCTCCAGGGAGGCCAGAAATGTTCTTTCTAACGATCTCCTGAGCTGAAGAGCCGTCAAAAACGTCCCTCTGAAGTGACCCTCTTGGTAGGGACGTATTGAAAGACATGCACAGAGTAGGAGCATGCCTGAGGAGAGATGGCAGCCTCATGGGACAGGGGAGAAAACGAAATTAAAACCGAGTTAAAAAGAAGGAGAAAAGAGAGAGAAAGGTGGGAAACAGAAACTGTCCTCCTTGTGAAACGTGTCAGGCTCCTAGGGAGCAACTGCAGAAATGGAGGCCTTTCCACTAGGGTGGATAAATTTACTCGTGTCCCACATGACCGAGGGTGGGGGACCCGGGGCGGGGGGGGAAGAGAAAGGTCATGGGATTGGGATTTGGGTTGTAAATCACAGAGGAGACGTGGATTTCAGTGCCGCGTTAGGTGGCAGCGGCCTCTGGTTTTGCAAGAGAAGTAATTAAATAGGAGAGAGGGGGGAAAAAAAGTCGGGGGGGAAGAAGAGAAAAGAGCATTTTAGGAATAACACGGGTGAAATCTCAGGCCGTTAGGGGTGGGAAGGTGAGTTGGGGGAGCGCCTCTGGGAGACTCTGCTCGCCATGGGAAGGGATTGCCCCAACATGTCCCCGGGCTGGCAGTGGGTGCTCGGCTCTGCATCCTGCCCGGCCCCGGCTCTCTCGGCCGAGCCCTGTGCGCTCCTTTTGTTGCCTTTATTTTGTGGCCACGTTTCTCTCCTGGAAAGTGGAGATCGCAGGGGCGCTGCAGGCCGAAGGGAGGGGGTCAGCACTGCCCCACCAGCTGATTCCCATTTCCCTCCCCTCGCCCCTATGCGCCCCACCAGGACCTGCCGCGGAAGAGGAGCCGCGGTCCGGGGCGAGGGGGGCCTGTCTGGCTGAACCCTGACATTTTTCATCCCCATACCCAGAGGGAGGAATATTTTCCTTCTCTATTTGGTTTGTTTCAGTTTAAAGAGTAAGCGGCAGCACCTCCATCCCCGACCCGCCGGGGTCCGGCCCCCAGCACGGCTCCGCTCCCACCCGCTGGTGGAGTTTCCCCACACCAGAGTCTTGTCCTCTGTCCCCCCTTCTCCCTCTGGCGTGGGCTGATGGGTGGACATTAAGGGGGACCCCCCAGCTAATCTCGTCCGAGGGGGGGAAAATTCCCACGGACTTTGCAGGGAGTGCAGCTAGAATGAAAGGCGATCGTGTGCCCCGCAGAAGGCTCTCACTGCTGAAGAGTGATTTGCGAGGGCGGGGGGCGAGCGGGGTTTCATCCACGAGCTTTCCGAGGGCTCTCCGCTCGCCTCCGTCGGCGGGGAGAAGTGAAGTATCTGGGAATTTTTGTGAGAGTGAAAGGAATCGCCGGTGTTGTTTCAAGCCGTTTCAAACCCGCGGTACTGACGAAAGAGGAATCTAATTTCACTTAAAAGCCGAGCTAAGGCAGAGAAAACGAAATATGAATGAAACGGATAAAGACGCCCCCGAAAAGCGCTTCTCTGCCACCCTGCGTCATGGAGTCCGAGCCTCGGTAATCAGAAAGGATCGAGAGTGGGAGAAACACCACTAAACCGGTCATTAGACAGATCCTAAGGCAGGGACACGAAGTCTCCCATGGAGAAACTGACAGACAAACTCATTACAACGCTTGGGTCTCCCTCCCGACTTCTCATCGGGGAGATTGTATCCCTTGCAGGTTTCATCCTGTAACGGCAGGGAGGGATGAGTGTGCTTCACGCCATACCCATGAACCTAATTCACCCGGATCCCTGGGGAAGGGATGCGGGCAGCCAGGGCGAATGGGAAGCAGGAATCCCGCCTGCCCGCGGCCAGGAAAGGCTGCTGGGCTCCGGGCTGCTCGGTACCGGCTGCCCAGTGGGGCTGAGCCCCTTCCCGGGCCACGGGCGGGCGCATCCCGGTACCGTTCACCCGAGGATATCATTAGCATCTGAATGATGAGGAAGGATCGGAAAAGCGCGGATAAAACCCTGCCGTGAGCCGGTTTTGTCCCATCCTGGATCTCAGCGTCACCTGTTGCTGCCACGGGCTTGCGGTGCCAATGTACATCTCATTTAAGAAATTAATAAAGTGCGAATTGGTCCCGCACAGGACCCTCGATCCAGGGGGAAGCGGGCACCGGCACACGCTCAGCCCTGCAACCCCGCATGGGCCGGCGCGTCCCAGAGCGACCTCCCCGGTAAATGCACCGGCGGGCCGGTGAAAGGGGGTTTGGGGCGTGGGCTCCAGGGTCCCCCGCTCCAAAAACTCGCCCTGAGCTGCTCTGCAGCCCATCGGGCACAGGCAGGAGAAGCGCTGAGCCCGGAGGGGCGCCCGCAGTATTCGCTACTGGTTCAGAGGGGAGACACCCCCCTCGCTGCGGCCAAGAGAGAGATTCCCGGGGGTGGACACAGCTGGAAATCTGGATAGAGTGGGAAAGAGGCCCTCGATGAACCCCAGCAGTGGGTGAAGCAGGAGAGATAGACAGCGAGAGAAAAGGGAGGAAAAAAGAAAGGGAGAAAGACGAAAACAAGGAGAAAGAGAGTGGAAGCAAAAGAAATAGAAAAATAAAAAGGAAAATCGTTAGACAGAATAAGAGCAAAAGAGAGAGAAAAAGAAAAAGGAAAATGGAGAAAGACGAAAAAGAAGAGAGAGAGAAAGAGAGAAAAACAAAATAAAATGTTTAATGAGGGGGAAAGAGGGAAAAGCCAAAGCACAAAGAAATTTAACAGGATGAGGAGACAGAAAATGAGAAAAATGAAAGAGAGAAATAGAGAGAAAAAAATAGAGAAGGAAAGAAAGAAAAGAAAAGAAAAGAAAAGAAAAGAAAAGAAAAGAAAAGAAAAGAAAAGAAAAGAAAAGAAAAGAAAAGAAAAGAAAAGAAAAGAAAAGAAAAGAAAAGAAAAGAAAAGAAAGAAAGAAAGAAAAGAAAGAAAAGAAAGAAAGAAAAGAAAGAAAGAAAGAAAGAAAGAAAGAAAGAAAGAAAGAAAGAAAGAAAGAAAGAAAGAAAGAAAGAAAATTGAATGAATTAGACGGACGAGTGGAAGAAGGAAAAGGTGAAAGGAAGAAAGATAACGAGAGAAAGAGGAAAATAATTATAAAAAGAAGGAAATAAGGGAAGAAAGAAAGAAGACGGGAAATTACAAAGGAGAAATAAAAAGTGAAAAAAGAACGGATGGTAAATAAAAGGCGACGAGGAGGAAGAAGGTCAGACGAGCCGTAGTCCGGGAGGTGAGGGGAGAGCATGGAGCCCCTGCCCCTCTCCTGGCCTGACAGACGGACACAGGGACGAGTACAGGTCCCTGACCTACCGCGAACATCTCGAGGAGATTTGAAAAACACCAATTTAATTTCCAAAGCAATTTTCCTGCGGCTGAGCCAACAGCTCTTCCTGCCCTCTTCAGATCGGAAAACGGGATTTTTAATTTTTTTTTTTTTTTTTTTTTTTTGAAACCATCTCGTTTCTCTACGTTCTGCTCGGGGAAGGAAAGAAATGAAAAAGAGATGGAGAGGGAAAGAAGATGCTGGAGGGCAATGTTTTCAGGTCGGACACTGGGGCACAGGGAGATTGGACGTTATTATTAAATCCTAAATTCGCCGTGAAAACGGGAGTTTCTGCGCAGTCACAAGGAAAGGCCAGGGCAGTCCTGGAGGAAGGATCAATCTATTGGAAAATATGTTCTTGATGTCTTAAGGTGGTTTTTATAATCCAGGATGATTTATTTTTGTTCGGGGCTGCGAGAAACTAGAAAGAGAAAACAAAAAAAAAAAAACTACCGGAGAAAGGAATAAGATCTTGACCTTTCCTAATTCTCCAAATCAGCAGTAATGGAAAGCAGAAGGTACCAGGGGAAGAGGCAGGGGTGAGGGCCGAGCGGGCGGCGCGGCGGGGCCGGTCGGGCCGGGGTCCCGCACCCACAGCCCGCAGTGGGCGAGGGAAGGGCCACTCGCTTCCCTCCTCGGGATCCGCACCACTTAACACGGGCTTAGTTAAGCGAAAGCAGAGAAAGAAATTACACACACACAGCCCTCCCGCTGTGGTCCCGACGGGGATATTCCGGGGCAGGATCGTTTTATCCCGCCCCGACAAACCCGAAGAGAATCCCCCGTTTTCCGCCTCTCCCGGGCTGCGCACACACGGAAATCCTCCGCCGAGTAACTACGCAGAGAGCGTCGCGATTTTGCTACAAGCCTTTCATCTGACATACAGAAAGCAGAGGAGTGGGGGCACATTAGGGAAAAAAAAAAAATCTCCATGAATGCGTGACCAAAGCCAAAGCAAGGCAGGGGAATCCGCAACCCCCGGTCCTACTCGGAAGCAGCCGCCGATCCGAAAGGGAGAGCTGGAAAAAAAAAAAAAATACCCAAACGTGCAGAAAAGGATCGGGCTCCTGGAGGGCTTTGCCCGGGGTTTAGCACTGACAAAACCAACTCCCGAAAGCAGCCCCGAGAACCTGGGCTACGAAGCCTACGCACGGGAGGGTAGGAGAAGGGAAATGCTAAGTCGCCTTTTTGGCCAGGGACTCCCAAGCAGCGACTGCAACAGCTAATTATTTTCCTTTCAGTGCTCGGTTATTGCTGGTGTCCTCCTCGCCTCCCCTCCAATAAATAAATAAAACCCTCCTTTAGGCAGCGAGGCGTGAAAAATGATCCTCGCTGAACGCTTAAAAATAACGTCCCGTGAAGATCGGGGCCGCGGAGCCAGCCAGCCCCGTAATTAGGGGCCATTATCCGTCCGCCTAGCCGAGGCAAAATTTCTCGTGAAACCCCCGAACCGAGCCCGGCCAGGGCATTTCGGACCCAGGGGAGACCCCTGGGTCCTTCCCCGCCGCCCCCCATTCCGGCGGCCGGGCAGAGCCGGTTCCCGGGGGCGCTCCGCCGGCCCTCCCCGAGCCACGCAGACACTTGCAGGCGGCGTGAGACCGATCGGGACACGGAACGAGCTGCGGTGCTTCAGAGGAATTCAGGGAAATAGGGAAAATTCTAATGTTAGAGATGTTTGGAGTTCTTCCCTCCAAAATAAAACCTCGACGGCGCTTGGACTCGCAGCCCCCGCAGGTCCGAGCCCGACCCTTCCTGCGTGGGTACCACGATTCCCGGTTAAGGAGGGGAATTCCCCGCTCCCCAAGTCAGTTCAGCTTCAATCCTGTCCGGCAACCTCGGCTGAAAAACCCACAATGACTCCGCAAGGCAAAAAGAGACGAACAGAGCCGGGGAAAGGTGTCCCCGTCCCAGAGACCCTCCCCCGTTCCCCTCTCCTGAGCGTGTGGGGGCAGGGGGCTCTCCAGGGAAACACCGCTTCCCTGCAGAGGACCCCCCTCCATCCCTTCAAGCTCCGAGACCACCAACTTGGAGAACCCATTGCACCAGCGGGACTGCAGGGGCCACACGCCTCCTCCATCCCTACGGACATCCACTGCCATTTCTTATCCGCTCCTGGCACCCTTGGCTCCTTTTCCTCCTGCACTTCACAAACAAACAAGTCAAAAATTATAAAAAATCGCTACTTTATGTTAAAATAACCAGCCCTCCTTCTGCCAGGCACACAACCACCATCCAGCCTCGCTGCACATCGCTTTCTTTCCTCGGACCCCGTCTCCTCAAAGCAGGCTCGGTTATTAAAAGAGGCTGAACAAAGATAGCCCCGAGAGCAGCTATCAGCGCATTTTAACTTCATCAAAGACTTCGGGGGAGAGGGAGAGGAGGGGTCTGGCACCTTCTAGTAATGAGCTTGTCAGGAACACCCCTGCCAGAGCAATTGAACAATTTGCACACAAGCAAAAGAAAAGGAGAGTGGAGGGAGGGAGGAAGGGGAAATGCTACAAAAGCCCCTTCAGTTTCCAACCATGTGCTTGGCAATCTGGAAAATAGATTCATTGGCCTCCTCTTTTCTCCCATGTCGAGTCTTGTAGCCCCTTTTGTAGGAGCTGGACATGAAAGGGAGACAACCAAGTGCCGGACACGAAGATCGCTTTTCAAAAGCAAATGTGTGTGAAGGCGAGATGTGAGACCGCTCGCTGCGGGGAGGCGGCACGTTCAGGAACAACATCAACAAACTGCGCGGAGGTTCGAGGTGGCACAGACAGGGGCAGCGGAGGGGGGATAAAAAAGGGATGGGTGGGGGAAGAGAAAAGAAAAGCCGATCCCCCCCCTTGCTCCCCGGCGCACCGCCCGTCTCCTGCTCCTGCCTGAGCCCCGGAGGGCCCCGCACAAAGCCCCGCTGCCCTGGGACCGGCTCCGTCCCCGCTCCCTGCCTCGTACGGCTCAGCTTTTTTTTCCTTTTTCTCCTTCTCACTTCAGCTGGCTGCCCGGTCAGAAAGGCCTCGATTCTTTCGATCATGGTCCCTGCCAACAAGCAAACCAAAGAGCCACGTTTGGTCCCTGAAATAAATAAATTAGGGGGGGGGGGGGGGGGGGAAAGAAGAGATGTTTGGAAGAGAAGGGAGCGCTTTAAGATGTTTATTTACTTTGTAAGTTGTTGCAAAATTTAGGTAGAGATCAAGTTTCATTCGGTCATTCAGATACTGCAGGCCCAAGGGCGACATGTATGCGGGGGGGAAGCCCTCCAACTTATTTTCTCATGTGTCAACTTTTCCAAACAAAATAAAAGGAGGTGGGGGGGGAGGGGGTGAAGGAGGGAGAACCTTTTTCCCGGCCGCCACCTCCTTCCCCCTGAAAACACGAGAGGTATTTTTTGGTTTTGGTTTAGTTTGGGTTTTTTCGGTGTTTTTTTTTTTTGTTGTTGTTGTTTGGTTGGTTGGTTGTTTTTTGTTTTGGTTTGGTTTTTTTTTTGTTTGTTTGTTTGTTTTTTTTTTCCCTGGGGGATACCAAAGTCCAATAAACAAAAAATAAAGTTAACAAAAAAAAAAAAAAAATCCGGGGATCTTTTCGCTTGCCGGCCCGTGGACCTACAGCGAGGATCGCCACCGTGGGCCGGGCGGTGTGGCAGCGCTGGGCAGGGGGCAGCGCGGAGCAGCCCCGCGCAGGCTGCGCGCCCGGCCGCGGAGGGGCTGCTCAGCCCCTGCCGAACGCCCGGGTGTCGCCGGCCCGAGGTTGGGAGCCCCTCGCTTCCCCGAGGCCCGAGCGGGGCTCTCTGTTCTCAGCGTGACAAAGGACATCGCAAAGAACGATTTGAATTGTTTTTTTTTTTAACCAGGTCACAAACATTTATTAATTTACACCAACGGTGGACAAAATTCTGTTTCCTTTTCCACATCAAATTATTCACAGATTCTCTCAATAAAATAGATATGACGGATGTACAACCAGTGAAGAGTTAACTGGACTCCGCTCATTAGCTCCCGAATAATCTATATACAAATAATTACCAATACACCAAAAAACCCACGCACGGAGGGGGTGGGAAAACGGGTATTAAAAAAAATAGTATGAGAATTGTCCAAACTTCCTGACGGATCCGAATTTCTTTTAAACGTGCATTTGAATGTCTAATTGGGAAAAAAAAAAAAAAAAAAAAAAAAAAAAAGAAAAAAAACCCGCAGTCCTGAGTTTCACCGACTTTTCTTCTTCTTAAAAACAAAGAAACCTTAAACAGTGCCTTTTAAAACCGAACCCGAAGCTTCAAAGAAACTAAAAACAAGATCGGACCATTAAAATATTTTCTTTGAGAGCAGGGGAGAGACAGACACACATGGCAAAACCACCCGGCACAGAGGCTTGCAGGAACGAAAATGGGCTCGCTGCGAACGGGGGCGTCCGCAACTCCCCTGGCCACTTTCCCAGGCGATCTGGGGGACCCCCGCGGAAAACCCGCACCTCTCAAAGGAAACATTTCCGACCCTAAGACCGTTTCGTTCTTCACATGCCCCCCCCTCCGCCCCTCACAAGACGTTGCGTGTTCAACCAGCCCAGGTCCCAGCTTATGTTACGGCCACTTTATAAATACGCTTTGGCGTTTGTAGGACCAAATCGTGTTATTCTTTCCCTCCTCCCGCCCTCCCGATTTGTTGAATTAGTTTTGGGGTTTGGTTTTTTTTTTTGGTTTTTTTTTTTTCCGAGCAAAGAGAGACAAACAGATCTGGATGCCACTGAGCCTGGAAATTAGGTAAAAATTAAAAAAAAAAAAAAAAAAAAAAAAAAAAAGAAATATTTCCTACCTTAATACACAACAGGAGGAGATGGGGGGGGACACGGGGAGAGGGAAGGGGAGCAGTTTCGGAGGAGTGGGGGAGAGCTGGAAAGGGGCCGTTTGCTTCGCGACTCTCCCCCCCATCTCCCTCCCCTTCCCCAGTCCCCAGCACACTTTAAAAATGACAGCTGCTGAGGGTTGTGATTTTACTGGAAAAGTTCTGGGCCGGCTGGAGGAGCGGCTCGTGTGCCAGGCTGACCTGGGGCTGTGCCGGGGCCAAGGCGGGGCTGAGCACGGCCAGGACCTGCGCCGGGGGGCCCGCCTGGCCGGCGGGGTAGGGCGCGGCGGGCGCGACGCTGGGGTTGGTGCTGGGCGGCGGGGGCACGGCCCCCCCGATGATGTTGTCTATGGAAAAAGAGGGCCGGGAGGGGTGGTTGGTGCCGCCACTGCCGCCGCCGCCGCCGCCGGCGGGCGAGGGGTCCGGCTTGAGGGTCTGGAGGAGGGCGGCGGGCAGGGCGGTGGGGCTCAGCTGGGGGTGGTAGAAGGACTTCCTGCAGTTCAGCTCGCCGCCCAGGAAGGAGGGCAGCCCCGAGGCGGCGGAGAAGACGGAGGCGGCGGCGGGAGGCGGCGGAGCCGGTAACGGGCAGTGCGGCGCCGGGAAGGGGAAGGCGCCCGCGGCGCCGCCGCCTCCGCCACCGGGATGGTGGTGGTGGTGGTGGGGGTAACCCTGGAGCTGCAGGCCGTAGTTGTAGCCGTAAGGTCCGTAGGCGAAGCCGGGCAGGAAGGCTGCGGGGTCGGCGGCCCCGGCCCGCAGCAGCAGCTCGGGGTGCGGCGGGTGCAGCTGCTGCTGCCGCTTGAAGCGCTTCCTCCGGCGCAGGAAGCTCCCGTTGTCGAACATGTCGGCGGACTCGGGGTCCAGCGTCCAGTAGTTGCCCTTGCCCGGGTTGCCGGGCTCCCGGGGGATCTTGACGAAGCAGTCGTTGAGGGAGAGGTTGTGGCGGATGCTGTTCTGCCAGGCAGGGAACTTCTCCCGGTAGTACGGGAAGCGCCCGCTGATGAACTCGCAGATCTCGCTCAGCGTCAGCCGCTTCTTGGGGCTCTGCAGGATGGCCATGGTGATGAGGGCGATGTAGGAGTAGGGCGGCTTCACCAGCGGGTTCTTCCCTCCCGCGCCGCCGCCGCCGCCGCCCGCGGGCGCCTTCTCCCCGGGCGCGGCGCCGCGGGCGCAGGCCGGCTCCGAGCCGCCGGCGGGGGACAGCCGCTCCGGGGACCCCCCCATGCGCGCCTTGGCGGCCCCGCTCCGCGGCAGCGCCAGCCCCAGCGGATCGCCGCCGTCCTCCTCGTCCTCCTCCTCCTCGTCCTCATCCTCCTCCTCCTCGCTGTACTTGCCCCCATCCTGGGGCGGGCCCACCACGTCGATATCCGCGTCCTCCACCTCGGAGAGCGGCTCTTCCTCCGGGGAGCGCTCGGACATGATCCCGCAGCCGCCGCCGCCGCTGCTGCCCAAAGTCATTGTTGTGCGGCCGGGGCGGCCGGGGCCGGGCTCCCCCCCCCACCTAGCGGCGGCTCCCGGGATGGGCCCGGGGCCGTGCCGGAGGGCTGCGGCCGCCGCTGGGACTCCGCGCCCCGGCGCCGCCGCTCCGCTCCGCGCCCCGCTCGCCGCGCCGCTGCTGGCGGGGCCGCGGTGGTGGCTGCGGGGTGGTGGCTGCGGAGGGAGGGGCGGCGGAGGGGGCGCGGGGCGGGGGCGGAGGGACGGGGGCGCCCGTGGGCTGGGCAGGGCGCTTGGGAGCAGCGATAATAAATAATGGTGATAATGATAATAAAAGGAGAGAAATGGGGGGGGGGGGGGGGGGGCGGGGAAGGGAGGAAAAAAGGTTAAAAAAAAAGAAAAGTGGGGTTTGCGACGGCTTCTTGTCTGGTTGAGGGGAGGGAGGGGGAGGGGGAAGGGAGGGGCAGGGGAAGAGGGAGGGGGGAGGGCAGAAGTGGGGAAGGCGGCTCCCCCCTCCCCACCCCTCCCGAGCTGGGACCCGGTGGAAACGATCCCACACTGCGCCTGCTGCCCGCGCTCCCCAGGCCTTTATACGGCCGCCCCGGCATCACGTGGCGCCCGCCGCAGCCCCCACGGGGCACGATGAGGGACTGCCCGGCCCGGTCCCGGGGGAGCGTGTCCCCCGCCCGAGATGCTTTCGAGGAAAGGCGCTGCCCGCTCCCCTGGCTCTCGGATGCCCCCAGCTTCGTCTGGAGCCGGCTGCTGTAGGAGGGGGGTGATCGGCGCTGGATAAAGCCCCTTCCCGCCCCAAGAGCCCCGCGGTGCTGGAGGCTCTCAGACCCCATTCCTGCGCGATGCGACCGTCGCCTTCCTCGGCCCGGGGGTCCGCGGAGGGTCCGTTCTCCCCCCGAGGGCTGCCCATCCCCGAAGCTGGGGGACGAGCGGCAGACCTCCCACAGCCTCGGCGACAGGGACCCTCACTCCGCCGGGACCGAGCCTTCGGGCCCCCTTTAGGAGTCGTGTGAATTTGGGGATCCTCGCTCCCCTTCTCCACGCGCTTACGTCACCGACACGTCACCGAGGCCGGAGCACCCTGTCTGGAAACCCGCCTCCTCCGAGGGCTCCCACGGAAGGGATGCTGCGCCCGGCAGGTGCGGGCCGGAGGGCGAAGAGCAGCACTCTGCCGAGCCTCTCCGCCGCGAGAAACAACCAAAGCGAAGGCTGTGCGTGTCAAACAACCAAAGCGAAGGCTGTGCGTGTCAAACAACCAAAGCGAAGGCTGTGCGTGTCAAACAACCAAAGCGAAGGCTGTGCGTGTCCGCGGGGTCCTGCATCGCCGCCCGACGCGGCCGGCCCGGCCGGGTACCACTTTGCGAGGCAGCCCGCCCACAGCCCGGCCAGGCCCCAGGAACCCCTGGGGAAGGGGAATATCCTGCGGCCTCGGGATCTCCTGTCTGCCGCTCTCCTGCCTCCGCTTCCCTGACGGCTGGCAGGAGGAGGCGGTGGGCAGCAGACACCCACCTTGTCGCGAGCTGCAGGCGAAGCGGGAGAATTTTCTTCTAAGCAGAGGCACACAAGGTCCCCGGGAGCCACCGCAGTGTCCCCGCGGGTGGCAGAGCCCCGCTGCCCTCCTTGCAGCTGCCCTGGCGCAGGGCGGGGAACACTTCCACGGCTGAAGCTGCCCGGCCCATGTCCCGTAGGTGGCTGTGACAGCAGGCTGTCCCTGTCTCTATCGCGGACACTTTGAACCACGCTCGCGCGGTTAGGTTTTGGTTCGGTTTGGTTTGGTTTTTTCCCTTGGGAGGCTCTGCAAACGCGGATCTGCTTTCCCGCGGGAGGATGCTTGGGGAGGGAGGAAGGGGATGGGTTCTTCCAAGGGGGTACAATGAGGAGATGTCCCCCCGCCAGGGCCACGTTCGGCAGTGTGAGAATCCGCGGTGATGAATTGCCAGTCTCTGCAGTTAACAGGTGCGAGCATTTGGTGATAAAATCTCCAGCACTAATACCGGGGAGCCGGGCCAAACAGCTGCACGGCCCCGCTTCCAAATGCCGGTCACAATTACTCAAGCCCTAACGACTCGGTGCACAGGCCCGGCGAATTCGGCGGGACCCCGAGGAGAGGGCAGAAGCGGACGTCTCAGTCCGCACATCTCCAGTGGAAGCAGCGATTTCAGAGCCGGAGCCTCTGCGCGGAGTCGGTCTCATCCTCCTTCCTCGCCGCCAGCGCTGACATCGGGAAGAATTTCTCGATCGGAAGGGAAAAGTAGAGGGGAAGACGTGCTGAGAGTTTCTCGGGAAGGTGGGAAATCTGTCCCGCGGGCGCGTGTCAGCTCTGGGAAAGCTTTCCCGAGCTTTCACTTTTATACTTCTTCGATGTTCCTAACCTGTGTTCACAACACATACGCATATCTCTCCCTCTCATAAGTTTGCGTATATATATATATTCAACTATATCTATATTTATTTTCTTTCTTTTCCCGATATATTATTTTTCATATATATAAGTATATATAATTATTTAACACGGAGAAATGCCTCAGAGATGCCGCATCTTTCCTACCAACATTGTTTAAACTGTCCGTTCATCAGCCCGGTGGAAAAGCGATGAGAAGAAGAAATGGAAGAGAGCGGAGAGGGAAAAACCCGAGCCGCTTTCCACTTTTATTAAGTAAAATAATAGTTATGCCTCCCCTACATAAACGAAAGTGTCATAAAAAATTCCGAAGCAGCTGCCAGAGATTTCGACCACACACACAACGGGGCGATTGAATTTCCACTTGGTGCATTTCATGGCAGCGAGGAACCGCCGGGAGCTGCGCCTTGTGCCTCTGCAGGGCGGCGAAGGGGAGGGCGGGGGGGCAGCAAAATGACGCGTTACGAGCGGCCGGGGGCAGGGGACACCGCCCGGGGGATGCTCCGGGGGAGAAGATGCTCGGCAGCTCCCCGGTCGTAGGGCAGCTGCCTCCCGATCGCCCGTCTGCAGGCTGGTCCCGCATAGCTCGAAGTGAAACAGATGTGGTTGTCTGCTGCCTGCCCACCCTGCCCTGCCCCGGCTGCCTGCTTTCCCCCTGTCTGGAGAGGTGGGCAGACCTCGGGGGGAGCCCCCGGCAACGCGGAACTCGGGTGGAGGCGCTCGCTGGTACAGTCACGGGCATGGGGACCCCGATGAGATCGAAAATGTACGGGGGAGGCGAGGAGGGCTGATCCGAGGCGCTGCTGATGGGATGCGGCCGGTGCCTCGTCCTGCTCCCGCCTGGACCGGGCTCTCCCGCTCAGCATCGCGCACCCAGCGCGCCGCAGCGCGACAAGCAGCGTGTCCCGGTCAGCCGGCACCGACACGACTGCTGCCTGTCCCAAGGCACATCATGGTCCCCGTTTAAGTCGGGGATCATCCACAATGGAACGAGAGTGAATGAATCCCGCTCTCAGTCTCCGAACGGCTTCTGTTCGCCGAGTCGGTCTCAGCCTAGGCTTTGCCACACAAGATCGGCTGCAGAAACAAATCAAAACGAGAAAAAGTACCTAAACTACACCCGTCCCGAGATGATTTAGGAAAGGGAAACCCTGGACTGAAACAAACCAGATGGTCTGATCCCAGACACGGTACACACACACACACACACTCATGCACTCCCGGCCGTGCACCCACACACGGAGCGACGGGCGCGTTTTAATGTGCGCCCGGGTAAGAAATTATGTAGTCTCCCGAAAGAAAAACCCTACTGATCTGCACGAAAAGATTGCTTTGTCGTCGCCCCGCTGAGCCCGGGCATGCTAGGCTGGGAGGGAAGTATTTTTCCTTGGGCAGATTTTTAATTTTTTTGCTCTCCTCTCTGCAGTACTTCCCTACAGACAGCCTCGCTTCCCATTTGAACCCAACTCTGCTTTACATTTCACGTTAAATTGTGGAATCAAACGTGCATGGGGATGAGTGCTGCTGGAGTTGAGAGAGTCTCCAAAAAGTCTCAAAAGTAGGGAAAGAATAAAAAAATAAAGACCATCAACCGAGCATTATGATTTTTTTTTTCTCCTTTAAATAGATTTTCACTGTCTTTACCGCCTGTCTTAATGAGGTGTTTGATCCAGGCGTGTGGGGTCGGTGTTTGATGCCCTGCTGACGGCTTCAGCAGGTGGATCCCCACGGCTGCGGTTTTCCCCCTGGGTGTCCCAGTGTCTCCGCCTGGGTCGGAGATCCTGAAAGATGCAAAACTGGACACAACGATCAGACCCCTTTTTTTTTTTTTTTTTTTTTTTTTTTTTTTTTTTTTTTCCTGGCAGTCCGTCCGTCCAGAGCGTTATTTGGTGGGGGTGTAGTCAGAGGACAGAACACGAAGCCCGGAGCACCGCAGGGTGCGATCGCTGCTCCTGCCCTGGCACCGGTCATGCCCACCCAAAGAGCATCTCCCGACACGGGGGTTTAGCAGGGAAAAGTCCCGGGAAGTGAAGCTCTTGGAAATTGTGGAAATTTCAGTTCCAGCCAGATGACGTTGCTCCCAGATCCTTCCAGATGATCTGTTGGGTTTGTGATCCATAATCGTTCTTGTTGCTTCTGCTGAGCAGCATCTAAATTCGTTTATTCTGATGAGAACTGCATCTACAAGTCCCCCAAGGCTCAGTGATGGATTTTTCTTTATTACCTCGTTATCAAGCTTAGCTGACCTCTAACTTCTCTGAAAACATGAACAAGACAGACCTGCTGCTGCCTGGGCTGCCCCAGGGGGCTCTTTTTCCACTTATGTGATTTCCTTTGATATTATTTCTCTTCTTTCCATATCCAAGGCTCAGACCTTCAGTGCTTCCTGCGGTTCAGCCCTTTTTCCAGCCCCACACTGCCAGCTCCCAGCTGCAAAGATCAATTTGCAGCCTGCACACCATGAGCTCCCAGCACAGGGAGGTCAGTGGGAATGGTGGTGACAGATAGTGAGAGATACATGAAATTCCCAGATTGAAAGCCACCGGAGCCAAGTGCCAATATCCATCCCTGCAGCATTCAGATGTTGGACAGCTCGGGTTTGTTGACTTGACTTTTCAAATGTAAGTGTCTCAAAATCAACACCAAAAAAGGCCTGGATTTCAATGAAGGCTTTTCCCAGGAACCCTATTTGCAGGGCTGAGTCCCCGTGAAACTCTGGAGCACAATTATCCCTGTCTTTCCTGTTCCTCAGACGAGTGGGAAGCATGGTGAGAACACGTCCATTTAAGTGCTATGATCTGACTTTAAGACCTTAGTTTTGAGCTTGCAGTTCCAAAACTTTGCCTCCTGCTCTCTCTTCATAACTGATCCTATCCCATGTGGATTTGGAGCCCACTAGGCAAGCTCATACACAGCTTAACACTCAACTGATTAACTCTGGCTTTCTCTAAGCCCTTTTTTCATACCATTCTTCATCAATCTGACATGTAAAGAGATACACACACTTACATGACTCAGAGGAGCACAGCATTTTCAAGCCATAAACCACCAGGTGCACTTTTGAGACTCACCAAAGTCAGCTCTCCTGGTTGCCATAAAAAACACATTAGCCAAAGGCCAATGCATGTGGAAGGCAATTATGCTCTGGCACATGGCAATGTGTGTAGAACAGCCTGGTAACTGTGCCTACCACACAAGGAAAAATATCCCTGTGAAAACAAGCCTGCTAAATCACTTCATTCTTTCCAAAATCCCCTGAAAATAGAAGGAAGGATTTTCAGGGTTTTTTTGGGAGGTGAGAGATATATGTGGAATCAGATTTTCCAAAAGTGGGTGCACCAGTGCAAGAACCTGAATAAATGGCCAGACCCACAAGGATTTAGAAACTCATGATGAGGTTTCTGAATCCAGGTTTTCCATGTTAGCATCTGATCATGCCAAACTTGTCCAGGAAATCCCCGATGCTGAGTTTTCTGCATTCAGCAGTTGAGCAGCAATGCCCACGTCACCCACTGAGGTCATCACAAAAGTCCACTTCTGCCAGAAGTGCCAGTTGAGGACCTTCAACTTGGGTGCCAGAAACAATACAAAGAGGGCCTTCAAAGGAGGAAATGACAGAGAAGGTGGAAAATTACTGGAATATAGCTTGATCGGTACAAAAAGATTTTAGCTTCTTTTTTTTTTCTTTTTTTTTTCCATGTAAAAAATGTTGGGGATAGGAGTCTTTGTGAAAGTATTCAGCAGTCTCCAGCTGAGGATCAGATCTGTATCCATCTGCTGTATCCTTCTGAAAAATCAGCCCTGCATGTACATATCTATGGAGCTGCCTTGCAAAGACCTTCATAAATATGTTTTGCCTCTTGACCCTATATAAGATTGCACAGAAATATAGCACAGGGCTCCTTTTCCCTGTTCCCATCTTGGGAAGGAGTTGAATAAACAGAGATAAACAACTGCAACCTAATGTATGGGGAGAGATGTGAGGCATCTCACACATGTAGAGAAGCAGAGGCAGAACCAAACCCCTTAACCCTCTCCCCTTATTTAGTAAAGGACTGCCAGATGGAAAAAATATTAAATTGCACCACTTTAATATTGTGGCTGCATATGCACAGAATGGTGAATCTCAGCTCCAGATGGGTCTGAACTTCAATTCCTTTCTTCAAACCACTGGAAGGAATTGCTACCCTGAGGTGCACAGAGGCAGGAGAGGAGAAACCTGTCAACAGACAGATTAAAATTAATCCAGCCACTCTTGGCTTGTTGAGGCTTCACATACAAACACATGCCCACTTCTTGCACTTACTGCAGGTAAGCTGCTGCTTATTCTTGTTGGGAAGAGGAAAATGGATCACTCACATGGAAGAAGTAACACTGGGGGCTGATGAAGGAAGATGTTTCACATCTGGCTTTGTGTTACTTGGAAATTTCTATGATTTCTTCAAGCTGGATATTTAGCATCACCCAGCTAACTGAATCCCAACAGTGCTCAATATGAAATGTCTTTCCTTATTACCATTTTCCAGGCTTTTGTATAGTCTAGCTATTGAGCATTCAAATTGTGATATAAGAGGACATAAGTTAAACATTCCCTGAAAATACATCGCTGGGGTCCTGCGGGGGATGCAGCCTGGTGGGCTTCCCTCAGTGCAGAGATAAGCGTGCCATCTAGAGGAAATCCCTTTTATTGCCAGCACTGGCAGCTGAAAATTATCCAATAAAGCATAATTAACCTCTGGCTTCAGAGAAAATCCTCCACCCGTGCCCTGCTGCTCTGAGCTGCTGCACAGGCACGTCGTGGCAGGCTGGTAGTGCACTGAGGTATCGGGGTGGTTTGGAAAGCTCCTGAGTGTTCGAGGGACATCCCAGCCCACACTGGCACCAGCTGGCCTGACCCTTCCCCAGAGGTGATGTCAGCTGCCCAGTGCCCTCTTCCCCGGCCTGTATGGGCACAAAGGAGTAAAAGGAGATGTGTGTTCATAGCACCTGTCGGTGCCTGGGAAAGGCAGGAGGCTGCACGTGGGGCTGGAGAAGGAGGCTGCAGGTACCGGACAATGCTCTCCTGTGGCTGCCAGCAGCAGGCTGGACCCACGGGGGCCGATGGCCAAGCCACAGCTGAGGTGCCAGGTGTACCTAAGGGAGCAGCTCCCACCCTGTGGAGCACATCCCTGTGGAGCCCTTGGGGGGCTGACAGGGGTGTGCAGAGTACAGCCAATAGTGGGGAGGGGGGCCTGGGATCCTGGGGGGCAGATCCACGTGTCTACTCATTTTTCCCAAAGAAAAATCTCCTCCACAGCTACGTCCCCAGGCTGAACTGCTCTCACAGGCTGCTGCTGGCATGGGCACCCTCACCCAAAGCTTCAGCCATGGTTGTAGGTCTGGGAGATGGGACATCCACAGGTCCTGGGCTCAGTCAGCCCACTGAAGCTTGCAGCATCCATATCCCACCCCTTTCACTTTTTCTACCACCTCCACTACAGCACATCTGCAGTCACCAGCACAAGGCTGTTGTCCCAGTAATAAAAAAAAACTCTTCCAGCCCTAAAGACAACTGAAAAACATGATGTAGGTTCAAGCAGAGGGACAAGTGCTACTCCCCAGCAGGTCTTGTAAAAATGGGAAGCCTTGCAAACAACAAAACCTTTAGAGATGGAGAAAAAGCAGGAAAGATCTCACATGAGAGAAACCTTATTCTACAGAAAAAGCAGGTACATGCTTCAGAAGGGATTATTTGGAGAGGAGCTGCCATTGCATTTATTTGTCCATATTCTGCAGGATTATATTTTTTTTTCATCACTTTTACTGAAAATTATTCTCATTTCCCACACTATCTCAGGAGCTCTCCAACATGTTGCTCTCTGATTCTCTCAAGTAAGGCTGACCTCCAGCAGAACATTTTAGGTTTTAATGGTGATCTTTTTTCCATTTTGAAACCTCCACACCTTCTCACCCACACCTGTGGACTCTCAGGCTCCACTCATGACTTGGAGATGCTGCTCTCACCACTGCACATTTGTTGTTCTCCCCCCCAGCTCCATGGCAGGGAGGGAAGGTGTGGATGTGTCCGTGGCTCACTGCAGGTTCTCGTCACTCACATGGAGCAAAGGGTTTCAAGGCACTGCCCTGCGAGCTTGTGCACTTTATACATCTCTTATTTCCTGTCATTACTGAGAAGAGCCTAGTTGCAATAAAAATCTGGGCTCCAATCCTACAAACACTTACTCCTGAGCTTAACTCTAAGCACGTGAGCAGTCAAAGGGGACTATTCATGTGCTTAAAATTTAAGCATGTTCTTAAGCACCCGTAGGCCTGGAGTCTGTCAGTGGAGGGATTTGTGCCTTAAGCCCGTATTCTGGGTCATTATCCTTTTCATGTCTTCTCTGCCATCTCAGAAGATGCTTCAACAGGGAATTTTCAAGTTCTTCAATAAACTTTGTCTTCCAGAGCAGGCTGGATTCTTGCCTATTCTATGGGGCAATTCTCTTCTGTTGCCTTCCCTCCCCCTGTGAGCGATAATCCTGTGCTATTTCATGCTTGGCCAGACAATTAAGCCCTCTTGCTGCTTGGCTCTGTCTTTGTTATGTATAATTGTTCCAAATAATTAGCCACTATTGCATGCTATTCTGAAACTACTTTGTATTGCAATTATACTTAGAGGGTGAGCATCAGCTGGGGAGAATCCAAGCAGCAGACAGCCTGGAAAGAAAGGGCTTGGAGCCGAGGGAGGATGGATACGTGCTTAAACCAACACTGTGGAAAACCTAACAATAAGTAACCAGGCAGGAGCAAATGCTGCTTGGAGAGGGTCTGCGGCTGGTGGGGTCTGGGCAGGAGAGCTGAGGGTGGGCCACAGGGCCTGGCCTGGCTGTCACCTGGCTGCCACCTCGTGGGTGCTGCCTACAGTGCAGGAGGCAAAACCACACCCCACTCCCATCGCTTCCATGGTGACCTGAAGGGAGCATATTGACCAAGTGGCCAGTTTAGCCACCTCTAGGGAACACAAAGTTCTGCTGGGATGCATTTGGGGTCTGGCAAGAAAATGCTCCCTCCTAATTGTGTCTTTGGGATGGCAAAACTTGTGATTTCTTGAGGGTGAAGGCTCTGGAGGGTGAGATTGGTTTGGCAGCCTCCTGTTTTCCCATGAGTAAACACATTTCTGTTGCAGAAGAGTGCTGGAGGGGATGCTCTCAGGAGGCAGTTATAGCTCCATATAAGCATTTTTCTGAAACCGAAAATAGTGAGGCACAGCGGAGTCCCCTTAGCTTTACTCAGACTCCTGTCTTTCAATCAGAGAACATCTGAAAAGGGCACAACCAAGACTTGGGTTGGCCTGACCTGCACAAGTGAACTAATTCCTTTTCTGAGACCCATGGGCTGCTCTCAGTGAAGAGCCAGGGAGATCAGTGGGCTTGGACAATTTTGTGCTTTTTGAGGTCCATTTGCTCCAGCCAGATTAGATCACTTGAAACCTCCTGAAAATGGATCTACAGATTAAATTTGGTTTCCAACACCTGATTAGCAGGAGAGATTTAAAACCAAGATGAGATGACTCTGGTGCAGATGGAAAGCACACAAAATGTCTGAGACCATCGGGCCCATTCTCTGCGGAGGTCATACCCTGCTGCCTTTGGCTCAGCAGTGCTGATGCAAATGGAAAATGAACTTTTCCCAGGTGTGTAAGTGGCTCAGGTGCACCTTTTCTCCATGCAACACTCTGAGCTGCCACAAGCCAGAGGTGCTTGCTGGTGCTGGGATGGCACAGTTGATTCATTACATTCATAAACCCAACTGCTGCAGTGGAACCACTTCAACAACCACAGCACAAAGGCCGTGAAATTACTTCACTCCGGGTCTCTCCCAAGAGCTTGTAGGTGCTGTGCTGCCAATGCTCAGGCTTTGCCTGGCACTTTGGGTGCTGTTAAGAGCCAGGCCAGCCCCCAGCTCTGCCATTCAACCATTGTGCAGCACATTTCAAACACAAAGTCAGGCTGCCAGTGAGACTGGCTGCTGCAGAGGAGTGATCTGTCATCACCAACCCCTCCCCTTCCATCAAGGATGCAGATTCTCGCTGTGCTTCCACTCGTTTTCCTATTTTCACTCTAGGGAGAAGAGCTGCAGGGAACAGCCAGCACAGCCCAAGCCTGTATCCTGTGCCCAGCCATGGCTTAGGAAAAGGGTAAAAGAAGGAAGAAACACTTTCCCTTCGAAACCTCCCTAGAGTGATACAACGGAGGTTGTATGCAGCCCACCGTGTTTCACAACGACCCTCCCCGAACAAACTCCACTGTGTTTCATCCCGACCGTACCCCAAAACTCCCCGGTGTCCTAATCCCCGGCAGCCGTGAGCAGCGCCTCCAAGGCCGGGATGCTGCCGGTGCGTGCTGAGCGCTCCCCCCGGGAGCCGGGAGCGGCTTCCCAGGGCTTTCCGCTGGAGGTCAGTGTTGGCCTGAGCACGCCGGCTGTCACTCCGGGCCGTGCCGCCCCTGCCGCGGCGTTACACCCTGGAGTAAAGCGGCGGAGGGCAGCGCAGCGTTGCTCTTGCCCTGTGCAAACACAGCGGCTCCGTCACCCGCTCCTGTCCTTGTAGGAACTTTCCGAATGTAAAGGTTCTAAACGTAACGTAGCAGAAGTGGTGATCGACTCCCGACACCCCGAGATGCAGCTCAGAGTTTGGGCAGTGCTGACTCTAAGATGCTAATTTGTTAAAATCTCATTATTACCTGGCAAAGCCAATCTCAGCCGGTCCCACTGCACCCACTGCCCATCTCCCCATCACTGCCTGACTTTACCAACTCAATCTTGACCTCCAAGAAACACCACTGAATGTCTTCAAGCTGGGTATTTGCAAAGGGCAAAGTATTGCATAGAATAACAGCAAGTTATGGTGTAACATTTCCAGCACTGAGACTGTCAGTGAACAGCTGGCAGCATCCAGAAAAAAACTAACACTACCAGAGGGACCGATTAGTTCTCCAGGAAATGTGTTTCAGCTAAAATTCCAGCTAGTGCTGTGTTTGCTTGTAACAGGGTGGGAAACACCATTTATAGTTTGGGAATATAATCTGGAAAGAGCATTTCTTGCTGCTTGTTTGAACCTGTTGGAAGCAGCAGGAAGGTGGTAAAAGCATGAAACGTGCAGAATGCTGCTGTGCACAGACAGACACGGCAGCTCAGTTGGTCCTCCCAGCATAGCCAGAGTTTCCCAGTGAAAAACAAACATCTTTTCAAAGTGGCAGCTCATTTTGGCTGTGTGTTTCTGAACGTGCAGCCTGGGTTATCTGAAATCAGCCTGATTTGCAAGGAGTTATTCCAGGAGAAGTCAGAGAAGATAGCCCAGATCACCACTAAATCTCTTCCACCTTCCCCATCAGCTTCTCACAGGCTCGGGACAGGGCTCTCCCCACCATGGGGAAGTCCAGTGTACCTCTTGCCATCACCCTGAGGTATGACATTCTTTCCACAACCTCAGAAAGCACAGAAAGTTTTTTGTGGGGAAAAAAAAAAACCCTCTGTCTTTTGTGTGAGCTTGAGATTGTTACAACTGTCATTACATAATATTCCCTTAACTCCCTAAATAAAGAGGGGAGGATTTCCAAGGAGACTTGATTTCACAACTGAAATCTGAGTGATAATTACTCCTGTTTCGTTCAAATCCCTCTTATTCACTGAACAGGGACATCGAAGAGACACTAAAACAGATGAAGAGCTCAGGTATAAACTTTACAAAGCTTAAAACTACTCTGTCCTGGCAAGGCTCATGCTTTACATGACACCTTAATCCTACTCATTTGCTAGATTCACCCTAACTGTAAACAAAGCTTTGAAATGGAAGCTTAAAAGCCTCGTTGGGATACATTAACTTAACCAAGAAGACACTCTTAAGGCATTAGTTTAATGACAATCACAATACAAGTTGCCAGAGTTTTGTGCATGTGAGGATTAATATCTACAGGAAAAATAAGAAAAGGGGTTTGTTCCCCCTGTTTTCCAGCTGTTTGGCAGTGTAAGGCCTGCGGTGAGGGTGGTTTATTGGTGCTTGCAGGGGGCTCTGGGCTGTCTGGCAAACAGGGATATACCAGGGAAAATGTGCAACCCAGTGCTACCCACCAAGGGTTGTCCCAACACACCAGGATGGGGTCATGCACTCTCTCCAAGCCCGGTTTTTGGGGAGCAAGTCCACTGTGGGGACTCACTCACACCAGAGCCTCCTTGGCTGAAGAGAGCCCCTCTTGCACAGGCACAGGCATGGGTGGACCTCTTACAGACACATCCCTAAATCTGGAGCTGGATGCCACTGTCCAGAAAGCCCCATAGCAGGAGGGCACAGGCAGCTGGGAGACAGGAGCAAGGCACAGCCCAGCCCCCCTTCAGCCCAGCCCTCATGGCTCCAGCAGCACCTGAGTTAACACCCAGAGACACCAGGAACTCGGAAAGCCCTTTCCAACACCACCTCCCTGCTGCCGTGAGTCTCCAAGATGACTGGGGACGAGCCAGCTCAGCTTGGTCTGAGTTGTCACAGCTTGGCCAACTCTTCCCAGGGCATCCCACCCAGGCAGAAGAACAGCACCTCCTGCCCACCCCCTACAGCCAATATTGGTTTTATTTCATGTCAGTACCTGGTTCTCCCCTGCCTCAGCAGCCCCCCTGCTCAGGGTGCAAACCCAGTGGAGTCACAGCCCCATCAGCTGCCAGACCCAGTGCTTCTGGCACACATCTGGCTTTGACATCCTGGGTACTTAGGCAAGATTTCAAAAGTTCTTCTGTTAGCAAAACATTGCAGGATCGGGCCCTGGGAATGAATGTGAGCTATGACAAATGTCCTTTCTGCTGACTGTCCTTGCAAGTGGTTATTTCAGCACCCCCCTAGGTGATCTCTGCAGACAATATGTCACAGGCAGGCATGGCACATTGCAAATTTCCATTAGACAGAAGATGTCTGCCCATGGATATCGAGTGGAGAGAGCCAAAGTATTTCAAGGGCTACGTTCTTTCACAATGCCCTTTCTGAGCAGGGTCATTGCCAGGGAAAAACACTGAAGGTGCTGCTGGGGCCAGTGTGAAAGCTGAAAGGGTAAAGCTGGATGGACCAGAGAGGAGACTCAGCAACTCAGCTGAAGACAGCAGACCAGTTTTTAGAGACAGATGGAGGCCAAATTTTAAGGAAACCAAGAAGAAAAAAGCATTTTCTTCCCTCCACTCCCATACTAAACCCACTCTCCATTTCTGTGAGTGGGAATAGAATGAAAGAATGACAAGACACAAAGTCCCAAGCTGTGGACAAAAGCTGATTCCGTGGGTACCTGCCAGCACACCAGCTTTTGATCCTGCCCAGCAGCTGGGGATGAGATGCTGTTTTACACCAAAGATCAGATGACATCCAACTCCTTAGAGAAGAGAATGCAATAGGGACTACAGAAAACTGCTCTGCTTCAGAAGACACCTTTGAAAAAAAAAAGGAGAGAAATCCTAGCTTGGCACTTTTACCCAAAGGATGTTTAAATTAAAAAAAAAAAAAAATCGAAATTAGGGAATGGGGAATTCTCCCTTCAAACCTTGTCAGGTGGTCTGGCTGGGAGTCCTGTAAATAAATAGCAGCAGCCCAGACAATGAGCAGGTTAGAATTTTAATTGATTTTGTTGCTAGGAAGAAAAACTGTGATCTCTTAATTTGATGGGCTAAATCAGAATTTCACCTGCAAGGGATTCCTTGGAGGGAAGACACATTCTCTTTATGCAAATGGAAAACTATCAAGTCAAGTAAAAGCTGTAAAAAATGTAAGATGTGGCAGTGTCATAACAGCAGCACGAATCCATCTCCCACCAGTTACAAGACTATAATATCCTCTTGCCAAGATCCATCCAGAGCCAGAGGACCAGCAGCACTGCTCATGTTGGAAGAAAAAGCTTTATTTTAAAAAAGACCTTTCTAACAATAAAAGTAATTTTTAAAAATAGTAAAAAGAAGTAGTCAAGTTGGGGTTTCTTTTCCTACAGGGAAAGGAAATTATAAACATCTTAAATATTCATTTAAAATCCAGTGAACTTGTTTAGTGGTTTGGGGGCTTTTTTAGATAACTTTCATTCCAGTTACACGGGAGGCACTCAGGGAAGAGAGGAAAAAGCCCATTTGAGAGAGGGTTCCTGCATATTAACCATGCACCCACCTCCTGAGTGTGCTCCTGCTCGCCCAGGGGGTGCCCCGGGGTGCACTGCTGCAGGTGGCATCCCCGGGGCCAGGCTGGGCACACGGGCAAGCGTGGGAAGCCCTGCCTGGCAGAGTCAGGGAACACCTTTTCCGGGAAGGAACGGAGCAGATAAACAGATATCACCTTGCCTCCTCTTCAGAATAAGCTGAGAGAGAGAGAGGAATCGAGTCCTCCCCCACGTGTGTGTCCGCACACAGCCGGGAGCCCGGGACCCCGACTCCACCCCAGCCGACCCCCACAGCAGGGAGAAGTCCGCTTGTGCAGAGCTGCTCGTGGGAGCCTGGGGATGTCCGGCCAAGCCCCCTCAGCCCCATCACATGTACCGCTCCAGGCCGGCGGGGAAGTTGGGCTGCCTCATGTAGGTGTTGCTGGAGCCGAACTGGCCGAGGGGCGAGGCGGAGAGCCCCAGGAGCTGCTCGCCGTGCTCGGCGCAGGCCGGGGCCCGCATGGCCGGCAGGGCCAGTCTGTTGGGAGCCCCGTAGAGCTGCGGGCTGCTGGGCGAGTAGCTGCCCTGAGCCACGGGTAGGTGTGGGGGCGAGGCGGCATAGGGGTACGCCAGGGAGTTGGGGGCGGCCCGGCCCAACAAGCCAGGGCTGACAGGCTGTGCCTGGAAGCAGGGGGGCTCGGAGCTGCCGGCGGAGCAGGCAGGAGCCAGCTCTGCTCCGGGCAAGCCCAGCGATGGGTGGCCCAGCTCGGAGGGCGGTGAGGGTTGCAGGGCCTGCTGCCCGCTGATGAGGCTGTCGATGCTGAACATCCTGTGATGCTGTGCCGGCGGTGCTGCCCCGGCCGCATAGGGGTGGAAGACGCTGCTGGAGAGCTGGGGGCCGTAGCCAGGCGAGCACAGGGCATTGGGGTAGGGCGCTGTGGGTGCCGTGGGGCGGCCGGCGGGCGGGGGCGTGAAGGCGCTGGAGTTCTGCATGTAGCCGGGGTAGGTGGTGATGTCGGTGCGCTTGAAGCGCTTCCTCCGGCGCAGGAAGCTCCCGTTGTCAAACATGTCCTCTGCAGCCGGATCCAGTGTCCAGTAGTTGCCCTTGCCGGGATGTCCGGGCTCCCGGGGGATCTTGACGAAGCAGTCGTTGAGGGTGAGGTTGTGACGGATGCTGTTCTGCCACTTCTTTGGGTTCTCCCGGTAGAAGGGGAAACGCTCGGTGATGAACTTGTAGATGCCCCCCAAGGTGAGCTTCCTCTCGGCGGCGTTGGCGATGGCCATGGCGATGAGGGCGATGTAGGAGTACGGGGGTTTGCCCCGCTGCACCGGCCGCTTCCTCCGGCGGCCCCCGGCGGGGGGCGGCGGCTCCTCGGGCGGCGGCGGCGGAGCCGGGCTGCTCCCAGCGCCCCGCGGCTCCGGCTTCACCGGCGGCGCCTGCGGAGACCCCCGCGGCGGCCCGGGGGAGCCGGGGCTGGCCGCGGCCGCGGGGCTGGGCACCGGCAGCGTGCACATGCCTCGCAGGCAGGGGAAGCCGGCCGCGTTCATATACGGCCCTCGCCTTCCTCCTCCTCGGAGGATGGGGGGGAGCGGCGGGAGAAAGAGCCCCCCCGAGGGGAGGGGAAGGGGAGAGGGAGGGGAAGGGGAGGGGGACAGGCTCGGCGGCAGCTCCCTGCGATGGGGAGGTCGGTCCCGAGCCGCTTGGCAATATATAGGGCCGTCGCCCCCCCGGAGGGGTGTGCGGTGCCGGCCCGCCCGGCCCCTCTCCTCCGGCGGGAGGAGGAGGCCCCCGGGGAGGGGTCCCGACTCCCAGGACTAAATCCCCCAGCCTCTCCTGGGGTTCCTTCTATAGCCATGCCCCCGAGCGGTCCCTCCCCCGGGGGTCCCGGGGCCAGCGCTGCCGCCGCCTCTCCTCCCGGCCCTTCTCCGCGGCGCTTCACTGTGCTCGGAACTGGTGCTTCCTCCCGGGAGAAAAACCAAACAAAAGCAGCCCCGACAGCCAGCCCGGTGCGACTTTGGTGCCGCTGCCAGCCCCAAGCAGTAGAGCAGGTAACCTCCCTTCACAACCCCTCCTGCGCTTGGATTTCGTTGTCTTTTTCTCCTGTGAAATGCGCTCAGAAGTAGCCCCAACTCAGCGCCGGCAAGAGCCAGGGGCTCTCTCCAGAACCAAGCCCGTCGGTTTAGTTACTTTGCATCTTGGTGAGACCTCCTAGGTAAGAAAATCCTAGGAAAAGGTTTTTTTCTTTTTGCCAGGAGAAAGGGAAATGGTCCACAGAGCTCAGGGCTGCCCAGACTGTGAGCGATGGATGTGGGACAGGGATGGCACTTTGGAGAAGGAAAGGGAAAATAAGGGTCTCTATCACTGCAGAGGGTATGAAGCTGAAGGAAGACACCACTCTCAGAATTCCCTACTGGGTTTCAGGAAAATCTCTTCAGAGTGAGTTGGCTGAGCAGAACTGCAGCCTCTCATCCTCAGCACATGCCGCTACCAGGGCTGAGGGGCTGCTGGCTGTTTGAGCAGCACCACAAACCTGTGAGCTTCCACATTGTGCTCACCCATTGCTCCTGAGAGTCACCTCAAAGCCAAATGCCTGCCCAAGGAGCCCCTGGACCAGAGCAGGGAAGGAAGCTACTGCTTAAGGGTGGGCTGGACAAGCCAGGGGGAACTTTTATAACCAGCTCACAGCTTTAGGCACAGCCATGTGTCCATGTCCTGGCGACACAGATGGAAAAGTACCATGAATGCAGTGGCAGATCCCTTCATATGTCCCGCTGGAGTAAAACTTGAAGTCTTCAACTTTGCAACTTACGTGAAAGTATTTCCAAGAGCAGAGCACAATGAAAGGTTTTTTTCCACAGAGGCAAGCAGGTGAGCTTGACCAGGTCCTATCATCCTTCTACCTTCCTTTTTTGAGCTAAAAAGCTCACCCAACCTTTTGGAGAAGAGTCTTCAGCCCTTTCCTTTAAGCATTTACTAGTGGTTTTAAATTCACCATCCAGGTTCTCTCCCACCATTGCTCATTCCCCTTCTTCTGTCTGCATGTGGTTTTGTTTGTGCTTTATTTTTCCTGCAGATATTTGTGGCTCTTCTTCCACTCTCCAGGGCTCAGGCAGGGAATTGTGAGTCCAGTCCTGATTTGACACAGACCAGTGCTGTTTCAGCTAACTGCCTCAGTCTCCACTCTGCCAAATGAGGATAATGGGAATATTGGTGCTGGCTGGAGGACAGAGAGCAGGTGAAAAAGGGTGAAGGGTGCCTTTTTCCAGACACAGATCTTCAGGGAGGAAAGCAAATGAAAGGCATGGCTGAGACCATTCACTCACTTAATGAGAGCCAAAGGAAAAAGAAAGGAACATCCGTATTTCTCCTGAAGTGCACATTTAAATCAAGCAAGTATCTGAATGGAGGTGGTTCATTCCAGCCAGATGATCTGACTTTTCCACTCTTTGGAGAGGGTGGCAGGAAAGACATCCAAGAAAGGAGTTACTAAAGATCAGTCCAGACTGCACAAAGGAAGTTACCCACCTGGGGGAGATGGAAATCTTCAGCTTTACCAACATTAGCTGGTGAGATTTTCATGTTGATGCAAGGATTTTAATGCATTTTGATCAGGCAAGAATGGGTTTGGGAGGGAAAAGGGTTATGGAGTGCAAAAGAGGAACAGCTTTTCTCAGTCATATCAAACAGCCCTTATTTTATCACTCACTATCTCCCAATTGTTTGTTTTGGGGTTTTTTGGGTTTTTTTGGGTTTTTTTTTGTTTTTTTTTTTTTTTTTTTTTGGTGTTTTTTTTCATGGTTTTGTTTTGGTTTTTTATTCTTAACAACTGAAAATGAGTTGAAAAAAAAAACCCACCAGAAAACCCACCCATCCAGTATGGCTGGATCTGGAGCTGTCTGCACCTGAGATCAGATCTAGCAAAGGAAGGTACATCTCATCTGGACAATGGGCTATGAAGACCCAACTGCTTTAAGTGTTTATAGTCCCAAGCCCTGATCTCATGTCATTTTACACACAGAGGAAGAAGCCCTGGCCCCATCTGGGGCTGTGGGCCAGCTCAGACTCCAGCTGGTGAGTAGTTACTTTAAAGCTGATGGGACCATTCAAACAGCTCTCAACTTCAGTGTGTTAAGACCCAGATGTCAAAATAGCTTTGACAGACGGATAAAACAGCAGGACAGAGGTGGGCAGGAGCACACAGGCAGGAAGCTGTGTTTTACCATGGAATAAGGAAGGCCAGAACACACAGACTCTGATTCCCACATATGCTTTCTCACTCAGGGTGCTCTTTGGCCCAGATCAATTATTAAAAAGTGGAAGAAAATAATGAAAGTGGCTACCAAACAAACATAATCCGGAACTCTCTTTAAAAGGAGGTGATGAGAAGGGAATAAATCACATTTACTAAGCAAGTGTAAGTTTTGGCAGCATCTGCTGCCTTCTGCATCAATTCATCCTGAGTACACAGAGAGATTTCAACCTTCAGCTCCTGAACTGTTTTGCACTGGAGCTGCAGCCTCCTCTAGAAATGTTGTACACACAAATCACCTTATAGTGCAGGTGAACTTGCTTCACTGCAGAGGAATGGGGCTGTGCACCCTCAGACAGATTCTGTTTTAAGCCCCCCATGCACCCAGGCAGGAATCGCAACTGACTGTAGTACCCAGGCCACATGTCCAAGCTACACTTGGCAATCACATGGGTTAGAAAAATGTGTGCTGTTTTCCCCCAAAACAAAACAATCTTCTGCTAAACCACAGGAAGTATGGGAGTACCTGGGTGAAAGCTTTATGGTCTTTAATGTAGCCATGCTGAGAGACTAGTGGCTTTGCCCTGTCCTGAGTAAAACAGTTGCCTGGATGTCCGCACAGGGCACAGATGCATTTGGATCATCCCTCTTTCCAGAGCCCTCCAATTACCTGTGAACCTGTAATCTGTTTCTCAGTCCCTCTGGGATGTGCAGGGAAAAAGAGGGAGTGTGAGCCCTGACAGCAAGGACTTCTCTGCTTTCTCTCCCTAGAAATTCCACAGTGAATAATCCAAGGCACCCTCCAACCTCAGAGCCAGCAATGGCCCATAAGGGATGCTTCAGTGACACAAAATCTGCTGGTGGTGCTCTTAGGATGGCCCTGAATTACCCCTTCACTCACCAACAACCAAATGTTCAGGTACTTCCCTGGCTGAAAGCTGGAGGAGCAGCATGGCCCTGACGTAACACTCGAGTCCATTCCCACCCCTTGTGCATCAGTGTCTGAATCCACCCATGCTTCAAATTCCCAGATGGAGATCCTTGAAAGTCTTGAGACAGCCTCCTTCCACAGGTGCTCAGTGCAGTGGGAAGGCTTTGCCACCAGAAGGTGAATCACACTGCCCACAGAATCATGGAATGGCTCAGGCTGCAAGGGACCACTGTGGTCATCTGGTCCCACCTCCCTGCCCAAGCAGAAGCATTCCAGAGCACAGGATTACATCCAGACAGTTCTTGAATATCTCCAGTGACGGAGACTTCACACCTTCTCTAAGCAACCTGTTCTGGTGCCCAGACACTCACACAGTGAAGAAGTTCTTCCACATTTTCAGGTGGAATTCCCTGTGCATCGTTTTATGCTCATTGTCTCTTGTTCTATTTCAGACAGCACCAAGGAGAGCCATGTAAGAACTCAGCACATTTGCACCAGCTGATGATGGCTTGGGAGTGTGTGAGAAATCCCCTCCTCCTGGGACATTTCCCTCACAGGGTGCCACTCTTAGGGGAGGAACATCTGATGAAGAGCAGCAATGAGGGCAAACAGCAGACCTGGAGGGTCCACTGTGTGGCTTGTGACCACAGCACATGTTCAGGAGCGGGGCCACCATGCTGCTCAGGACCAGCAGCCATGCAAAAACCAGCCCAGGACACCAGGCAATGGCTGGGGTCAAAGGAGCCATGAAATAAACACCCTTCCTGAGCTATTCCACTTCTTCAAGATGCAGGAAGCTGATAACCAAAGCAAATAAATTCTTCCTGAGAACTAAATCTTTGAGTCACTTATGTATTTGTAAGCAACTGTGCAGTAAGGTCCAGACAAAATAATTTCTTCCCAAAAAGTATAGGTAAAAGCATGTAGAGAAACTGTGGAACAGCAGGGAAAAATTCTAGATAAAGAAACTTTTGAAGTAATCTGCACCTTTTTGGGCAAGTTTTGGGTTTTTCCCACTACAACCCATCCAGATTTTCTTCCCCAAGATCATTCTGATGTAATACTTTTAAGTTTCTTTTTATTCCTATAGGGAAAAAAGGGCACGGGAGGGGGGAAGATTTTTTTTTTGGTTGTCTTTTTATCAAAAATAATATTTCTAACAGAAGCTTTTTTTTTTTTTTTATTTGAAAGAAAACAGAAAAGATTACGAGGGACTTCAGCTGTTGAAATCCTTCAGGGATAAATTTTGGTATGGCGTTTTGGTGATTTCACTTCTATAAACTTTGTTGCTTTTTATGCTCAAGACAAGCCTCAGTATTTGAGGTGAATAAATATTGAATTTTCCATCTTCCTGGAACAATATACTCCTTAAATTTCTGCCCCAGATCCATACCTCATGGCCAGAACCCAAGCCTAAGAGAAGACCACACACAAGGGCCAGGCTGAGCTGCTCCTCTCCCCCTGGTTTCTCAGCTGTCCTTCCTGCCTGCTGGCTTCAAGACACTGAGAACAGCAAAGTGTGGGTCATGCATGGAGGTAGTAAATAATATTTAATTATTTGGCTTTATGAAGCAATATTAAATACTATAGAAACCCAAAGAGGCTTCATCACTGTGATACAGCTATGGCATTTGTCAAAAAAACTCTCTCGGTGAACCTGCCCTATCAACCTGTGGTTTCAAGAAGGGCACAAATCCATCTCAGGATCACAAGAATAGACAGAAACTGGCAGGAAAACTTAACCTGGACAGGGGCACTGCAGCAGGAGTGTTTTGTGCATTGCCACACTATTTCCCTCTCCCTGATCGCATGCATTATCCCACCTTCGCCACACCGAGAAGTTCTGCCTCTTCCCAGTGCTTCCTGGCTGCCATGTGAAAGGCTTTCCTGCTGCCCAAACCCCATCCCCACCCAGCTCTCCAAGCCTGATGAGGCTCGGGTTTGTCAATGAAATCAAGGAACTGATGCCCAGCTGCCCCAGTTGCTGCACACCAGAGCTCCCAGGCAAGGACTTCAGTGCAAAACTTTCCCTTTTTCCTTGTTGATTTACTATTCCCTTATAACTACCAGACTAATTAGCTGCAAGCCTAGGCAGATGGTTAAAATCCCATTTTGCTGCCTCACTATCTGCTCTCTTTTTCCTCTGTTTAATGCCCCTGCCAGCAGTGATTTCATTGATTCCAACCATAATAGCCTATTCCCTCCCCTCAGGCCAGGAGCACACCTCTGTCATGAAGAATTTCCCTCCTGTCTTGTACCTTCAGCCTGATCTGCCTGCAGCCCAACCTGCAGATTATTTTTCTTCTCACCACTTACACATGCTTTTGAAGCAAAGACTCCCAAATCCCCCCAGCCCAGCCAGGCACCTCTGGGAAGCCCCTGCTGGTAGTGCAGGGGGAGCACTGATCTCAGCAGGAGGGACAGGTCACCCCATAAGCTGCTGGGCCCAGGTGGATGGAGGCTGTGTAGGAAATAGGGTCTCATGAGGTGGTGGGGATGGAGCAGGACACAGAGGTGAAGCCATGAGATGATCATCAGAAGGGAAGAAGAACAAAGATCTTCACACCTGTCCACTGCCCAGCCCTTTAGTCCCAAATGGAAAGAGCTCACCACATGTCTGTGTTGGTGGAGAAGCTGGCTGAGGTTGTGACAACCTTATCTGCCTTTAAGGCCACTCCACAAATGACCAAAATCTAAGATTCTGTGCAATGACTTCAAAGTGCATGGAAAAGTGGTACAGGAAAAGAGTCTCCAGCCATGACAGACTAGTGTTCATCACATCATTTCCTAGTGAGAAGGGAGAGAGGTGATTCAGACTCAAATCAGACTGGATGAGTATGAATCACAGCATTTGCCTCCCATTCCTTCCAGCCAAAACCATCCCTGCCTGATACTGCTTCTGGCTGGGAGAATCAATACAGGCATTTCTTTAATTTGGGGGTGCACAGAAGTTCAGTTAATTCATTTCCATCTGCCACTGCTGAAGTGCTGTGGACACTGAGTCCTCCAGCTGAAATGGGAATCTCTGTCTCACAGGCAGTATTTGATGCAGGGAGGCAGCAGCATCCAGGCAGTGGTTTCAGGGTCCATTTGGAAGGTTTGCAACAAGGCCAACTCCATCTGGTAGTGCCACCCTGAGTATAAACAGTGAGGGAGATGGATTTGGGCTTGAAACCTGGCTCAGATCCTGGTTACCCAAGAGGACAGGTGCGAAACAAGACACTGACCTCCTTCATCAGCTGAATAGGAAGCAGAGCTCTGCCTTCACATCATCTCAACCTCAAGAAGGGCCCTTAAGCAAGGATTGGAGACCTCAAGATATCAGAAACAAGAACCCTTCTTTAAAAGATGTCTAGTACAGTATGTCCTTGGGGAAAGGTCAGAAATTATTTTGTCCATTTCTTAATGCAAGTAGAGCATGAAGGACTGACTCATCTGAAGCAAGGCAGAAAGGCAGTGACATCATCACAACCACCATCCAAATACTGTCTGATGGAACATAAAAATCTTACATCTACTTTGCAGATGCAAAGTATCTCTGGAAGCTTTTCCCCCCATACACAGTGTTATATATTGCATACATTTAGTTTTTATTTGCATTAAAAAGATTTTCCCTTTCCCTTTACACCCTTCTTTGGAAGATGATCACAGCACTATTGTGTGGAATATTATCCATTTTCTTTACACCAAACTTGGAGTGTACAAACTTAGCACAAATGTTCTTGCCTGGTGTTTTTCTCAGCAGGCACGGCAAATCTTTGTAGACCTAAAACATTAAAAAGGGGCAGCTTGTCCCACACGTCACAGGGAGGGAAACTGAGGCAGAGTGAGACAGAAGAAACCTGAGCCAAATCTAAGACTGGGTCAAAAGAGAAAAAGATACAGAATCTGGTCATCATTTTTCCAGCATAAAGAGTCTGGGAGAGGTTAGTATAAGTTAGAAATCCAGCCTACATCCCAGCCAACAAGAACTCGGCACTTACATCATGCCATAAAGTTCCTAAAGAAAAATAAAAAATCATCAGTGACAAAAGGAGTCCTAAGAGGCCCAAACACATTCGGGTGGAGTGGACGTCAAAAGAACTGTCTCAAGTCCCAGGTGAGCAGCACAGCAACACAAAGGTATTTGAGATATGTACTTATCCACCGGGATGAAGGAGTTATGAGGTGCCAGTTATGGGATGCCATCAGCATGGCAGATCCCACCAGAGGGTTCAGCAGCTTCCACCACGGAATTAGGTGTTGCAAACAGGTCCTAATGGCTTTGCCATGTAGCCCCACAAAATCCAGAGGTTGGTGTCTGCCACGGGCTTGTTCTTCCACTGCTTAGACCACCCCTAAGGAAAAGGGACTCAGATGCAGCTTTCAGCCATCAACATTGTCCCAGAGGATAAAAGATAAACAGAGAATGGAAAGCTGCTCCAGCAGCAGGGTGCCTGTGCTGTAAATGTCCCATGAGACCAAGGCTGGCCTTCTTTCCAGGGCTGCCAACCCTTGTGTTTTCATCACAGATTTCTCAGAGTGGAAAGGATTTGCCCCCATTTAATTGTTTTGGTTTCTTTACTCCTTACACAACTGAGGATTGTAAAGGATAACCTGAAAACTGTGGTTTTTTGTGCACACCCCCAGAGGCCAAAGGAAGATTGTCAGTTGCTGATGGTGGCAAGAGCTGGCAGATGGGGTAAAATGCTCTTTTTTCTCTTAATCCAGTCTCCAGAATTTGGCTGGCCTAAGAGCTAAACTTGAGGTGCCTCAGGTCCCCCATCATCAGCTCCATCATGGACACCCCAGTGCTGAGCAGACCCCAGAGAAGGGATGTCAGCACTGGCTGGACAATGGTCCTTGGCCTCTGGAGATGGGAAGTCACTGTTTCCTCACAGACCAAACAAGAACCTCTCCAGGGAGCAAATCAGAGCACATGCCCTCCATCAGCAGGAGCCATTGCCAGCTGCTGTCATGGGGCCACCAGCCAAGAGCTGGGCTTGGGATCACCGCATCAAAATCCATTAACCTAATTATTGCTTGTGTTCCCAGGTGGGTGGAGAGGGACTGCAGCTAGGAGAACAAACATGCCACAGCAGCAGGAGGTACCTCTGCACAGCAGGTGCCAGGACTTGCAAGGAGGCTCTGCCTCTTCCCTTTTTCCCTAACACACACTCAAATTACAAACCTGCGAGCCCCCTGCTCAGCAAATGCCTAATTCTGCAAACAGAAACTCGACGCCCTAGAGGGTCTCACAGGCCTTGTTCAGGTTGATGCTTGTGGAGAAACTCCCTTATTCTTACCCATTCCAGGGGAAAAACAGTGGCAACAGCAGCCACAGGTTAAGCCTGCCATGGCACGCTCTGTGCAGGATCCACACCTCAGCCCTGCACAGCACATATTCCAAGGGGACAGGAGCAGAGCAGCCTGGTGTCCTTGACCGCCTTCCGAGCATCACTGCTCAAATACCCCTGCACATGAGGATACGATAGCAATTTCTCCCAATGGCCTTCACTGGATGTCCCCACAGCAGATGTCATCATAGGCAGGGTGATTCCCATGGGCTCAATGAGAGAGCAGAGTACATCCCACCTCTCTTCTGACTCAGACCAAATGTCTTCCAGATACTCCACAGAGCAACCAAAATCCCAAACATAAAGGCAGGACCAGAAGGGCACCAAAAAGGCTAGAACAACCAGCTTACACATATGTGGCAAGGGTGGAACAGGCTAGTTTCAATCTTCTGGTTGGGCTAGGGGAGATTTCAGGCGGGTTTAACAGCTCTCAGCAGTTCTTTGGTCTGTTAGCTTCAACAAGAGAAGAATCAGACCAGCGCTGAGCACGTCCAACACCCTTTCTCCTGGCCAACACGGATGCAAAGTCATCATTCCCCTTATGTATCTGGGGAACTCCCCAGCAGACCATTTAAGCATCAGGGCAGAAAAGATTCTTAGGATGTAGGAAACGAATGGAGAGTCATTTCTCCTGTGGGACATCTTTGCATAATTGCACTGAAAAAAACACTCTACCAGCAGGTAGCTCCTGGCCATGGCTCAGTTACTTTGAGATGAGGAGTCAGTAACACCAAAGGCTGGATTTACACCAGTGGAACAACATGTCTGCTCCCACCTCCCCCCTGTACCCCCTGCTGAGAACAGAGATAACAGTTCACCACCTCAGAGGTGTGTACCAGGGTTATCTCATTAACCTGCCCGTCTAAAACAGCACATGAAGATGCCTGATGTCAGCACTCTTTATTGAATCACACCCAAACTCCTGGGCTAGGACTCTGGGAAGCAACAGGAAAGCACAGCAAGATACCACTGCCAGCCTACACTAACAGCAGCAGAGCAGAGGGCAGCAGTCACATCCCCACTAGCCCTGGGCTTCACGTGTCACTGATTGACTCAAGTTTTAATTATGCCCCAATATCTCCATGTCTCCCAAAACACAAAGCTTTCAGCCAGGCAGTTCCTGCCAGCCGAAATTTCATAAAGAGCAGCGAGTGACTAAGACAGCCCAACCTTCAAGTCAGATGCTAACAGCTTTGGACAAGTGTGGGATTTTTACACCCCTATCTGCAGGAAAATCTGATGTTTAGTGCCCTGACTGTGAGCAGGTCACTCTTAAACCCCTGAACATCCCAGGCAAAAAAAAAAAAAAAAAAAAAAAAAAAAAAAAGGCAGAAAAAGAAAAAAAAAAGCGCCTGAGGGGAATTGTACTGGCTCTAATCCCTTCTGCCATTCTGCATATTCATGGAACATTGTCATAACACATCAGCAGGACAAAAGGTCTGTCGGCACCTCCTCCTCATTCCTTTGATAAACCACGAGACAAATGCTGAGTAAACACTTGGAATCCATTCACTGCACTATTCTCATCGGGATGAGAAAGGGCTCCTCTTTCTTGCAGGCCCAGAGCTGCTCAGCCTAATAAAGTACGGCCCACGGCCCGTGAAAAGAGAGGCCTATGGATGATGAAAACATGGATTATCTCATTTCACCCTCCTTGTATCAGACCCTGCTCACATTCTGAGTGCACTTGGTCTGACACGCAATTACACACACAAAAAATAATAATAAAATTTTTAAAAAAGAAAAAAGCCAAGTGAAGGGGGTGTTTAACAAGTGGGGGGAACTGTCCATGAGATTTCACAGATGACCTTTTCCTAGTGGGAAAGTAATTTGTTTCTATCCCAGCCACCACCAAGAGCTCTCATTGGTATCATCATTCCCCTGAGTATTGCAGTGGGTGGGAGAAGAGACAATACTGAGGACAAGGCTTTGCAGGTCACTATGGCCTGATTTGTTGGCACTCGGTACCCCAGGAATGGCTGGGGGAGCAGGCAAAGAGCCTCATTCTCCTCACACAACTGGAAACCAAGAGGTCAGACAAGCACCTGGAGAAGGAGGAATTACTTCTGTGCCCAAGGAGGGATAAAAGCATCTCAGTGCTTCAGGATCTGCAGCCAAGCAGGTTGGGCTGTAAGATCTCCTGGGGTGAAAGTCAAACTCCAGTCTGGAGTCCCTTCAGTCAGGCTTGAACCCCACCAGAGTCAAGAGCAGGCTGGTGAGGCTGGGAGGAGCACAGCAACTTCAGCCTTCCTTCACACCCCATGGTAGGCAGAGAGACCAGAGACACATTGCCCAATAACTAATAATAGCCCTAAAATCAGCATAAAAATCCTCTTTACCTTTAGGCATTCAGTGACTTGACCCAGTTACACAGGACATAGATGACCAAAGTTGACCCCAAGTGCTTTCCAACACCTACAGCCACCTCCTCTGTTGCCCAGGTTTCCGGAGGCTGAGCTAAAAAAGCCTGCAATTAAACAAAGAAAATAATATAACAACCCAGAACAGGGCAAGGAACTGGTTCTTTTGAAGGCAATCATCTGAAATAAATATTTTCCATTTAAAAATGATCCTTTATTTAAGAATATGAGCAATTTTCAAAGGGAAAATAAAATTCAGAGATGGTACATGGGGAGCAAACACACTTAGTTCAATTGTGCCCATAATGAAAAACAAGACATAGTTATGAATTACAGCCAAATTATGAAGAAACAATAAATAGACTGCTGATTAACTAGGGTCTCTTTGTTAAATAAATGGCTCATAATCCTGTTCACTAACTGCAGAATGAGTATGTAAATAGTGTATTCAATGCTTTTGTCTCTGGAAAATCCTTAGGTTCACCCTTTAAGTTTCAAACAGCCAGCAAAAAGCATAAGCAGTTGTTCCTCGACCTGGCACATTAGCCGTGAACGTCGCTATTCAAATATTTGCGTTTTACAAGGTGTTCGTTACAAAACCTCCCGGAGAACTCACGGCAGTCTCCAGGCGCTCCAGCCCCGGCCAGGCAGGCGATGCCGCTCTTTGTTTTCCCCCAGAGGGAGACTCCTCTCCCCAAGCAACCGAGAAGCAAAAGCAAGTGTGAAACTTGCAGGGCTTCCAAGAGGCTGCTCGCTCTAAGCCCGAAAGCGGTGTCTGGGCTAAACTGCACTCGCACGTGTGACAGCCACATTTCTGTGCCCCGGGGTGGGTGACAGCAGGCTGCTGCCTGCCACCTACAAACACCTACACCTGACCTGCACAGCAGTAGTGCTTCGTTAAAATATTGGGCTAATGCAATGATTTCCTTTTTTTTAGATCATTCTTCTATTTCCTCAGCTGCTGCACTATTAAAAAAAATAAATTCAGCAATGCTGTCAAGCCCAGATCCTCTGCGATTACTCGGGCACATAACTCCCATTCACACCCAAATGATCTCAGGCGTCTTTGGGATATGAGCCTCAGAGAACTCATCACTTGATATTTCTCACAGACACAAGTCTCCGGGCAGTTTCTCTGCCTGCCCAGCAGCAGCTCCAGCCTGCAGGGCTTTGAGGCTCTGAACTCAATCCCATGGGATAAATACTGGTTCTGAGCATGCAAGGATGCTGAGCAGTCTCCCTCTGCTCATGCAGCCGCAGGTACCAGACACCCTCAGCTCCCTTCTCCACAAGCTGGGAGACAGGTCAGTTTTGAAGGGGAGCAGAAACAACCCTGAGCCTGTTCTGGGCAGGCTCCCAGAGACTCTCCTATGCTTTGCACCAGGTCCCATGGTGTCTGCACAGTTCCCCAGGACTGGGATGTGGGAAGCTATGCTACAAGCAAGGCTTACTTAAGCCCAACCCAGGGATGCTCTGTACTTTGCAGAGGAGGAGGATTCATACATCTCATTCCAACCCGTTGACTTTTAGTGCTGATTCTGATACCCCTGAGAGTTTCCGGGCCCTGGGGAAGGGCCAGAACTTGGCCCCAAAAACTGACGGGGAGTTCTTCCATCGATTCCTGCAGAAACAGCTTTGGTACTTATGGCATCCTGTCAGCAGCACTCAGGTTAGAGCATCCAGCCTTAAATCGACAACGTTCCTCTCCAAACCCAATAAGTAATTGTGGGATTCGCTAATGGGGCTTGTCAAAATCAATTGGGGTTAAACACCTTTAGCTACAATAACAGTCATCTGACCCCAGGCTCCAGAAACCACGGGCTCAGAGGAACCCTGAGGGGTTATTCCTGGCTTTCCATTGCTTTGAGACAGATAAAAGAGCAGACTGTGCAGAGCTGGGTAATCCGCTCAGCCCATCCCAGCCATGCACTGAAGTGACAGCTCCCAGAGTTTCTGCAGAGCTGGCTCCTCCTGGGAATTGTGTGTGCAGGGACCAATTTGTTCAACAAAACCTGGGCAACCAGAGTTTTCTTAAATTCAATTGCCTGAAGGAGAAGGCAAATAGCATTTAAGCAGAGGAAAGTGCATTAAAACCACATCTTTGATACAATGGCTGATACACCCCATGCTGCCAACGCCTGAAATGATAATATTTTTTTTCTTAAATAAATAGCTCAGCAGCAGGATCCCCACCTCCCCCAGCACAGGGAGGCTTCACGCTGCAGCAGCCACATTTCCAGCCCTCCAGGCCAAATTGCTGCAATGCTTCCCCTCTTTGCTGGACTCATTTCTGAGAGTGGAATGATTCAGGAGGGACCAACAGTAGTGCTCGTGCTGTGTTGAGGACCCACACATCCAGAGGGCACTTTCAGCTGATGTTTCCCCACCAGTTCCCAGGAGCAACATATAGGAACACCAATTGGTATGGACACCATTCCCAAGTAGATACGAAGATCCTTTCCTGCTCATGTGAGCTCTCTGCCTTTAGAGACCTGCCAGAACTTGATGCAGAGGAAGGCCAAGGAGGGTGGATCAGGAAAAGGAATAAATATTCAGGATTTGGGGCACTTGCATAACCCAATGAGCTTCTTGCTCTTTCTCCAGTTGTGGGATGCACCACCACATCCTACTCCTCCTTGGCAGCTTTTCATCTGTGCCTTCCTCCCTTCTCTACAGGAGAGGTTCCGAGGGGACCTGAGACCCTGGGCTAGACAGCAACAGGAAAGGGGCACAGCTCTGGTGTGGTGCACAGACAGGAGGCTCCATGGCTGGCTGTCCCTTAGAGCAGCAGCTGACTTTACACTTGAGCACAACATGTGATATTTGGATAAAGTCAAGCCTATAATGAAGGATTTTTAATTGGCCTATCTGGTCTCAAAATTTTTGTGGAACTGTGAACAGTCAAACAAAAGCATCCCTTGCCTCCACAAACTGCAGAGGAATCTGCTTTAAAGCCTTCCTCCCTGAAGACTTCAGTTTCTGCTGCTTATGGGGAATCCTGATAAGGTTGTCTTCTCTCACACTAGACAGGCATTTTACCTTCTTACCTTGGCTGGGGACCAAAAATCCAATGCCAATGTGGAAATATGCAATACAGTGAGCAAACAATTACCCAAACATTCCCAAACAAGCATGTGTGAGGGGAGAGGGAGGGCTGAGGTGAAACCTGAGCAGAATAAATGCAGGACGTTATAGCAGGGAATACAAACAGGTAAAATGGGAAGGGTATAACTAAATAAAATCTTCCCTACATCACCAGGGAAGGGTTCCATCTGCAAGGGATGTCACACCATGGACATCTGTGCTGTTACCAGATTTCCCCCAAGCCATTCTTTGCCACGAGTCCAACCCCATCCAGCAGAGACCAGACCCCCATGTGTGGGATGCCAGCACATGAGACCTTCACTCTTGAAAAGTTATTATGGTAGGAAGAAAAGAAACTTGCCAGAGGAATCTGAAAAGAAGGGACTGATGTGATTCATCATAAAAAGGAGGAAAGGGAAACCTGGAGAATCTCAGCAGCAAAGGTGCCTGCCTGACCCCAGGGAACAGCAATGCTCTGTGCTCCTGAGGGGTGGGACACAGCCAGGACCACCCAGGCACTCCTTCACACATTAAGGGCTGCAGTTGCCTGCAAGCCCAATGAAATAACTTCTAAAAATTTAAATCCCAAGATGTTCCTGCACCCAGAATCATCTCGCCTGCACCTGGAGTCGCTGTAGGAGGGCTGTACCACCTGTCCAGAGTACACGTGTGCTGCTGGAAATCAAAGGCTGCAACCAATCACACACCAGATGGAATCATTCTGCTGCGATGGCTTAGTTCCCCAGGTGACATCAGCATGGATCAGGCTTCAGGCAGCATCCCTTGGATGCTCCTGAATGTGTAGATAGGGGCAGACAGGGCAGAGCACCATCCACAGGGTGCTCCTCTTCTGCCCATCCTTAGGGTGCAGGAGGAGGGCCGCTCCAGAGCTTGGTCCTCTCCTTCTGGGTCTGCACAAGCAAAGATGAAGAGCTGCTGTCCTCAGTCTTTTCCTGAGTCACTACAGCAGGGGAAGTACACCCCTCTGCATGGGAAGGAGGAGCTGGTAGGTACCAGGTAAAGAGGATGCCAACCACAGCTGGGACAGATGCCAGCACACACATGTCATATTTTATAAAGCCAAAGTGAGCCCACATGGTCCAATGCAGTTGTGGTGCCAGATGCAAGACCCCTTTGCAGGAAAATCAACCTGCACCTTCACCTGGGCTCTGTTTTACCAAAACCCCAAAAATATTAAATGTGAAAGGAAATTCAGCGAGTTGAAGGGCTCTGCATTGCTCCACTCAAAGGAGATTCCACTTTCTAAAGAAAGTCTAAACCAACTGTCATCAGCCAGGGGGCACAGTGCCCCTCAGAGCAGTGGCTGGTGCCACATAGGAGGTATTCAGTCTAAATTAACTCTCCCCCTAATACCTGAGCAAACATTTTCAGCTTGAGACTTAATATCCCTGGACATGTCTGCTGTCTCCCAGGTGAATCCCCAGATAAACAAGGTCAGCTCAGCCCTAATGTGGCTGTAAAAAGCTGTCAGTCAGCCCAGGAGATCTGGTTGCAAGGTCAAACCAGTTCTGAAGGTTGCTGGGGCCAAACCTGGCCTGTCATTCATTTTAAGTGCAGGAAGGTTTGTTTTTTCATTACCATGTCAGGTATCCCAAATTTAGGATTAGCTGTCAGCCGCCACAACATTGTACTTTCAAAAAAAAAAAAAAATAAACACATGCACACACACATCCCTGGCCCTAAATAAATCTGTGTGCTGAGCCTGCCTGCAGCTGGGAGGTGAAAAGAAACCTGTCCTTCAGGAAAAGGGAAAGGGGACTTTCCCACACATTGTGACAGTTTCTGGCACAAAGGAATACCCAAAGCACAGAGAAACATCCTTCAGTTAAAATACCCGGTTGAATTAAGGCATCTCCACTGCTGAAAAGCCTCTTTGTCCAGCAGATGAGGGGAAAGGCAGGGCACCCTCCATTTCAATGGGGAACATGTGGAAGCTGCTCCCAGGCCAGCTGCAAGCAGAACAGTTTTGTATGGAATGAGTCCTTGGTGCCATGTGTGAGATGAACACATCATCTTCCCCAGTACCTCCAGTTGTTTAAGAGCGGGGAGCAGTTTGCATCCTTCCTCTCAGCTGCACATCCCTTGTGACCAGATGAAGCTCTGGGAACAAGATCCAAACCAAACAAGTTGCCAGAGTCCAATCCAACCTTGGCTTGGTCCTCCCACTGTCCTTGTGGCCCCAGCAGCACAGCTCTGCACTCACAGTCTGGGGGACATGGACCTGGCAATGAGGGAAAAAGCCTCCCTGGTGCTCTCCTACACACAGCACTGCTTAAGGGGACAAGTAGTCTCTGTGGGGTAGATGTTATGGAAATAATTCCACAGGGAAAGATGTATTGAAGAGGCTCTTAAGGCCACTTGTCCCTTTCAGAAAAGCACCAACCTCTACCATAAAACTCACTTGAGATTTTGCTTCTCACCAGATCCTACATTAATTTGCTTCAGCCCTTCATCTTCTGATGCTTAAAGCATAAGTTAATCCATGGCCAGTTTATTCCTTGCTGAGGAAACCAGCAGGATTCCTGAACAGCCTCCCTTCTCCCCTTGGGTGTTCAGCCATAGTGTTGCTCATGCTTAAATAAGTTTTCCTGCTGCTGCAGGGAGCTGGCTGGGCAGGGATTGTCCAGGACAGCCCAAGATGTGTGCCAGGGACTCTGTCTGCAGCTGAAGAGGTGGATAATTTTTCAGGCTGTGTCTCAGGAGGGGAGGATGGGGAGCAGGGAATTGGTCCAGCCTCTCAGAAAGAAAAAGCAAAGACAAATAAACTCCTTGCAGGAGGAATTACCAGACTGTGCACAAAGAGGCAAACCTGAAGAGACTTGTGCCAGGAATGCCTGGAGTGAGACAGGCTGATGACTGACAGCAGCACCCTCCCTCTGCAGCAGGCTGTGGCAAAGAGCAGGAAAGGTGAGTTCATCTCAGCACCTGGTGTCTCCACACAGCAGTGGAGGTTCAATGTCTCAGTCCTCAGCTTGCATTTTCATGCTCCAGCCATCCATGAAGACTAAGGAACCAGGTGGACTTGGATGTGATACACAAAGAGACATATCAACCCTCACCCCCACAACAGTAAGATGCAACAGAGGTGCCCCAAACACCACTGAGAACCTAACCAGTATCCTAAGGGTGGTAGATGGGGCAGGTACACTTTGGGGCACACATCTTTGCTCCCCAAAGCTGTCAAAAGACTCTAGTTGTGCTAGGAAGTATTTATGTAACACATCCATGACCGAGGATTGGCCATTGGGATGATTTATGGAGAGAGATCATCTGCATGATGGAATATTCACATATAACTCTGCAAAGCCTTGACTCCCAAAGCAGAGCCAGACTGAGAAGTTACCATCCCAAATGCCTGCAGCTCCAGGCTACAGTTCACTGTCACACCTCCAAAAGGATTAGTTTTTAACCCAGACCATTTGGATATCCAGCTAAACTCTCGGCCTTATAAAACACTTACAGCCTCACAGCCTAAGGGATGGGGAGCTGGGGCATGGCTGGAAGAGCAACGGGGCCAGGAAAAGCTCATTTTCAGCCCAAGTGAGTGAATCATCTATGACTTCAGCAAAACTGAGTTGACACCATCTGCTGCCCATCCTGGAGCAAACTTCTGAAATGATATCTCATGGTGAAGGAAACCTCCAGAAAGCAAAGACAACAAAAGCTTGTGGAATGCCAAGGGTGATCATCCATCACCTGCAGGGCTATGGCATTTCCCCAAGAATCTTCTCTTCCATGCTGCTCCTCAGAGGGACATACCACAGCCGGCTAACAATATCCAAAATTGTAATTTTATGTTCTTTCCATTTTCAAGGCACGTTAATTTCAAAACAAAGACACAAGACACTGTCCTTAAACATCCCCAATATTTCAAGTTCGACTTTGTTTCAACATCCCTAAAATTGCGTTTTTCAACAATTAAACAATTCATCTTTTTCAGATCCACTCAGGACCTCATCTAGATACACATTAATCTTTCTGATCTCAAAGCCAAGGAGAAAATAGGCATTTCTTTCCCCTGGTCCTACGAAACAATACTGCCAGAGTATTTGCCACCACTTCCAACCCAGGCTATCAATGCGTTCAGATGCTAGGCTTTCCTCGTGTTGCAACTCAACCTAAAATGTGTGATTCTCAGTCTCATCCCATTACATCATGCTCTCAAGTTCCTAATAACAAAATAAAAAACCCAAACTCAGCCACCTAGTCAAAAATCTGCTTCTTGCTGATGGCCTCAGAGAGGTCTCAGGAGCTGCTGCCTCTGCTGGAGATCAGTGCATCCACTGAAGAAGGGGAATGATCCATTCATTCACCCATCCCTTAACCCAGCTCCTCACTGTTGGACCTTACTCATTGCTACACCACCTTGCATGTAGGTGCTGCTCCTTCGTCTTCTTTCCTCACCTCTCCACTCTTCAGGGGTTGCAGCTGAATCAAGATCCACTCTCCAGCAATTGCTGGAGCTGGTCCTGATATGCTGCAGTGGTAGAGAAGCTTTGGGCTAATACTAGCTCTCTTCCCTTTCCCAAACAATGTCATTCCCATTCTGGAGCAGAGCACTTCGGAAGATTTCACCACTATCAACAAAGACAGCATACAATGCAACACAAATACTCTCACAGTTTACAAAGCATACTCCTTCCCTCCCTTTCCTCCTGCCTTGCCTGCTTGAATTCAGAGATGGCCAACAACTATTAAACACATCAATGTAAATGTTAGTAGATTGTTTCTAATAGGAAACAAAAATGTTTTGAGCAAAGCTAATTGCCGGGAAATAAGGTCGTTCCAATATTTCAGCAGGGGGTTATAAATCTCTTGGTTCCTGCCTCCTTCCAGCATTAAGGTTTTACAGATGTTGCTGTCAGAAAGAGAAGAATGATTTCAGATGCTTGTTTCCACTGCACACTAAAAAAATAAGGGCATAAATGTGTGCAGCAAATTGCTGGGCAAGTTTTCTTTCTACAAGAGAAAAACCACAGAAATCTCAGACAGCAAAACAGAAAATCTGCATTAGGACTCCTAAAATCTTATAATGATACAAAATGCTCAACACACTGACAACTGGCAAAACCTTAGCACGTAATTCAAGCCAGCCAGTTGCACTGACTGCCAAATTGCTTGTTCCAGTCCTCTGCTGCTTTTTTACTCTTCTGCACCACCAAATATTCACTGTACATGGAGGGACCCTCCAGACCCAAAAGAAGAATGTGAACTGTTCCATTTATTCCTGAGCTAAAATAGGAGAATGAGAAGAGTCTAAGCAGCTGAAAGAGGACAGCTGTTTTCTTGAGAAGCTAGACCTAGACCCAAGCTCAAATGCTAAGAGGGAGGGGAGAAGGAAAAAAGCTTATACTGAGTATAAAACTATGATTAGGGAAGAAAAGGAGACTTGGTGGCTGTCTCCAAGTTGTCTTGCCAGGGTAGTTCATCATTTGCATGGGAAATATCCATGAAAGGGGCTGGCTCAGTTCCTTTCCCCTGGCACAGAGTGGCTGATGAGCTCTTGGGAGCACCCAGACAACTCCAGAATGGAGGTGAAGCTCCCTACCCCAGCCCCATGCTGACACTGCATGGTACGTGCTGTATATGGACACACAGTGCACAGTGTGCTCTCTTAGGAAACTATTCTCCAAGCAGAAAGGTCTTGATAATTAAAAAAAAAAAAAAAAGAAAAAACAAAACAAAACAAAAACCACAAACCTCTGAGCTGCACGACCAATTTCCTTCCTGGAAAAACAGGGGAAGCAAGGAGAGGAGCAAAGACAGACCACCACAGACTAGAGGTTAGTCCCTGCAGGAAGGTGCCCATTGAGTTTCTCATCATTGTTTTAATTGGGATAATGTAAGCATTACAGAGAACAGTGCTCTGGCTCCTGCTTAGCACCACCACAAGATCTGGGTCACGTCCCCAATCAAGCAGGTGTCCACAGTGTCAGCAGTGCCTGCACCCAACATCCAAGCCAGGCACCTGCCAGAGTAGGACCTGAGTGGGCTCTGGATGCCCACGTCCAAAACTGCCACCACAAAAGCCAGGATAGCTGAAGCCCTGATGGGAACACGTACACAAAAGTGCACAGCTTTAACTCAGTGAGCCAATTTAGCTTTCACACATGTCACCATCACACATTGCAGTGTGTTAAGGTGACCTTTTTTTCCAGCAAAGCACAATCCACTCATTCTCCTTCAGCTTCACCGCCTTTAACTCCTCAACACCATCCAAAGGAGGGGAGGGCTCTGCATCCCCCATGCCCAGCATCCCCAGTGGTCTCCTTGGGGCTCAGTGGCTTCCCTTTCAAGGCACCAGATTTGCTCCAAACACGTCTGACTCGAGCCAAGGGGCCAGGACCTCTCACGAGAGGCATTTGTGCTGCTTTATTTTTCCAATTCAGCAGAAACTGTGACTCTGCTGCTAAGAAGCCTGGAGCCCACTCTGAAGACTATGGGCCTGTTCCAGATTTACACTGTTTTTCCTTAAGCTCAGAGATCACCACTTAGCTGTCTCTCATTCTGCTTTTGGCACTTTCTTTCATTTTAAAATGCAATCATACTCCCTCCCCCAAAATAAACCAACAAAAAAAAAAACATATTCAGACGAGGGACCATCCAGTTCAGCTCCTTTAACATTGCCAGGACAGCAGTACAACTTCTCCAACCGTGGTGGGGCTACACTTTGGATATGATTTCCACTAGACACAAGTGGCATTGTTTAAAAAAATAATCCAAGCCAGAAATAACCCACAGGGACAGAAGAACAGTTGTCCAACATCTCTCTTGAGTAGAGGGATTCATGCTTCCCCCAGAAACCAGACAACCACCACATATGAAGAAGCAGCTATGTGTCCATCTCAAACCTCTCAATGCTCACACACTGCTGGACCCCAGGGCCTGTATTCATATTCTCATTTTCTACCTCATGGCTACTGTACAGTATCCATGAGTGGGGTTATGTTTAGGCCAGCTGGACCTGGGACTGATACCTGCAGCTGGAAAGATAAGGATGCTGAGATGGCCCATTTCAGGATCAGCCTGTTAAATCACAGAGGTCAGCATGGCATCCCCACGTGGCAGGTCAGCACCTCCTGAGCTGTGGGTCAGCAGACCCAGTGAGAAGGAGACACCATGGCACCTCCACACAGGACAAGGCCCCAGTCCTGTGCAGGGGGTGGCACAGATGCCAGGTGTGCACTCCAGGGTGCCCATTTTGGGAAGGCTCCCCTGCTCTGGCTGTAAATACCAGCCCTAAGCCCATGATCCCAGCAGCTCCCCGCGTTCTTCCAGCAGATGTGCCAAGACAAGCTGATGTGAGGCTCAGTAATCAGAGGTTTGTTGGTCTCCTGGGACCAGTGAAAGCCCGGGCTGGGGACGGAACCACTGACTGGAGTGCACAAGCAACCGAGCCCTGTGAGGGCCACAAGAAACTGTGGAATGATTTAGGAGATGAGACCTTGAATTTGCCAATTATTTATCTTGCTGATGACTCAGACAAGCAGTTTTACCATCCAATTCTTAGGGGAAAACATGTGGAACTAATCAGGCTACACCAAAATAAAAAAGAAAAATATCAAATTAACATAAAATAAATTGAACTACACACACAGTACCAAACCTGATTTTTCCTTCCAAATGGGCACTGTATCTGAGATCCTTGCTCTTGCTCATTTATTATTCTTTAGCTGTTAAAGGGCAACACATGGCAGCAGAAGTCATTTTTGCAAGCACAACAAAACATAATCTCTTCACAAAGAAAGGCAATAGCTGTTTATTCAGCAGGCCCCTCCTATTCATGACGTTGCCCTCTGAAAATAAGAATGTCAATGAAAATAACAATAAACCAAGACATTTTTGTGATGAACTTAGAAAGACACCAATTTCTGTATTAAATCAGCCAATATGAACAAGGTTTTGTGCTAATGGGAGCCAGAGTGTGTTGCCTGTTAGTGCAGGCTAAGGAGGAGACAAGATGCTTTGATGCTGGCTGGGATATTTGGAGGCTTTTACCTTTTGTGCTGCAGAACCTTTGGGAAAGTCACTTTAGCTCCACTAATCAGGAGCTAGATGCTTAGCTCCTACTGAGATCCACATTTTGGGATCTTATAGGATCTGGGACCTGTGATGCGACACAATGATGTCCAGAGACTCACCCTTTCCCTGCCAGGATCTATGGTATGTTAACCTCTAGTTTCAAAGGTGTGCATGAAGATAAAAACTAAAACTTTTCTTTTAAATTATAAATTTTGATTAAATCTCATTTTAGGGGAGGGAGAATCAAGTTAACAACCACATTAAAATAATGTGTTTAGAAACAGAACTGAAAACCATTGCACCCAGAATCAGAAAGGAGATAGATGAAGTTGAGCCAGCTTAAAGCAGACTCAGCCCAGCCAGCTCCTCCAATGCCTTGCATCCCTCCCCAGCACAGGTGACTCAAATCCTCTCTCCCACCAGCATCACCCCTCCCTGGGATCTCAAGGCTTGACTTTGAGCCAGAGGCTCCTGCTTGCCTGCCCATTTCACTGCCTCCTCTTCAACACAGCCTCCCAGATAACATCAGTCCAAGGTGATTATGTCCTTCCCAGGCCAGCAAACCAGATTTTCTGAATGACCGGCCCACATCACTTCTCATCAGCCTCATGCATTGGTCAGTGCCAGACCTCTTCCTCTACACAAGTCACCAGGTATTGTCCTGGAGCCAGACAGCTTTTCCCTCCTTGTGTTCACTGAAAGACTGAAAATTTCACTGCTGGAGCCATTCATTTCACCCACGCTCCAGTGATTTATGTCCCCAGCCCATCATCAGGTCACTCAAACTTGCCCTTCCACGGTGCTCTTCCTGTTTGCCTTCTCTTCTCCACTGCACTTTGATTGACACAGTTAAAGATGGCCCTGTCAAGTAGGCTGTGGTCTGGGGCCAAAAAGGGAAAAGACCACACTCAGCAGGGAAAGGTACCTGCTGTGAGAGTTTATTTCATCCCTGTCAGAGGGATTATGTTTCACCTGGGACATATCATCTCCCGTTGAACCAGCCCAATGCTCTCAAGCCAGGCCTCAGCAGAGAACACCCCAGTGCTGGTGCATCCCCAAAAGCTTCCTGGCAGCTGCTGGTGCATTTGTTATTCATGATGGGTGTTTCAAGCAGTTTCATGGTTGTGTTTTCTATCAGGGAGCAGTAGTACCCCAACTTCTGCCTGCTTCACCCACCCCCAGAGCCATGCTCTCACCCATGAGGAGAGAGGTGACCCCCAGGCTTCCTCTCACCCACAGAGCATGGGGGACCTGCAGCCACCCTGGATGTCTGTAATTCTTCCCCTCCCTACCAACAGCTGCCCACTCTAAGAGACCACAGTGATGTCAACAACAGGTCTGCAAGCCTTTCCATCGGCCCCACTTTCCCTAAAACAAACCTTTCATCGGGAATCACCTTCACTGGAGTCACAAGGCAGAGGAGACCAGGCAAATACCACAGAGCAAGTGACAGCACACCTTAAAACAGAGCCACAGCCTCATGCAGCATCCCAGACTCTTTCCTTCTAGTAAAAAGAGACAATCAGCATTCAGGCTGACTTAAAAGATTGAGCAGGATGATGAAAGCTCCCATTTTGGGGACAAAGACAGAGGGAGAGGGGATTTGGTTTCAGACTAAACCCTTGCAGCAGGCTCCCATCAACACACACCCAAGGTCATACGTGGGAGGCAGCTTCTTTAAAATAATAGGAGGAGAGCTCGGGGCTTTATTTACCTCCAGAAAGGCTTTTGAACTCTTCTGGTGGTGACTTCACCCCCAGGAACCTCGTGGGAAGACAAAAATGTCACCCCTAAAGAAGTAGGTTTTGGGGACCAGTGTCTGTGTGTGGGGATGGGGAGAGCAGAGCCCAGGCAGGGGTCCCAGGTCCCCATGGATGCCCACCTGGTGAACCCATCCTCCAGACAGGGTTTCACACCTACAATACACAGCCCAGCACTCCACTGGTGCCCTGTCCCCACCCTGCACGATGCAGGGTCAGGCTGACTGCCAGCAGCAGCATTCCTCCCTTCCACTGACCCACTAGACACAGCCATGTTCTAATGGACACCCAATTTTAGGCACACAAAGAACCCACCTCCTCTGCTCACGCCATCGCAAGACAAAAACACAAAGGATTAAGGCCAGGAGTTTGCTGGGGAGCAGAGGGCCTGTCACTGCAGCCAGGCACAGCCACAGCCAGCAGATCCACAGCAGCATCTCAGCCCTGGGGCAAACTGTTCCCATTTGTCTTATGCCTCTCAGGTGTTAAAGCCATCTTTTTGCAGCAGAAAAGGGAGAATGGCATCAGCTGCACATGAAACAGGGAACAGGGATAGCAGGCCACGTTCGTTCTGCCTCACCTCTGTCACCTGCAGAGAAGGGGCCAGGGTTTACTCCCGCAGCTCACTTAGCCCATTACTTAGAGCTGGCTCTGACTTAAAACCAGCCAAGAAAAGACCGGCCTCTCAGCATCACACATGCTGCTGATCTGTGGGCAGGGCAGAGCAGGCAGATGTAGCCACGGGTCTGCTAAACCTGTGCAGGGCAGCTCCTCCAGCAAGCAAGGCTCACTGATTTGCTACAGAGGTGTGATAACTCATTTAACCTTCAGCAATTTTTTTCACCTGTTACCCTTTACTCATTTTCTCCATTTAAATTTAAAGCCTGCAGTACAGAGACAGCAAGGTGAGTTTTCTCACTGAATAGAGCTAGCCATACTTCCTTAAAGCTTTTAATACTGGAGTCAGAGGGAGTTGGGTAGGATTTTTTTCCCTTTAAATAAAGCTTGAAGAGCTGATACAGAAATCTGAGTCCACTTAAAAAGAGAAAAAAAGCAAACCATCTTTCCTACTCTTTGTGGTTACTGGAAAGAAACAAACCAAGAGGAAACAAAGAAAGAAGAAGAAGAAGAAAAAAATACAACAAACAACCCAAACCAAGCTTCAAATGATTTCTAACCGGATTTCATGCTCCCCGAGTGCCTGGCAGGCTTTCCAGTCACGAAGGTTTTGGGGCACTAAAGTCCCTCCCCTTAAGTAACTCCTCAGTTATCAAACTCCTCAGCAGCTTGGGAGCCTTGGGGCATTTACTGATGGGGAAAAGGGAGCATGGGAAAGACCTGAGCTTGATAAGGACCTCAGCCTAACGGATCCCAAGGTTTTGGGCTCCAGTGATCACCCACCTCCAATAATGCCCTATGAAAGGGAGCTCCTCAGCACTCAAAAGCACCCCGGCACCTTCCCCTCACACAGCCCAAAGGACACAGCCACTTCGCCCCCGAGCAAACGGATTCGGTAACAACCAAACCGAGAGCTCTCACCTCTGCTCCTTCCCCGGATCCCGAAGCTGGGGCTGCAGGACCAGCCCTTCCTTCGCCGTGTGCGATGTCCCGTCAGCAATCCCGCTCCAACTCCTGGGGAGCAGTAGGAGCCCAGTTGGTAAATGCCTGTCCTCACCCGTCTGGGCTGGGTTTACTGCTGGAACCAATTAGAGCAATTAGCAGCACATCAGCGTTTGTGCTAAGGACTCTCACACGTGGGTGTTTGCCAAAGACTTTACCCATTTCCTCGCTGTCAGCATCTCCTCTGCTGTTTGTGGGGGCTCTCATCTCCCCCTTTCCCCCAGAGCTCCCATTGTTAAGGGACTGTGCAGTTCAGGGAACAGCAGAGTAGATAAGGCAGCAGTTAATGAATTGCTCATAATGGAAGAACAGCAACTAAGCTAATTAAGGGTCTTCATATGCCTCCACCACCTTCATTAGCTGCTGTGGTGACCCTGTGCCTGCTCTGACAGGAGAACCCTACCTGCTCTCCCAGAGAGCCAAAATCTCCCTTCTCCAGAGCAGTCTCTATCACAGTGTCAGTTAATGGATGCATCATTTTCCCCTAATTTTCGAAATTAAGGCTAAGACTTTTAATTATTATTATTAATGCTAATGTCACTTGTGCCTTATCCTTTTCATTAACTGGTGTTTTTAACTTTTAAAAAACACATGTAATCTCAAACAAAATTATCTACTCTTTCACTCTGCAGTGCAGATGGGCTTTAGCAGGCTGGACATGACTGCTGGCAGGTATCACATCCTTAAAGGACAGCTGGACATCCAAGCTAGATTTGGTTCTCAGACTCTTCCCACAACTATGATACATTCTGGCACTTCTCTACCAGTATCAGTAGGTGCTCTAAAATTGTATTGGTGAATTTCCCAGGTAAAACCCCTCTCCTCTCAGTCCTTTGGAAAACCAGCAGAATTAACATCCTGACTTAAACACCTGGACCAACTTTGGAGGCAAATTGAAGAGATGCAGTGAAATCTCCTCAACCCCAGTAAGCCTGCCCTTCTTAAGGGACCTTGTCCTGCTAACTGTGGTGAGCTAGGAGCCAGTTTGCTCAAATTTGAGCAGCTACTCTGTGCAAAGGCTATTTCTCCTTTTGCCAGACATATACGATATATTTCTGTCAAATTTGAGAGTCCTTTTGTACATTGATCTCCTGGTCTGTGATACAGGCTGCCCAGAAAATGGGAACACATCTAAGCAGAGAGGAATAGATCTGCTGCAAAGGGGCTACAAATTCCTTAGTGCTGAGCCCCCAGCAGTGCTGCTCTGCTGTCTCAGTGTCACAAGACCCAGATGTCACTGGAACAGCAGAGATGCTGAGCCTACCCAGGGGGTTGCTGCTGGTACCAGTCTTGCTCATGCCCCACAGTCAGAATTACAGGCCATGCCCCAGCACAAAGTGTTGTCAAAACAAAGTCTAACCCTACTGGCACCTCCACACTTCTCATTTCTGCCCTGCACCAGCCGAGATGCCAACACCATTCTGTCTCTTCCCATTCCCCTACCCTGAGGTCCTTTTGGGAAAGCACGGGCTTGTTATTGCTGAAGGATACTCGGGTAGCATCTGCACAGCCATGCCTGAAGAGTAAACTAGTCCATGCTTTCCCATCAGAGTCATTTGGAAGGAATAATAGGATAGAAGGGCAACTAGAAGATTTTGACAAAAAAACATCTATCAACAGACACAGCAATTAAGGTTTTGACTGTGTTGCTACTGTATTTTCTCTCTAAAAGTTTCCTGTGGAAGAGAATCAGGTGCTTACCACTCAACTCTTCCCAGCAGCTTTGCTTTTAGTGTCCCCTCTGCCATCCCAGGGTAGAGCTCACTTCTGAGGCACTCTTGGATGGAGAGACACCAGAAATACTTCTCTGCTATGGTACGAGGCATCAAACTCCTTCACTAGTGGCAAACTCTCACTCAAGATTATCTCAGAAAGTTACCTTTTGGTCTATGCTGTCATGAATGCAGTTGCACAGAACAGCCAAAATAATTAAGTTGTCCCCATCTAGTTGTTCTCATTAGATGCAATTAAATAAAATTACTAATAAAAAAAAAAAAGGCACAGCAATGACTGTTGTCAAGTTACCAGCACAGCATATTCATCTCAGTGCAACAAAAAACTAATCAAAATCATTTTCTTTATAAGTTTTTTTGGTTTTTTTTTTAGTTACACCGTTAAAAATAGGCTTTTAAACTAAAAATCAGATATTTCAATAGACGGGCAGTACTGTGTGTATCCATGACTGCCACTTCCAAGCTGCATCCTGCTCTCCGCGAACCTTGCACCCCTCCTTGTGGTGCATGGAAGCAACTGTCGTGTGAGAAAAATCCTCTGCTGGGCTTTGGCTCCCAAAAAAAGAGCACAGAGACATCCATCATCTTTGGCATCAAGCACCACCTTCTCCATGTTGTGAACGTCTCCGAGCTAGAGATATAAACAACTTCTGCCTCTTACTAGAAGTCAACTCTGAGCACACGTTTCAAACATCATTAAAACGGAGGGAATAGAAATGTGTGACACATTGAAACAGTTACACTTCTCAATCTTAATGTTTGTTTAAAGGTTTCTTTTGGATGAAAGCTGGTTAGAGAATAAATAACAGATGCTGAAAGCATCCATTATGTATTTTTGCAATTAGCAGAAAATCTTGGTACTTTTCTTAAAGAACATACATAATTTTGTGGGATGTTTATTGCTGGAAGCAATCTGCTCTTGCTGGCAAGAGCAGCAACCAAGAGCCCAGGGAAGCTTCACAAGGGGTCACACATAGTAAGCCAAAAGCAATGCTTGCTTCAGGAACAGCACTTAAATCCCTGTGTTTGCTGTCACAAGGAAGTGGTCAAATGCACTTTCTTTCCACAGAAAATTTTAAATTAGAAAGAACACGGTGAAATCATCCCTGTTTCTTTTCCACAGACATTTTGATTACCCAGAAAAAAAAGTGGTTCCTGATTATACTTTCATTTGAAAAATGCACCCAGGATGTTTCATGCTGTTGTTGTCTTCTCTGCCCAAAGGGCTTCTTCCATGGCCCAGCTACCACCTCCCCTTTTGGGGTATGGAGATACTGCTATACCTTGGGAACTCCTGTGCATCCAGCATGCATAGCCTGGAAGGGAAAATGGAAGTAAGGAAGTCACTACAGTTCCCAGAAAGTATCTCACTCTCATAAAAATTTGTGTGTCGAACATGAGGTGGAGCAGCAGCTTTAACTGTGCCAGTCCTCCCTCTCCCTGATGATTTCCATCACATCCAAATGAAGCTGGAGAGGGTATTCAGACAGAACAGAGGTATTTAAGTTAAACATACTACAAACCTCAGCATACTTGGTGACCACAGTTGGGAACTCCAGCTGGTTCTGGTTTAAGACAAGAGTAGTAATGCCCTGAACAGAAACCTAAAGAGTTGCCCTCTGCTCAGTCAGGAGATATTACATCCTCCACACACCCTCATAGATCCTGATAGTCCTGAAGACCTCCACCATAGATTAAGCTTTAATCCTGAGACTTGATCTATTTCTATCCCCAAATCTCTTTTTATACCTCTTGGCACTAAATAAAAGTGCATGCTGAGAACAGAAGTTGTCCAAGATACCATTTTCACGTACCATACCCAGCCCATCACACTTTGGTAGTCACACAGCAATCTGTGCCATTTCTTAACACAAAGAAACAGCATTGTGCTAAAAAACCCTCCAGAGTAAAGCAGATAATATCTTTTGGGATGGTGCCTTGTACTTTCCAAGAGTTGTCTCGCTGCAGCAGTTATTACAAGAAACTAAACCAAACCCTCCTATTTGTAAATTGGATAGAAAAAGCACAACTCAAACTGGTATTTGGTTTAGGACTGAAGGGTTCATACAGTGCTTAAGAAGCATTTTAGACAAAAGCAAACTTTTTGCCAAACATTTGAGGGGGAAGAGAAAATTTCTTCTTTTGCTGTCTGAACGCAGTTATAAACCAGGATGCCAAAACTGCCTGGCACTGCTGCCCATAGTGAAATACACTGTGCGTCTCCCACTTTACATGCAATGCTCATGTTTCTTTCATCCTGCCCAGTTCAGTTTCTACAGTGTTATCCTGAAGAGAAAATCCTGTCCCCACAACCCCTGGCATTAAAGGTGGCAGACTCAACAAGGGGAGATTAGGAACTTGTAGGCACGGAGTGCTTTTACATTAATTTCTATACAGCACAATCATGAAATAGCAGGACCCCACAAGCACTGCTGCCCTGTAGAATAGGTATTTATCCAAAGCTGAAGTCTTATGAGTGAGAATTGACTGAGCTTCTCTAAGCATCTTCTCTCTTCAACCATCTCACTTGCCTCCCTTGATGCACAACTCGTCACTGCTGGTTTAACATCTAGTGACTGAGCAGGTTTTCTCATGCAACTGCTGCTAAGCACTGTGCTGAAGCAAGGCAGACACAGCTGATCTGACTCACACAGGAGAAAAGAGCAGAGGTACTACACAGAGATTTCCTGTAGCTGGGAAAAAAAAAAAAAAAAACAAAAAACAAAACAAAACAATGTGCTTTATGTTGGTTTTGTAACAGCTTATGCACCAAGTTCATGTCAGAAAAAGGTTCAGATTGCTCCAGAGGAAGGTTTAAAGGTTTTCTTTATTTAGCAAGCACATAGAGATTGGCAAAAGCACTCCCTTCCCTATCCCAAAGAGCTTCTGCAGTTCAGAAAGGTAAGGAAAAGGCATTAAAAGGCAGAAAGTAAAAAGAGGATAGAGCATACCTCAGCTGAGGAGATTAGAAGATTCAATAAAGACACCTATTGTTACCAACAGAAATACTCTACAAACACACAGGCTGAAACCCACCATCTTAAATTAAGCAATCCATGAAAAATAGCAGAGAGATGCAAGATTAAATTCTTCCATGCTCCTCTATCTCCCCTGGAAGGCTTATAAAGCTCTGCAGATCACAAGAGTGTGCACACTGCTGCTATATGAAACCACAGTATGTATACACATATATGTATTAATATTTTTACATTATCTAATTGTCTCCTTTTTTACCTGATCAGGCAAATCCTCTTCGCATTGTCTCGCAGTTTTCATTCGCAGCCATTAACCCTGGGATGTTTGGACTGTGGCAAGGGCACAGCCCCGGGTCTCCAAGTCCTGCTGCACCACAGCTTGAAGAAATAACCTGTTTGTGCCAAGGAGCCAACTGCTGCCCCCCAGACAGAAGGCCAGCAGAGCTGTCACAGATCATAGCCTTCAGAGACATCTGTGCCACAACAGGAATACTCTAATACTTGAACTGGTCCTGAACCTCACACCAGAGGAGGAAAGTAATCCCCTAAGCTGCAAGTTTCTTAAATGCTGGCAGCCAGAAACTGCCAACCGGTAACGAGAGCTGGCAGCTCTGGTCTGAACTGAGTGGTTTTTCCATTGAACTCTCCCCTTCTTCCCCAGTTCAGCCTGGGCAGCAGCACACAGATGTAAGACAGAATTTTCCACAAGACCTCAGAATTCCCTCATGAGCCAGCTCTTCTTATTAAGGACAAATTGTTCCTGGTGGGGGATATCCTACACTGAGGCAATCCTCAAGTGCATGTTTATGGTCTCCTCTGCTTGCTCCTACTCCCAAAGTGAGACTTAAAATCTCCTTCCAAAAGGTGCAAATCCAATGGGCTTTGCCCCTTTCAGTCCATCCTTGAGGAGATGCTACATCTTCAGGGTGAGGTTTCAGCAAAAGTTTAGCCTCTGCAGATTTACCAGCAGAAAGGTATCTAGCACTACTGAAAAATTCCCTGCTTTTCCCCACCCCTTTCAGACCAGCTCTGCAAATCTTTCCACTGTAAAGTTCCAAGTTGGAAGAGATGATCTACCTTAGAGGTCTTTTCCAACCCAAATGATTCTATGATTTTAAGTTCAACAAGATGTTTAATGGGAAGCTACACACGACAAAACAACCTCTTTTGTAAGAGACTCTTACATAAAATAGGCTATTTTAAAATGAGCCTGGCAGCCTCTCAGTTTATTTTCTAGAGAATATTATGCTGCACAAATCTCCTTTAAGAACAGCCTGGAGTAGAGCACGTATACACGTGCTGCAGAGCCAGCAGAATGGTGGTCAGGGGATCAGCTGCTGATTGAGCAAGGAATCATGAGAAATCCAGGCCAAAAATGTCTCCAACAGCAGGTGCACAATAGGTTTCTGTTTCCTACACCACTCCAAGTCACTTTTCTTTCACACATGTGCCAAATGAATTATCACTGCACAACGATATGAATACAGTCATTTGATAAACCTGTATAATCAAGAAAAGGTATCAGTGCCTCAGGCAATGGCCTCATCTTCTCCTGTGCCCAGAAGGATCTTCAGGACTTCAGTTTTGATGGTGAAAACTGAACTTTTATACACATACCTGTGCATGTGGCCACATGAAGTATTTAACTCTAATAAATACTCACTTTATACAGATGGATATATATGAAAAATATCCCTTGTGACAGATAACTGTAAGGCAAGCACTCATTAAGCCACAGAACAAAGTTTATTGGATCTCCTCAAATTCTTTATACAGTTTTGCTGCTAAATGGACACGACACATTCGCATATTGCCTTTAATTTTTATTTCAATCATAAGTCCATCTTGAAAGAAGTGGTAACACATTTAATGGCATCTTCAATAAATAAAATGACAAAAAATCTAGTCCTTGCACAGACACATTACAATCCACTCCAAATTCAATACTGCCAAAACATTATTGGGTGTTTTTCTAAAACTTGTTTCAGAGGTTGTTTTTTTTTTGTTTCAGCACTTAAATACACAGAAAAGTATATGATGAGAGAAAATTCTGAACAGAACTTGTAAAAAACAGTACCTTAGAAGCAAGAGCTATTGAAATCTCTCTAATTGGATTAAAGAACCCAGTTTGAAGTATTTTTCGAAAAACCCTGATTCTAACCTTCATATGAAAACATGCAGTTTTGCTGGATTCTATCCATGTCAGCATACTTATACAGAGTTAACAAGAGTTAAATTCCAGGTTTTCTTATTTTATTTTTTTAAATGAGAAATTCATAAAGTGAGAGCATTGGCCTCCCACACTCATAAAAGCAGTCATGGTCCATATATTCTGCAGTAGTTAACAGTTATTTGTGGCCAGTCCATTGCCTGAACTCCTACCAGACTGGAAAAGCTACTGCAGTTTACCCTTGGTTCTGCACCCGTCTCTTCCCCAGTCCAGGAGCCTCAATAACCTCAGCAAGATGAGAATTCCTGAAAATACAAACCTGACTGCAAGATGAGGACCAACACATCTGATTCTAATTAAAAACTAAGCTTAATTTAAACCTTCTCCTAAATAGAGAAATTAATGACTAAAGAAAAGCTGAGCGTCAAGATCTCCAAATTGCAATTCTGTGTAATTAGCATGTCACAAACCAATCAGAGTGTCAGTTAATGTAGGAACAACCACTCTAGCACTAAAATCAGTTAAAACTCTCATCTTCATGCCATCAGTGGAAGCTTAGGGCACAAAAGGAATGCATGGCTGGGGCCCCCCAAACCTATGCATACTATATAGGGGACAGAAAAGCTTAAACAAAAGACAAAATTGCACCCCATCTGTGCAAATATTTCAACCAGGTTGTTTCAACCAGTTTCCTGCTCGTGCCAGCTCCTCCTGCTGACTGCATTTGGCTTATTCAAGAGAACATGGGGAAGCAGGACTCTGTTTCAGGGAATAAAACTTTTTTCTGCAATTATCTTCCCCTCAGCTGACCACATTGTAACAAAAGTGCAATAACTTACAAACTTCTCAAACAAACAGCTATTAAAAGTACACGTTTTTAGGGAAACATATTCACTAGTTTAACCATAAAAATATTTCCCCAGGTAACAAACCTTAAAGCATTTGGTAACACAGTATTTCAATAATAATACAGAAAAACCCTTCTACTTGTTACAAAAGACAGAACTGTCAGAAGATTTTGCTTACTGTACACTTTTTAAGAACTTTGCCATCTTGTGAAGACTATGCTATCGTTAAGAACATAGCTATCATTTAAGATAAATGACTATTGAAATACTAAACTGACTTTATTAATCTTTTGCAAATGAAAACAAGGAAAAATCCAGGGCCATGTCAGCCAAGAACTTGCAGGACAGTTTACATCCAGAGTCATAAGGAAGCACCACTTTCCATAAAGTACTTTGTATGTCTGTTCCTGAAAAGCATATTGAATAGTTTTTTGACAACTGCTAAAACAGATTCTCACACTAACTGTAGCTTGACTTAGAGAATTCAGGTCTGGGGATATATAAGGGAATTTTGGGCAAAATTATATTAAAAAAAAAAAAAAAAAAAAAAACTGGTCCAAGCATCCAAAAAAAACCCAAGGTATAGGGGTCCTTCATTGATTAATGCTGTTCAGTTGATCTTTAAAAAGAAAGTAGGAGTACAGCAATAAGGAAAAAGAAGGACTGCCCATGATAGGCACAGAACTGTGACAGAATAAACAGTTTCTTTAGAAAGATGTATTAACTGTGATTCTGCCATGTGAGTAACTGAACTTACAGTAATGGAGAACCCTGAAACTTGTATACTATAGCCACAAGAAATGATTTCCTATTTAAAAAACAGATCCATTTCTAATAAACTGTTTTACCAATCATCATTAGATATGTGAAAAAAATAAAAAAATCTTTAAAATAATTACAAAGAGTGGACTGCAGTAGCAGCTATTCAAGCAAGATTCAAGCACAAGTTTAAATGGAGTTTCAAGCTGGGAATTAGCCTTCTTTGTCGAAAATTTGTACAACTTTTTCAAAAACCTAAAAAGATAAAGAAGAATGTTTTGAAGTGTTCATCAAACAGTTACTCCAAGTTAAACCAACATAAACAGTATTTGACACTACTTAAAAAAATATAGCGTTCTTTTAGAACATTCACAGTAATTCTTTAACAGTGAAACTGGCATCAATTTTGGGAAGCAGACAGAAGAGCAACACTACTTGAGAAGAGCAAAAGCTCATGAAAATGAAGAAGGCAAGACCCTGTTAAACACAGAAATACTGGAGATGTGTTAGGTCCAGCTCACAGTCAAGCAAAACAGATCAATTTCCTCAAGTTATTCACATCCTATTGGGTCCTTCAAGAGTCAAATCAAGAGTTCCACAACATCCCCGAGTAACAACATCAATGCTTAATTAGCAGGCTAATCACACACACACCCCTCAGAAGAATGCCAAAAATATGCACCCTGCCATCCCCATGGTTTTTTGGTGTATATACTTACTTCATCAACAGATTTAGAGGCATCCACTTTTCTGACTTTTCCCATTCTCTCATACAAATCTATGATAGGCTTAGTAGACTGCAGATACGTATGAATTCTAAGAGAAAGCACAAGGAGAAAAAGAACACATTACATAGAAAAATATAAAGAGAAGGGAACTGAAAAGTTTTGAAGACAGTACCTCTTCTCCAGGCTCTCCCGGTTATCATCACTCCTACCACTGCTCTTGCCTCTTTCAAGACACCGGCCAATACATATCTACAAAAAAACATCAAAAGGATGACTGCAGCCAGGAACACCAGCTGCCATCCTGAGAGCAGGAACAAACAAAAATCCTGTAAATCTAAATTGGCCTGGCACACAAAACACAGTCCAGATGTAACCAGAAGTCACATAGGAAATTAGTGTCTTCTACAGAAGGATGATGGTCTACAATTCAGTTTTTGAGAACAGGATTGGGGTCAGAGGAAGTAAAAGCAGCATCAACCTCTGTGATTTGACTGGATCCCCAACCTGAGATATAAAAAAAGAAAATTACCTGATTTTCAAGGATGTGTTCAGGCTTTCTGAAAAGCAGCATGTCAAATGGGACTATTAGTATATGTCTGCACTAAAGGAAAGTCACTGTATGTTCTCTCAAGAATTTTGTAAGGCAAACTGACAATACTAAGTTACTGTCAGTTAAAATGTTCTTACCTGACATTGCTATAATGAAGACTTCAAAATCTAAGTAAAAAATTAAGTGCTAACCATAGCTAGAAGTGCTCCAATGAACTAACTTTTTTAAACCTTTAGCTAAATAAGCAAAGCTGACACATGTACACTCCGTGAATACTTTTATCCTACTCATGCAAGAGGAAAAGAGTTAAAAATATTTTTCCTACACAGTACAATCATGGTAAAGATCATTTAGGCATTGCGTATTTTTAGATCTAGTAAAAAAATCAGAATCACAAAAATTAAGCCCCCACCAAGTGAAAAAATTAATTTAGTCTTATTTAAGGTTTTAACAGAAAAATAATAATCCTTCATGCACTCTTTAAGATTACAAAATGATTGCAAATAAGTAAAAAAAAAAAAAAAAAAAACACCAAAATCTCAGGAAGCTGGGGAAAGGGGCAACAGGAAAAAAGTCAGCTTAAGGTGCTGGGATACTCATAACAGTTTTTCTGTTCAAGGGCACTGACAAATTAAAAAGACAGCACATCACAGCACTTGTTAAATGAATGTAATGCATCACTGTCAAAATGCCCTTGTAATTTAATGACTTGCTGAATAAAATGTTGATTACTGACTATCCTACATCACAGCTCAACTATAAAATAAAGATTGCTGCCGCACTTCAGAATTAAAGCAGACATTGTACCAAGTTCATTTTGGACTAAAAAACAAATTACTAAGAGTAAACAGAGCAATATTTTCTGAAAAGTAACCAAATAATTTTGTAAAATGTATTTAAAGTTTTGATAAATTTTCTTTAAGAATGCAATTGCCTGGAGTACTTCCTCAATATAATTTATTCACATATGATTACACCAAGTGTCATTAGCTGTCTATTGCAATAAACAGGCAGCTTTTCATGTGCTAAAACAAGTTGCCAAAAAATCCTTCAAAGACCCAGGCCAAGTTTTCCTTCTACTCTTACATTAGTCCATTTTCCCTGTCAGAGTTTAATTGTTCTTCTTGAATGATTCCCACAATATTGCAAGAAAGGAAGTTTCAGAATTACACACTTCATTACCTCATTGTCACAATCAAAAAAGAGAACAAAGGAAACATCCGCTTTTCCATCCATAGTCTTATTCCAGCCTTGAAGATTATCTTCATTCCTGGGAAATCCATCAATCAAAAACTTGTTCTTCTGGGAATTGGCAGCCATTGTTTGATCCATAGCCTGATAAAAGATAATTCAATTCACAATCTCCTGCACATATTTATCTACTTATTAATTTACCCCCAAGATGTTGACATGGTAAGTTGAGAAGCATTTATTTTAGGATTATTGCAGATTTACAAAATGTGCTTTTGTTTCACTTTCAATGCATGCTGGTTAATTCACTGATGCACCAACACAGCTATTGTTCAAATTGAAGTAATTATTTCACAAAGCTTAAAAATCTCGTAATAAACAAATCTCATAATAAATCCTAGCTTTAAAGCTTATTTTCTACAAGATACTGGGAAGTGTCTTTACACAATAAGACATCAGAACATCCCTGATCTAAACTTAATTTGAAGGGAAAAGCTCCAGATAAATTTAGTGCCATGAAGAGAAGCCTTCTTTTGACTTAAAAGAGATACTCTCATTGTTTTCACGGACATCCAATAGAGGCTGAAGCTTTTCCTTTCACAAGAACATCAGTAGGTGCTCATCTCCTTCACCTGACTATCTATTTTGACAAAACTTAGAAAACTTAGTGCCTTTAAGGCCTCTAACATTCAAATCAAATATGACTGAATGGACCAAGAGGTCCAAAAGCTAGTGCAAGGAAATAATAGTTTCACTGCTTTTCCTAGAGCTACTAAAAAATAAAAGAAAATAAAAATAACCCATTTTCACAGATCCCCAGGTATGAAAGGCCATCAGCTCTCCAGCAGTCAGAAAGAAACACAAGTGATTGCTGAGAGAAGCAGCTCCATGTCTGCCCATTCATACTGCTCACACTGGAGGAAAAGCAGCCCTGTCAGAAAACAGCCACTGCTTTGCTGCTTACTCTGCAGGAGTGACCCAGCAAGGAAATAGCCCTTCCCTTACCCTCTTCAGCAAGCTGATTGTTATTTCAACCGGCACGATTTCCCCCTCCTTAATGTAGTTCTCAATGAGTTCTCCATACTGGGAGCCTGGCCTTTTCCGCTCGTCCCGGAGAAGGTCACCAGCAGAAAGGTGTGTGTAGCCATATTTCTGCAACAGAAAAAACAAGCAAAGGCTCCCTTCAGTCAGAGCATTTGTGCAAACCTAACATCAGCCAGCAGTGTCAGCCCTCTTTACACTTGCATTGCAACAGGAAAACCCAGGGAACAGTATCTTGCTAGCGATGGATCTGCTCCATCTTCCGTGTGCAATCTGACAATAGAGCACACTCTGCACACAACACACAAAGAACCAGAGTCATTAAGGATGGAAAAGACCTCCAAAATCATCAAGTCCAGCCTTTGACCAAACACCATAGTGACAACTAAACCAAAGCTTTAAGTTCCACATGCAGTCATTTCTTGAACACTTCCACGAATGGTGACTCCACCACCTCCCTGGGCAGCCTGTTCCAGTGTCTGACAACTTTATCAGTGAGGAAATTCTTCCAGATGTCCAACCTGAACCTCTCCTGCTGCACCTTGAGGCCATTTCCTCTTGTCCTGTTGCTGGTTGCCTGGGAGGCTGACTCTTATCTTAGTACGAACTCCTTTCAGGGAGTTGTGAATGACAAGGTTTCCCTTAGCCTCCTTTTCTTCAGGCTAAAACCCCTGAGCTCCCTGAGCTGCTGCTCACAGGACTCACTCTCCAGACCCTTCATCAGCTCCAGTACCCTTCTCTGGACACACTCCAGCACCTCAATGTCTTTTTGAGGTGAGGGGCCCAGAACTGGACATCCTTGGGTAAAATGCTCAACAGGGCTTTGGTCAGGTATTTCTGTACTGTTTTCAAATGCAATTTTGTTATGTTTGGAAACAAGATAAGACAGGAATTTTGTTTAATTACCTACTTAAAGAAAACACATAGGGTGATTGCAGGTCCTTTGGAGCTGGAGGAATGTCCCAAGCACAGGCTAAGTCAGAAATCCCTATGTTCATATTGTGGTTCTGGCACCAACTTCCTCCCCCACCTTGGTGAAATCACCTATAACACAGCAGCTGCACAGTCCTCCTGCCCCTGCTACCTCCTTCCCTGGGATGACCATGGAGAGCAGCACTTGGGGAAAAGCAGTGACTTCTCCTAAGGATGACGTGGTAGATGAAGGTAAATAGCTACACTGGTTCCACCTTCTGTCACACCACACAGAGTAAACAGAGATCAGATTCATATCTATCAATATGACAGCACTGTGCAGGAAAACAGCACACACTATTGTTCTGTCACCTCAAACTACAGCTAAAATAGTCACTTATGAAAAATACTGATGGAAGTAATTTCTCAGGCATTTATCATTGTAAACAGATACCTAGTGCAAGCATACAAACACATTCTTACCAAAGAGAAATGCATTGTCAGAAATAATAATTTTCTCAGCTCATTTAACACTGCAAGAAAACTAACAAAGTGCACTATGCTCCTCAACCAAATATAAGACCATCAAAACAGGCAATAAAGACATCTCCTTGGTATTACCTAAGCTAGCTATATATCCAAAACACAGCACACACATACATTCTCATCTGAAAGTTTTTACACAAAACAAAAACAGCAGCAAAAAACTTCAAGGTTATCAGTTTGGCTGCAGCAACATCCAAAGCAAATTTCAAACAAGGTGTCTGAGAGGCATAATAATGTGACTACACACTTGGTGAGGCTGTGAACTTTGGATTTAAAAACTTGGCTACTGAACTAAGTACAACAGAATTATTACACAACCCACTAAGTGACTTTAAAACATTTCAGTTGCTTTCCAATTTCACCCACAAAAGCATGGAAAGTTAGTTCTGCCATAGTCATAATTTAAGAAGGGATATAATTACTTAAATCTCCAAAACTGTACACAGTTGGCAAGAAACAGAAGCAAGATTTTGCTGTAAATAAGTGTGAAGGAAAAGCTTCACAGACATCCTCTGTAAGCTCACTGTACTCTTGCTTTAATGTACATTGCATTTGGATATGCCTAACTAATTGCAAATCTAAATATTTCTAACCTACAGAAGCCATAAACCAGAATAAATTGTTCCTTATAAGCAAGAGACATTACTCTGCTGAATGCTAAATTAACATGTAGCTCTTCTTGCTAAAGTTATAGAATGATGATTTTTTTTAACATCAGGTTTCTACAAAGAAAAAAACTGGAGGAAAATATAATCCCTTAGGTTTTAGAGGATTACCAAACCATTTAATTTTCCTTGGCATTTCCCTTTTCATGCATGAAAATGAAATTGAGTCAGAAAATTTTTGGAATTCTCTGTCTTTTGCAAGAGCAAACTAAAGTAGTTTTTAACGGCTGAACTGGAAAGCAAAAAACAGAAGTGTTTTAAAGTGCTTTTGTACAAATAGACTTGTTTGAGATAATAATAAATTATATTCAAGACTAACCCTCAGAATGGCTTAACCAGGCAATAAGAAAAACAAACCTCTCCTTCAGGGGCAAAACATCTATTTGTGAACTGTACTGAGCCAAGAGCCAAAGAAAACACGTGGGCTTAAACAATGCAAACAAGGGGGGAGAACGGCTTGGCTGCTGCTCCACACACAGAAGGCTTCAGAGATGTGGAGCTCGTGCTACCCTTGCCAGTTTTAATCAAGATGTTCAGGGCACAGTTTTCTTTCATTTTAGGTCATAGAAAGCCTCAGCAAGGGTCCTGAACTGCAGCAAATCATTGCAGCGCCAAGGGCTCGCAGAAGAGACTGTGACGTAACCGCACAAAACACGGGTCAAAACGCTCTCAGGTCTGGACAAGGTCTGCCTTGTGGCAGCAGGACTTCCCAGCAGTGCCAAGCACATCTTGATGCAATCCCCAGAATGTGACTCATTGCCTCTCCTGCATTCTCCTCCGCAATCAAAAAGGGAGCAGGACTGTGGCTGCCAAATAATGAAAAAGCAGCTTTCCCAGCCCTTTCTAGGCACATAATGTCAGACTGAAAGGACGACTTGGAAAAAAAAAAAAAAAAAAAGGTCCAAAATAATTTCCAAATACTTGGATGCCAAGCACCTAAAATCTGGAGAGATTTTGGTATTACAGAGAAGAAAAAAGAAAATATAGAATTAACTATTCTAAAATGTATTTCAGAGATAATGTTTTCTGCTATGTTGTCAGACTGGTGTGATCTAGAAGAAGGAAAAAAGATTAAATCGGTAAGTTACTATTACATAAGTCCTCATTACTACACCAGTAGTGCAAGCCCTTGGTGCTGTGATGATTTGCTCCAATTCAGGACACTTGCTGAGGGTTTCTTTCACCTAAAATTAAAGGAAATTTTGTGCCCCAAACACCTTGATTAAAACTGGCAAGAGTAGATTGAGCACCACATCTATTTATTAGACAAGTTCTCACTATTTTTAAACCATTTTTTGAAATATGGGTCTCCAAATATAACTTACAACAATCGACTGTGAAAGAAAAAGTGCTGTCTTCAACACCATTCAAGATCATCCTCCTCTTTTGCTTTAAAAAAATAAAACATAAAAATAAATTTTAATAAAATCCCAATGAAACGGAAAGGTCAGCTCAAGTTTCCATCAATCCCATCACAGCAGCAGTGGACAGGGCAGATCAGAATACCACTTGCTGTTTGATCTGCCTGGTCAGTCACAGCAGGACAAACTGGGACACATGAGCTGTGAGCTCCACATCTCCAAATTCCAACCCGAGACAGCAGCCTCCTCGGGATGCCCTTCCCTCCCCTCCTGCCCTTCCAGCTTCCTTCTGTCAGCTGGGATTTGCAACTTTCACTCTGCAGACAGAATACGCTTTGTTTTCAGTAAATACAATAAACAGATGCACAGAAATGGAAATCCATGAGTCACATCAGGCTGGAACCAGGCGGAGTCTGCCCCAGCAATCTCGGGCAGTCAGGAAGGATCAGAGGTGTCAGGAAGGATCAGAGGTGTGCAGCAGCTGATGCTGGGACTCCTTCCACAGCCCCTTCCGAGGGGCACGGGGTTTATTTCTGATTCAGCCCTGGTGGTCCTGCAACAAATCTCCCCACTAAACACACAGCTTGAGATTTCCTTAAGAGAGCAGAAGCCAAGAAGCAAGAGAAACACAAATTACTGCTTTGACCTTGACTCCTATCTTGGCTTATCAATGTTAGTTTGAAAATGAAAGTCACAGGTCTTAAGATTTAAACAAATAAAATACAAACTTTTATTGCCCTAGTTCTGACCTCTCATATCTTGGGCAATTTTAATAAATAACCAAAATTTGTTACATACACCATTCAAAAACTAGTTAAAATAAAAACAGAACTGTGCAAAGCAGTTCTTGTGCAGCCGTCGGGATTTTTTTAACCTAGAAAGCGTTTGTCTGTCCTACTAGCACATGGAATTAAATCTCTGGGGTACAGACTATAATGCAGCAATAGACCTTCCGTCTGCTTATTCCAATTTTAAAAAATAAAGAAATTTTCTTAGTTTGAAATATGTTCTTGTCTCTGGAAAAGAAAAACAAACAAAACCCCACATTAACAAACCAAAACACACAATGGACATCCCACTGACAGTGTCTCCAAGGGAGAGGGAGGCAAACAGAGCACCCCAGGTGCTTCAGGAGCACTGACTCAATACAGGGCACCCAGTATGTTCAGGAAAGTCCAAAATTTAATGCCTAGTGTTCTGCAAAATGGAAATGTTCAGGGATAAATCTTCAGGGGGTAGATTTAAACACTCAGCATGTTTTTTTAAAAAAGCTCCAAAGTTCAGAAATATAAATTTATATTCTAAAAATCAACTATAAGAACTTAAGGCTAAGTAGAATACTAATACATGATACTAATTAAAGAGATTTCAAAAGTTGAGTTTAAACCCTGTTTTTATTTCAAGGAAGTTAACTGTATCTCAGCAGACTTCCAGAAGACAATTAACACATGACAGCAAAACCTAAATCCTCTGCTACTTTCAGAGGACCATTTCTGATACAATGAATACTTCTTTGCATTGTTTCCTTCACCCTAGAAAATCTCCTTATCATATATCCCAAAGCAACTTAACAGCTTTTTCCATTTGGATATTAACTTATACTCTTATAAAAACAAGGAGGCTCAGCATCCCACTTTGTGGAATTAATTTTAGATTTAACCACAAACATACAGGATAGGGCTGTGGTGGAGGTGAATTATATTTTAGGTACACAGAGAGAAATGCCTTGCATAGCCCAAATCTCTACAGATCACCTTGCCAAAACAAACAGACAAAAAAATTACAACTCAAATCTTGCTTGGAATAAAGACAAGTGATTTAGTTACTATTCTTCCCATCAACCAAAGATTTTGCATCTCAAGCAGAGGTTACAAAGATTTAGAATTTAAGCACAAGAAAGCATATTTTGGGCAGATTTGCTGAATGCATTATTTTTCCTTGACTTTACCATAATGATTTTATACATAAAGTTCTGAAGTCAGCAATAAAGCACATTTCATTATCTCACAGTCACAGAAGATACACTGTGGAAAGCATGAAGGTTATTGCAAGAACCTGCATTCAAATGACATCATTCAACTATAGCTCAAATATTCTGCCTCACATGACAGCAACGCAACAGTCCCCGATGATGGCAAGCTCCACCTAAAAAGCTGTCGAAGGTTTCAGGAGTTAATCTGCAAAGCTGGAAGGGAGAGGATAAGAACTTAAGAGGGAATTCTGCTTCATCCCTCTCTAAATAGGAGGAACTGCTCCAGAACAGCAGCAATTCTGCTGTATTTGCATTTCCCTGACAATTCTGTGTCTGTGGAACATACAGGAGTCAAGTCTTCCCTCCATATCGGAGAAAACCAGCCTGGTTCAGCTGTCTCATCCAACCTTATCTGTGGAGATAAAGAATCCTAATCACTTACCCACTGCTCCCTTTCTTACATTATGTCAATACCCGTTTCCACTTGTTATTAGGTCTTCTTCCCTCAAATAATTTCTCCATTTGTGTCCAAATTTGGCAGGAATACATGCCTTCTCCACATTCAGGGACTCCAGCACACACATATTGAGCAGTTATGATTTACACTAGTATTAAACAAATACATTTTTCAGCTACATAATGGGATATCCATCTCCCTTTTTTGGGAATGTAAAGCACAGTCTGAAAAAAAAAATACAAAACTTCTTTGAGAAATTGTTCCCAGGTACTTAGTACATAATATCCCCCTTACTCTACAAAACACACACATTTGGTTTTTCATAAAAATGGTTTGATGCTAAATTCATACAAGAGCTCACCTCAGCCAAATGAGACTTCTTCCACATGTGATGTACTCTGTCCCAAATCTCCAGTATGAATAGCAACCAAGACATATTTATAGCTCATACTGACTTTTTGTTCAGCACAACCTTCAGCTCTACAGCAAGATACTGGGTCAGATTCATTCCAAATGTAAACTAATATTATTCTGTCCATTTGCAACAAGGATGAATGAGGTCTATTATTACTCAGCTACAGCCCCCTTTTCTCTGTGGCAAACTGCCAACAGGGTTTAAAACACAAATAAAAATACACTTTCAACCTAAAGGCAGCATTGACTGCACACAGGCTGCTCGCTCGCCTGCAGCAGGGCTCTCTGGGGGCTGCCAGGGGCCACGGTGAGGATTTGTGCTTAGACAAGCTGCTGCTATCCAGTACCTCTGCTGTGTTTCACGCACACTTCCCTGTTCATGTGCCCTTTTTCTAAAGTTTTCCAGCACACTTGCATCAGTCCAGCTGTTCATTAAACTACCTCAGACCCTCCCTGCCTCCCAGTTTAGCCAGTGACTCTCGTGGAGGTGTCTGAGCCAGCAGGAAGGTTGTCCTTTGCATTCAACAGGTCTGAGTCCTTTCTACTGTCAGCTCACTGACTTCAATAAACTTTTTTCCATGTAGTGAACAGGATTAGCAGAATTAAAGCAAATTTGCATTTATTCGAATTTGGATTTCCCTTTCCAGGCTTAGAGAAGAAAATAAATACCGCACAAGCAAGGTTTTTCTTTTTGCCTTTCTAGCTGGAAATACGATTTGAGTAGCAATGGCTCATTTGAACTCCTCCTTATAAAGTGGTCTTTATCCAATTATATCAGCCTATCCAGCCATAGGCATTTATCCTCCTAAACACAGGCCAGCAGCCACACAAGGTACTTCAGCCCTGAGGCTACACTAATGGTTTGCTGAAAGCCATTAATGACAGCCTACAAGGTTCCCCTATAGTTTAAGCTCATTTGTTTGCTACGTGCCAGGGGCTGAATTTGACCTTACCAAAAAGGCTTTATGAGCGCTGTGAACCTTCCATCCCACAATTTAATTTAATGAATATGCTGGTTTGAATGTGAGTCTGTAATTTGAGGTTTAAATCCTTCAGAACTAAAGTCATAACGGCATTTTTTTAGTCTGGACCAAATTCACCTAACTTAGTTATACAACACCGAGGTCTGGGATGTAGCAGCAGCATGGATAAACTGTAACAGCACTCCCAGGGTACCACCAGAACAGGGGACACACACAACGAGTCTGTTCCAGGAGTTTTAGGGTTCTTTCCCACCAACAGATTCAGGAACAGGCACATCACCACAGCTCTTAGCCATATCTTTCAGTGAGGGTATGACTAAGTTTTGATCCTATATGGCTTTCAATTAGAAAAGTACATACAACCACTCAGTAAAAAAAAAAAAGGGGGACAAAAAGATAAAAGAGCTGTTTCAAATCCAACACACACACATGTCTGGAAGCATTCATCCCTAACTACTTCCGTAATTATCCACCTGGATACACTGTAATTATCCCTGCGGTTTTAAAAAGACAGTACTACACCATGTATCATCCACTGTTCTTTCTTATATATTTGCTGTCTCAAAAGGCTGGAAAAAATGTATTTGGAAAACTGAAAATTTGATAATATAACTGAAAGTTTAATCAAATTATACTGTCAGTCAGGCTCTTTAAAAAGGAGGAACAAGATGAATGATCTATGGGATCAGTATATCCTTTGATCTCTATATTGTGTCACAGGAAAAAAAAAATGTTCTATTTTTAACATATTACTTCCACAACCTACTGAAATGGCACTGGGTAAAAAAGCCAACACCCTGCAATGCCTACTGTACCAGCTGTAACATTTATGGGACAGGCCTCTGGAGACATGGACCTTGATCCACTTGAAGTGCACGTATCCCCAGTGGCTATCAGACACCTCACCTCCTCTCCCAGGCCACAGCTCCGGCTGCCTGAGCATCCGGGTGGCAGCCCCGCAGGCACCTACGTGGCCGTGCAGACGTGTCGGGAGCCACCCACTCGGGATGGGCCGCGGCGCTGGCCTGACAAGGCAGCACCGCCCGGACAGCCGGGAGCTTCTGCCTCCGCCGAGGCACAGCGGGCAATCGGTGCTCCCGGCCGAAACCGGAGCAGCCTCCAGACTGCCAGCGAGTGTCCCCGAAGTGGATGCAAAAACCCCAGTGGTGTCCCCAGCGTGGACGCCGGCGCAGGCAGACCCACCCGTAGAGAGTTTCCCTTTTCCCTCCACCCGCGAAGCTGAGGGAAAAGGGAAAAGGCTAGGCGGCCTGACAGGGGCTGAAGGGGAACAGAGGGGCTGGAGTGGGGGCTGCCCCACCACTTCACCCACTACAGGGGAGATGTGGGTCAGTTATTTTGATTTATCGCATCGAAGGAGCGAGGAATGGATGGAGACTCGACAAGAGACTAGACCGAAAGGCAGATGGGGGTCCCGCCACGCAGCAGAGCGGGACACGACCCCCAGGTGACCACCCCATAGAGGGTCACGGGCCCCACAGGGGGATCCTACAACCCCCAGGACCCCCCTCGGCCGGGGCGCCGAGGGTCGCCAGGCCGCGCAGCCCCTCCACCTCACCTCCACGATACGGGCGCACTGCGTCCCCTTGCCCGCCCCGGGCCCGCCGAGGACGAAGACGACGACGGGCTTCATGAGGAGAAGGAGGCGGCGGCGTTGCAGCAGCAGGACAGCGGCGGCGGGGCGGCGGCCGTGGGGCGGCCGAAGGGCGGGCGGGGAGCGTTGGGGCCGAGGCCGGGACTGTGACCGGGGCTCTGACTGTGGCACCGCCGCCGCCGCTCTGTCCCCGCGGAGGGAAAGTGCTTCCGGGTCCCGGGCGGGGCGGGGCGGGCACGTGGCCGCGGGGCTGGCGGCGCGGGGACTCACAGTCCCGGACCCTGGCTGGAGAAGGCCGAGGCCGGCGCGGCGCTCCAGCGGGACCGGGCGTGTCGGTTCATTGTTCGCCTCGCCACGGCCCTTTCCGGCATGGCATGGCATGGCATGGCATGGCATGGCATGGCATGGCCCGGCCCGGCCCGGCCCGGCCCGACGGCAGCGGCGGCGCCCCCGCTGCTATGGCAACGCCGCCGCATCGCCGCACTGCGCCTGCGCGCTCCCCGCCCCCTGGCATTTTTAAACCCCCTGCGCGCGCGCTGGCGGTTGGTTTCCCCGGGGCGCGCTCTGATTGGCCGGGCGAGCCGTTCCCCGCCGCGCGCCGATTGGGCCGGGGCGGGCGGAGGGGGCGGGCTCCGCTCTCTGATTGGCCGGCGTGGACAGAGGGCCGGCCGGGGCCGCAGAAGGCGCCGGGGCAGGCGGGAGCGCCGGAGCCGGGGCTGGAGCCGCCGCCTCTCTCACGGCTGCTGCCCGGCCGAGCCGGGGGCCGCAGCGGGCGGGCCCCGCGCTGGGAAGAGGGAGAAGAGGAGCGGGCAGAGTTGCGGCCCGGCACGGATCGGAGGTACCCGCTCGGCGCCGGGAGGGCCCGCATCGCCCCAGCCCCGCCGAGCGCAGCGCGCCCGGTGCCCCTCTGCGAGTGCGGCTCGGGGTGTAAAGAGCTGCGGGAGGAGGGCGGTGGGCTTCTGCTTCGTGCTTGTCAAGTTGAAAGGGTGGGACTTTAAAAAAATGTCCTCTTCTGCAAGTTTGAGGTTTGTTTGGGCATTTGGCTTCTAAGGGGAGTTAATTAACTGCCGCTGGAAGCATCAGAGGTGGCCGAGTTCCTTGGAGGACTGCCTTAAAAGTAAAGTTCTTTCCTGGCGAGTTGAAATACAGAGGAAGCACCTTTGCTTGGCAAAGTTTCATGCTTAAGATGACTACAAAAATACTTCTTGCTTATTTGTTTAAAGGTATTGAGGTAATTGCCAAATTATATGAGCTGTCCGATGTTTTGTGTGTTGCTTTGTTTAGGCACCTCAAAAAAATCTAATCCTGCTAGTGTAAATAAATTAATGTGATTACATACTGATTTCTCCAGGGCTCTTTGAAGTCTGACTGCAAGTTTTGCACCATACTATTTGAGTTAAGCCAAGGCTTTATTTCAGAAGTCTTCAAAGTTTACGTGGTTGGAATGCTCAGTTGAAATATGAAGGCTAAAACAGGGCTTTGGGAAGCTGATCTAGTGTTAAATTTGCTAAATCGGTTTTTTTGTGCCATGGGAGTTTCTAATCAGTGATAACTCTTTCTCTCCCTAAACTATATCCAAGCAGTTTTTCCTTAAGCCTTATCTGCGAGCTTGTATTTTGGCCTACGCATCTTCCAAGGTTACACAAAGAAACTGCCAGGTGGACAGTAAAGGGTTTGTGTTGACTTTGTAACTCTGAGAACTTCGTAGGACAAAGTTTCTGCTTTGTTGGCCTCGACTTGAAACAAAAAAGTACCAACATTTTATGTATCCTATTTCTTGGTTTTCTTACTGTGTCATGCCTTTGTTCCTTCTTTCAAACATTCTAAGATAATGATGTACCTTAATCTTTTTTTTTTTTAATCTTTGTGATCTTCCCAGATTTGATCCCAAAAGGATGGTCCCTTTCAGTTTCCCTCTGTCCAAGTGTGCACTTTGGGACCCAGTCCCCATGGGCGATGTCATTGGCACACATGTCACCTATTACAGGTATTGATTCCCTTTTCGGGCAAGCTAAAGGTTAAAATAAATCATGGGTTGTGTGATGCAAAGCCTCATTTTGTCTTTTGATTCTGTTGTATGGCAAGGACAAGGAGGCAGTGTGCTTGTTATAAGCATATAGGGATTTTCATGGCATAGATTTCAGTTTCCTTTCCTTTGTGTAACACGTTCCAGTGGCTTGAAGGTGCATAATTTTAAAGTGACTTAAAATTTCTTTCCATTTTCTTCCCACATGGGTAAGTGATACTTTTTAAAAACAAGCATTAAAAATAATTTGTGACTTAAACTTGCTTATTGTCTCTTTTTAGAAACCCCAAAATATCTCTGGTGGAGAAAACCTTGCGGCTTGCCTATCGCCATGCTAAGCAGAATGAAAAGAAATCATTTTCCTGTTTTTTGCTTGGTACCCTGGCAGTAGATGAAGGTAATTCTAAACATGAGGTAGACAGGCAGTGTTGGTTGGTTGAGTGAGCTGTTGTTAAGGAGCCTGAGTTGTTGATCTTGGACTCTAACTTTATTTATTTATTTTGAAGATGGCGAAGGCATAACGCTAACAATAGATCGCTTTGATCCTGGCCGAGAAGTTGCTGGTGGATCGGGCAAAATTCCAACTGCATCCCTTCCCGGAGACTTTTTGATTCCATGTACAGTTAATGCCTGGGGACCTTGTTCAGATAATATAATAGTGCACAGTGTTGAAGATATCAGCTTGGCTTTCAAGGTATGCAGCTCTTAGCAACTTTAGGGTCTCTTAAACAGTGAACTGTCTGCCAGGCAGGACACTGAACTATGCACAGAGCTTGATTTCCAGCACAGCAAGGTAATGGCTGAACCAAGACTATGTAGTTAATTGTGTGAAATGAGCTGCTTGAGTGTCATTGAGAAGTGTATTGGAAACTTGTAAAATCGGTTAATCCTCACAGGTGTTTAAGGACCACACAGTCTTTAATCTTGGATGAAAATCTTGCTGACTGACCAAAGTTTTTCAGCTGGTCTAACCACCAAAACCAGCAAAACAAAAGAGATTTAAGCAAACTCACTTAAACAAGAGAAAACAGCTTTTTTTATAATTTTCCCCTGAAAGCTGTTATTAATCAGTTGCAGTATTTGGGCAGTTGTTGTGTTGCTAGGTGAGTGACCCGCCCAAAACGTGTACAGCCCTATGTAGGTTAGCAGCCACAGGTGAAATGTGTGCTCTGCTGTAGACATGTAATCTACTAAATACACTTTTCCCTGTAGTTGTTGCAGTGTGTATTTTATAATAAAAATTAAGCCTGCTTCACAGCTGAATTTTCTCATGATGATACATCCAGATGTTAAATTACATATTTCTTGAATGCAAGTAAGAAAGCTTTGACAAATCAGCTTGAGCCTTTTAGTTGTCTGTTATTATATTTATATAATTGAAGTAACCCCAGGTTTTCTAATACAACATAAAACAATGCTAAGGTATGCATAGCTAATTTTCAAGTGTATTCTGCATTATTCATTATAGTCAATAGAGCAGTGAGCTTTGGAGACCTGTGTTAATGGCTTTTTGTATATTACCTACTGCAGTAGTAGCTGTGATGAATGATTTGAATTCCTATTGTAATACATCTTGAATCATGGTAATCATATGAAAATAATCTTGTGTATTTAACTTTTTTTTTTTTCCCTTCTAGGGTCTGCAGCAGAGTCTGTGCAGTAAAGAATCTCTGGATCTTTCTAAACTGCTCACTGTTAGAGCTCACATTGTTTTCACAGAAAACCTGGATAATCTGCACTTTAAATTTTGCTGGGCTTCTCTTACTGTGGCCAATATTTTGGAATACACCCCTGTGAAGTCTGTCCCAATTATTCCAACAGCCCTAGCAAGAAATTTGAACAGTCCTATGAATATTGCACAAGTTCAAGGAACTTATAAATGTGGGTGAGTAAAGGGTGGTGCTAAAGCTGTCAAAGTTGCCTGTCAGTTTCTTGCCTTCCTAAAGGAGGTGGGTAGGAGAGATCTGAACTGTACTTTGCTTTTTAGTAAAATAACAGGCATAAAAATAGCATGGCTTCTGGCCTTGGGAATGTATTAAAAGTTAGGAACAAGAAACAGGAAATGGGGTGGAGCAAAAACTTATAACTGGTTGAGTAGAAGTTCTTGCTGTTGGCTTCAGTGAAAGGATCTTCCTACTGGGGCAGGAGAACACACCCCTAATTAACATAATAAATATAAACAGCTTCCAGCTTTTTAAACACCATCAGTGCTTGCCCTGCAATGAAAAACAGATGAATGCTAACCAAAGCTTTCTTTTCGTTAATTGTGCTTCTGAGATGGTATTGGGAAGTCATCATTGAGGAGTCAATCTTAACTAATTTAATAGGGTGAACTAAGGATAGATCAGGGAAATAGTGTGAAGCAACTGAATGTCATTTTATTTGGACAGGGACTTTATGAATGCCTCTCTGGAAGTTACTCTTCAAATTTAACATGATTTGTCCTTGGGGATTTGTTATGAACACTAATTCTATATTCACTAAAATACTACAAATAGTAGTATGTAAATTTTGTGCTCGATAACTCTTTGATACACAGGGAATTGCTGAAAAGCTGGGGAGTTGCTGTTAAGTGTGTGAAGTAAGAGCAGTTTTGAGAGCTTTATTTTTTTTCCCTAAATTTCTTTTCTTACAGTATTCTTCTAAACTTGTACTTTTCTCTTCAGGATTTTTTTTCTGAAAAACTGCCTTCCAAAATACTAAAACCACCCAACTTTCGCTTTCTTTCAGCTACCTTACTATGGACCAAACACGGAAATTGCTTTTACTGCTTGAGTCTGATCCCAAGGCTTATGCTCTCCCATTAGTTGGAGTGTAAGTGTTTGTCCAGATTAATACACACATTGATTTGTGATGTATCTGAGGGATTACATAGCAAAAATTTGGTATAAGAACTGTCTCTAATTAGAGACTTTTTTCTTATTTTTAGTTGGCTGAGTGGAGTTACTCATATCTATAGTCCTCAAGTCTGGGCCTGTTGCTTGCGATATTTGTTCAGTTCTTCAATTCAAGAAAGGCAAGTCACTTTTATAGGTAAAACATTGAAGCTATTGGCTGCCAAAAAAGTATTCCACAGAAGTGCATGACAACATAGGCTCTGCTCAAAGATATTTGAGGAAATTCTGTGATTTATATGTTGTATAGAGGTAAAGCTGTCTGGTTTAAATGTTCTTTTCAGTTTTGGTTTCTGCACAAAAATTTTCTGTGACTGAAATGTTGGAAAGCTGAGCTGGTATCTTAAAGTCAGAAGAGGGTGAACATTAACATCCTCAAGGTCACGGCATTTTTGTTTAAATAAGAAGCCACAAGCAGGAAAGGGTAATTTAAACAGTGGTGGGGTTTTGGTTTTGAGCTTTTCTTAGGGGTATTTTCTTTGAGATAAGTTTTCTTCCTGGTTGTGCCTGACCAGCAAATTGAAGCATATTGGTTTGCAGCCTATGCTGTCCTGTTATGACTTCCTGTTACATGTTCAGGTTTTTTTAGGAGTGTTTGCATTCTGGGCTGTTTTTTCATTGTGATGTTAGTGTATAATCGTTCCTCATTGTCTAGATATTTTCACTTGTAACATTTACTGAGTTCTATTTGTATGGAGCTTGAAGAGAGTTTAGGTGTCCGTAGTTTGAAACAGCACCTCCGGTAAATGAGACTCTAAAATATGCTGTATGCATAAGCACTTATTCTGATTGACCACACTTGTTTTTAAATTGTGAAATACAACCACGTTTGGTGAACAGATGTGTCTGCAATTACAATATAGACTTCTTTCCCTTAACAACTGAAATATGTCCAAACACAGATAAGAGACCAATTAGATTATTAGATAGGCAAGTTGGATGCTTGACTCTCATTAACTTTCTCTGATGCCATCATGGAAGTGGATTAAGGAGATTTGATGAACCGTGCAAACAGCATTAACCTCTGCAGGCTAACTGTTTAATCTGTGCATCATACATTTTTAACTCTTTAAGTTTTAATTAAATTTTGAAGTTGTGTGAATGTGTTTTTCAAGCATCCTGTTTCTACTGCTTTTTCTATTGCATGTATTATTTAATGAAAAAGCAAACAAATAAAAAACCTCACAAACAAGCATGTTACAAGTGCTATAAAAAAACTGTTCTGAAAGTAGTATTGCCTTTGACTGGAAGCACACATTGTTGTCATTATCCTTGAACCTGTTTAAAATGCTGATTGTTGTTACTTGCTATTCTCAACTTGTAGAAAAGAAAAACTTCTATATAATTTTCCTAAAAAAAAAATTTTTTTTGCTAATGAATGTTTTTTAAATGTTTAGGGATAACCGAGACACTAAGTGTCTTTATAATGCATCTTCAACTGAAAACTAAAAAGAAAATAAAACACAATATCATTTTTACAGATGGTTTCTTCTCTGATATGTTTGAACTCTTCCAGGAATTCATTTAAAGTACTAAGTGATTGTAAAGGTTGGAAATACAAAGGACTTGGATTATTCCCATTCCTCTACTTTTCTTTGATTCTTGCATGTGGCTATAGTCATAAATCCATCTGCACTATCTATAGCTAAGCACCACTCAAAATGCTATGATTCACCAGTTTGCTAAACTGTGTGAAAATCTGTTCACTGTATTGAAAATCTAAGGGCCTTCTTCATGTTTAGGTTATTTAAAGATATGGTTTTTTTCTATTTTAGGGTTTTTTCAGAATCTGGGTGTTTTCTTATTGTGCTTTATTCGTTGACACACAAGGAGCCAGAGTTTTATGAGTGTGTTCCATGCAGTGGGCACACTGAGCTGGGGTTTCAGATCCTAACTTGCCATGAAACAGTTCACCTCTTCAAAGTAAGTGTCTTGCTTTCCTCCTGCATTGTGGTACTTCAAAATTTGCCTTAAAAGAGTCATTATGGTGTGACCCAAATGGATCTGCAGTGTTTGAAAATGATGTAACTCTATAAAGCTGCCTTTTCCTGGGGACTACTGTAAATTCAGTTTGTCCCTCAAATTGAGAAATTGCTTCCAAAGTCAGCACTGCTCGGGTTTCTAATAGCATTAAGCATCTGTCTTTTACGTATAGTGTGCTGAGTCAGTGTTCCTTCCTACTAATGACCTTCTGACCTTATGAGCAGAGATTCAGACTTCGTACAGCATTTGTTACTTCGGTGTGCTGTGTTCACCTTGGCCACATCTAACAGCTGCTCTGGGTGATGCTTGCTGGAGAACAAAGCTGAGTGTTGTGCTTTGCTTGAAGTTGAATGCAAAAAGGAATTCAGAGGTTACCAACTTCATCACAGTTTTATTAATGGCAAATTTTATCTTTGTGCAAAGTAACTCTGAAAGAACTTGATGATATAAGTCTGGGAGATGGATAGTAAGGTTTGAGGAAGTTCTAGGAAATCTCAGTTCCTTATGTGTTTTCCTAGGCTTGTGCAAAACCTGCAGTTGAGTTGTTAATTTGCTCAGTAAGTGCTGCGATGCTCTGTCAGGGAAGCAGTGAGTGTAATGTGTGTGCTATGCTGTGTACTCATTTCTCTTCCCAACTGAATTTTCTGTCAGGGCTGCCTTCTACCTTTAGCCTCGGGACAGCTCAGCCTTCTGAAGATGACAGATCTCTCCACAGAAGCTCACTTCTGTTGTCTCCAGGAGTTGCCCAGCTGTGGTGTGTGAAACAGTACAGGAACGTTTGCTGTTTCCTGTAGTGGTGGCAGCCCTGGAGGAGTATGTGAGCAGTTACAGTGAGGAAGCATCTGCTCATGACTATAATTAGCCCAACTACTTTACAGAGTAGCAGGGGAACAGTGTTAAACAGGAAGGGAAGTTGCCTGCTTCCTTGTAGTGCTGAAAAATTTTAAAGTAGAGGACGAGCAGCAAATAATCTTATAAATGTCCTTAAAGCTGTGTCTTTGGGAGTAGTACCTCAGTGATTGAAAGTTTGAAGGTTTTGTACTTCACAAATATGGAACATTTCATTCCAGAATGTTGAACCATCAGACAAGAGCCCTATCCAGTTTGAGTTGAGTGCAGAAAACCAAAATTCAGAAACTGAGTTCTTCAGCAGAATTTGCAAGAAACTTCTAATCAAAAGGTAAATCTCTCAGATGTCATTTATGTGCAAAAATGAAATATTTATTGGATGAGGGTTTTAATCTGTTCTGTGCTATGTGTCAGTTGAGCTGTGCATACATTCTCTTGCATTAAAATCTGTGTATGTGCTTTTATTTATTCCTAGAGTTAATATTTTTCAAATAAGATGGTCAAGCTGTCTGTATGCCAAAAAAACCTACTTGATACTGGTGGTTTTAATTTATACAGTTGAAGTTTCTAAAAAGGCTTCCTCACTGATGAGGCTTAGTTTGCTGTATTAAGCTTTAAGTGAGATCTGTACTTTGAAGCAAATCTCTAATTTAAATCTACTTAAGTTGAAAAAAATGCCTTTTTTTTCTTCCCACCTTTCAGAGCTCCAAGACCTGGATAGGTTGAAACTTAGTAATTTTTAAGAACCTGGCTTATCCATCAAATTTTTATCTGTGACTAGAAGATGGCCTTTATTTTCCTTCAAACAATGTTACAATCTTTACTGTAGCACCTCCTATCTTTTTACTATATATCAGTGCTTTGCTGTTAGAATGTCACTTAAAAGGTGTGTTTTTGTGATGCTGTGTGTAGGGAGGGTTTGTATCTTGCCCAAAAGCAGCTTTTTTATTTTCATTGTTTCATCTTAGAACTGTTTGCTTGGTGAACTCCCCAGCTAACCAGGGAGAAGATGGATAGCAGCTGCTTCTTACAAAAATGATGCACTGTAGATGGCGCATTGATAAACATGAAGTTTCATGTTACTGCTGCCAAATCTGGCAATCAAACACTTACTTGGATTTATTTTGCTTTTAGTCCTCCCCAAGGCTCTTCACCCAGCAAGTTGTCAGCAAGTGATCATGACTCTGGTGTGGAAGATGAGGATTTATCCCCCAGACCAATTCCAAGTCCTCACCCAGTGAGTCAACAGGTAACTAAATAAATAGTTGCTCTGGGTATCTCAGATGTGACACTTAGAGCAGCAAAACTCAGTGTAAGGGAACTGGAGAGTGTAAAGCTTCTCTCTCTCAAGCTAGCAGGGGAAAACAGAATTGAAGAAATTAACCATGAGTCCCATTCCTGTGGTTAATCTGCTATTTTTCCAGGATTTTGGACACATTAAATTCTTGTACATGCTGTGATTTGGGAATAGAGAGGGTAGTTTCTATTTTAGGAATCTCACTGTTGTTGAATGAAGAGCTGTAGTGTCTGAGATAGAGACAGCCAGTTCTTGTGGTTTTTTATTTCATTTACCCAAAAGATCTGCTCTGGTTTTTTTTTTTTTTTCACTGAAGTGTGTACAAATGCAATAAATACCAACCCTTTTATAGCATAGGTCTAGAAGGATGTGGTAATTGTGTATAAAATGTGTCCTATTGCAGCTGTCTCCCGGATTTAAGAATAGTAAGAAGGGACACAGAGTCCACTTCTAGAAGGGAAAAATCCATATTCTGAAATGTACTCCCAAATGACATGGAGCATTCATTTGGCAGACAGGGCTGTTACATTATATAAAAGCAATTTTCCTTTAAGAATGATCCTAGAGATCTTGCTGCTTTTTCTGGATTCTCCAGTCTTTAAGGAATGTGTTTACCATGTGATTGGTTTGGAAGCTGATAATCATAATATATTGATTTTAAATGAAAACATTTTCTTTGAGGAAATTCTGCATACAAAGAGCAGACAATGTTTTAAAATTATTATATGTGTGTGTAATTGTCCCTTCAGGTTACCAGAATTTTTCCTTCAGTGCCAGAGCTGTCACTTATTTTGGAAGGGAGTTTTGTCGAATCAGGACAATCATCTAAGCCTGTGGGGACTTCAAGTGCTAAAAGTCTACCCACAGTGCCAAATCAGCCTATTAAAAAGAAGTGTTGCATGAGATCTACGTGTCACCCCAGCCAGCACTCTGAAGACAGGCAGAACTTTCCTGCTAATATGGGAGATCCCACTTTGAGACGATTGCCAAATCCTATAAACCAGAAGATTCCAGCTTCAATGCCTTGTAGAGGAAGTCAAGGTCTACTACAGCAGCAGGTGCAGTGTAAGAAGGCTTCCCCTCAATCAAGAAAAAGTTCGGTATCATCTTCTTCAACCCCTTGTAGTGGGCCTTCCCCAGATACATCTGTGCACCACCCCAGAAAGCCATTGGAAAAACTTGTATTAAATCCTGAGAGTGCCACACCACAGGCAGAGCCTCTGCTTAGGAGAACATCAACATCTGGCTCCAAGCAGCTTCCTGCTGTGACACAGCCAGTCCTCCACAACTCAGCTTTGTCACCACAGAGCTGCAGACAGCCACCAGATCTGCAGGTGCCAGTTCAAGTGCCACCTTCCTGTCCAGCATGCAGCTGTCAGTGTCCTGCTTCTCTCCAGTATAATCCCATAAACTCATGGCAAGGGGTTGGTAAAACGAGCCCCAAACACGGAGCAGAAATCCAATCGGAGATGGCTCAGCAAAATCCTTGTGCAGTGTTCCATCAAAATACCATTTGCCCAAACGTTTGCTGCAACCCAGGATATGCCACAAGCAGCCCTATAAACGTGAGATATCCTGGGAAAACAGGGAGCTGTTCTCTTGACAATGGCTTATCACCTGGAATAAGGATGCCATCGAGTGCGAGCCCCTCGAGTCTGCAGTGCTGTGCAGCCCCCTCCCCGTGCCTGCACACGCCTGCTCCTGCAGCAGCATCAGATAATGGCATGATGGGATTATCTCCAGATGCATACCGGCTCCTTACCGAGCAAGACAGACAACTCAAATTACTTCAGGCTCAGGTTTGTGGAAATGTCAGCTTTCTCCTCTGCCCTCTCAGTGATTATGCTCTGATAGCTCCCCTGCCAAAGGAATTAAATTAACTGTTGTCTATCCGTGTTGGAACAAGGGAGCGTGTCATACCAGCTGCAGTTTGGGCATGGAGAGGGGACTCAATTAGCTCTACCAATTGGTGTCCCTTTAAAAACTATTTGACTTGTATCTAATTAAATTTTGCATTTATTTTTGTGGTATTTCCGCAACATGAAGGTTTCTTTTAAGTAGACCGTTTGTAATGCAAAATGATAAACTTTCTGTATAAATGCTTTTGTACTTACATGCTTGTCTGTGTTAAAAAAAAATACATAGGCTATAGACTTTGGAATTACTGTAAACATAAGATGAGCCACACAATGTTCTCATATGTTGCTTTTTCCACCTTCAAGTCTGCAGTTCCCTGAGCTGTTGCTTTGAAAACTTAAGTTGTCTGCATTGAGGCCTGGTTCATCAGGTCTTTTCTGTGCTAGAAAACTGGACTTTGGGGGTCTTTCTGGGCTCTGTTGCCTCACCAGGTGAAGTTTCTTCAAAATACCAGCCCCTTGATCAACCTGCTGGCCCTGTTATTTTGCAGGGTGTGATTTGGGGCTGAAGAGACAGAGTTTAAATTTTGCTGCTGGTGATGAACAATACAAACAGAAAAGTTTGCAGTGCTTGAACTAGAAAACTGCAGCTGGAATTTGTTTTTGTTATAGTTCCTGTATGTAAAGTCAAGCTCCCAAAGCATCAGTTTTCCATGAAGGGAAACCCCTCCTTACTCCAGCCTTCACTGTTACTATATTTCTCCCTGGAGCTGCAAGCTAATCAGTGAACAGGGTGGATAAAAATCCTAAAGACAAGATTTCCTGGCAACCTTAATTTTATAATTTAATTGCTTAGCTTTGTAATTAATAAAAAGTTGGTGTCGGGACAGCTGGCATAAATGCTTGGCTAGTAAGTTGGTTAATAGGCTTTGTATGTGAATGAAAGGGAAGGAATACTTCCAGCAAGTGTGGTGCAAATTGGCTTTACCCGAGTTGTCTTGGTGCTGCCTCTGCCAGTGTGCTTAAAGATCTTCTTTGCTAGCTCTGCCAACATCAAAATTGGTGTTTTGATTTATGCTGTGTGCACTGCTGAGAGCTGGAAGGTGTTCAGACTGCTGTGGCGGCGCAGCCTGTATTTGAATCCAGATCTTAGCAGAACCCAATGAATTCACTTTTGCCTGTTATAGCTGAATTTTATAGTGCGGATCCTGACTTTGCGGTGACTGTTACAGATCCAGCGCTTGCTGGAAGCTCAGGCTTGCCAGGAGCGTTCCTGGGAGGCTGCGCAGCCGGAGAAGCCGGGGGAGCTTGTTTCCATGGAAACACAGACCTCACCGAGATTGCACAAGAGGAGTGTGAGCGTGGCCGTGAGCACAGGTAACGCTTCATTCTTCTAAAACAGACCGGCACCGCTTTTCTCGGGACGTTTCTGTGGTTCGTTTGGGCATGGAGGAAATGATTTGCAGAAATGCTGAAGCTGTGCAAACGTGCACCTAGATCCAGAAAATACCTAACTTGTTGAGCTGTTATTTGCAAGTTTAGGCTGGAGTTACTTTTGGTTTTGATTGCCATCACTGAAATAATTATTTTTCCAATAGCTTTAGAAAGGTGTTCTGTTTAAAATGCTGTCTTGTTGAAATGTAACTCCACATCTTTTTTTATTTCATCCACTGTTTTGAAAAGTAATAGCTTCTATGCCATATAGTGTTCCAATAAATATATTATTGATGTTGTTTGTAAATCATGCATGAAGAGGAGATTGTGTTTGCTTTAGTTTAGGAGAGTTATGCAGCTGTATCCGTACAGCTGCATATTAACATATTGGTTCCTGTTAAATCCATGGAAATGTTGTTCTTAGTCTGGAGGAAACTTTGAAACAGGCTCAAGGTCAATGCATTAAAATTATTTAATACAACCATTTCTTTTCATCAAGTATACTTTGGAAGAAACTAGGACTTGAATGATATTTTGGCAACTTTTAGCTGATTTAAACTGTAAATCGCTTTTTAAATGGTGAAAGAAACATGAACAGGAGAAAATTATTCCTCTAGCTATAGAAAGCCAAAGGTCTCAGAAAAAAGTAATGACTCTTCCTAAATAGTTAAATCTCTGATTTTGTCCTAGGTGCTAGTTTATTTTGGAATACAGCCTCAGAAAAACAAGGCAACTCCATACCACGAGGGAAAAAAGAAGATGGAGAGATTTCTAAGGACATAAGCATTTCAATTAATGCTGAACAAGATGCAAGTAATACAAGTATTGCTTCATCCTTAAGGGTGGTTGACATGCCCAGCTTTGTAGAGAGTATTCACCTTGTGGAAGAAGGAACTAATCAGAACACTCCCCAGTAAGTAACAGAAACACCCTGTGCTCACATAATGTGCTGAACTGCCTTATGTAAGTTATTACTTCTGTAATATTTTTTCTTCAGGAGTTATAAATAGTCTGACCTCAGCTGTTGTGTTCTCTCCCTTCTTTATTTTGTAATTATGCTTTGAATTGTACAGCTCGCCAAAACACATCTGCCTTTAGAGTCTGCAGTTATCAGTCATGCAGTTTTAGCTCTCGCCTACCTGTCAGCAGCAGCTGATGGCAGAAGCCTTTAACTTACAAAAGCATGCACTGTGCTTGCAACATTCCTTCTCTTACCTTAAATCCTGACTGGAAAAGGGGATGATGCTATACTCAGTTGTTTTCCTGCAGTAGCTTTTCCTTGTCAGCATTCAGAACCTTTCCTGTTCTGAGGGGTTTGGGATGAGGTGTTTATAATTATGTGGCTGTTCCCTGAATTTCTCTTTATTTTATGCCTGATTACTTTGTGTGTGGTGCATGCAGATACTGACTTCACTGCTGCTAATTTAATTATTTTTAAGCTCAGTTGCTTTATAGAGCAATGACTAATCTGAGACTAATTTGGGAAGTGGTTTTAAAAATATTTTTAATTATCTATATGGATGGTATTTCTACATAGGAATAGCTCAACAATTTAGCACTTTAGTGATCTAATATTGTCTAAGTATAAAAAGCCAAAGGAGGGGGGAATACCCTTCCAGTTAAATTAGGTTCCTAAAATACTCATATTGGGAAAAATGATGGTAATTAAGCTATAAGTTAACTATTTGTAGTCCTTGATTAAAGTGCTATCTGCAAACATATACTGGTACCAGAAATGTTATGGATTCAGATCAGTCTTATGAACCTTTGTATTTTAGGGCAATGCCATCTTAAGGTTCTCTTCAACTTGGATTCATAAACCAGTAAAATAGCTGGAAAGTATCTTATAGTGAGAATGTAGAGCATCACCCAGATTTCTTGGAGGAGGAGGAGGGGAACATTTTTGGGAATGATGAATAATTGCTAGTGTAACAGTAGCTGATAACCTACATTGACTATCTGGTATGTCACGTGGTTTAAATCTTATCGCTTTCAACACAGGCAATTGATCAGTTGAGTTCTGAAATTCCCTTATCTTACACTTGTCTCCTCAGGAGGAACAGGAAGGGGGAGGAGGGTCACTTGAGGATCTTCTTGGGATGATAGTAGTATTGATATGTCTGGTCTCCAAAGGCTTATGCAATGCACACACCAATGAGGGGGGTGCAGAGCATTGTGTTATAACTCATTCAATGTTTACCCTTTTTAGCCTTTATAGTTCCTCTTTCACATCTCTTATTGAAAAATATTTTAGCTAGTTGTTTGTTCTCAGTTTGTGATACTCAATATGTATGTGTGTATTTGTAACCCTCTTTGAGAAGTTTTTAAACTTCTCAGGAATCCCATGGTAAGTTATGCCACAGGCATCCCATGATAAGTCATGTACCTTGGTAAAAGCAGCTTTTTTTAATATGTCACGTGTCAGAGCACACAGAAGATACTTGCTTCTAAAGGCTTATACGTGATATGCTGAAAACGTAAATTCCAAATTGTTAATAACTTTCCTTTCATCTGGTTTAAGTCATAGTGAGTCACTGAGTTTTGACTAGTCCAGAGATGCCGTTGCCACTTTCAAATCATCTTTTGGAAAACTAGTCAGGCTGTTGTAGTTGCACACTTGGAGGTCTATTTCCTCAGTCCTCAAATGACTTTGGAGAGGAAGTGACTGCAGAAAGGAGCAAAGCCTTGAGCAGCAGGCAAAACTAAAACCCCTTAGGATCCGTTTGCAGTACTCGATTGTTCTCCTCTGATGTTCATGAACAAATAAAGTGCACGTAGATAATGATGCTTCTGCTGTTTCAAGGAGGTATGTGGCTATCTTGGTGTTCTCTTCCAGAACTGGAAACGTTTCCCAAGCACTTGTTCGTGCTTCATCCCTGGAAGAAAGTGTCAGTGTGTCTTTACAGAAAGAGCCATCGGAGGGAGCCAGGAGCCAGGTGGTGGTAACAAGTGAGCAGAGCTCGGAGCCACCCGCCTCGCTGCTGCCTCAGCAGCCCTCAGAGGAGCTGAAGCTTTACCAGGACTTACTGGTAACTCATGCACATTTTATATTCTGCACTGAATGCAGCAGTCAGTACAGCACCCTGCTGAACTTATGATGTGGTATTGGCATGAATGAAAGCTGCTTGTGGTTTTCAAATTCACATTGTGCTCTACAGAAAACACTGAGTTTGTGGTTCTTCAGTTTTTTAAAATGTTTAAGTGGTTATTTTGTACTTCTCTTTCATGCATACCTGGAGTACTTTCTATTAGCTAATAAATAATAATTTTTTAATTCAAGGATATCAGCTGATAGCTTCCCAAATTAGTGGCCTTAAAAATAACACAGCATTTTACCTTCAAGTCCCTTAAAGGGCAGATATTTTAATCTTGAAGAATATTAGTATGTGATGTGTTTAAATTCAGAACAGACTCTTATAGAAAGCTTGAAGTGTAAAATGTTCCAGTGTTTGACTACACTGCTGTGAGTTTAAGTGATTGCATCTGAATTTGCCTTCTTTGTCAGAATAAACTATTAATCCATCAAGTTGCATTTGAAGTTGTGTAAGAGTAAGTCAGGATTTTGGTATTTGACAGTCCCTGTATGTCATTATGTTTTTGCCATGTGCTCCCTTTTTCTGTAGGGCCAAGTAAACCACCTCTTAAAGACCTCAGAAGTGCAAGATCACTTGCCTTTAAAATCAGGATTTGTTGCTGATGATGGTCCTACGTATCAGGATATTGATGATACAGAAGTGGCTTCAGAGACTGACGCAGGAGGGGTGGACAAAGAGAGTGTCATTAGTGCCACACTCAAACAGCTGAGGAGTCTTGGGGTGACTGTGGACTCCCCTGGCAGTATGAAGGAAAATGCACACAAAGTGGAGAATGCCAGGTAAGATGCTGGTGGTTTTGAGTAGTAATGTGCAGATCCAACTGAAAATTAAGATTTGGCTCAATGAGTCAAGAGAAGACTGTTCACTGCCACTGGAATTTGGGTGCACCTTGATCTACATTTCCTTCAAAACTGAAATGCTGGTTCATGCTATGGACATTTCAGATAGGTTAAGAGCTCTGCTAGCAAAACTCAGAATATTTAAATAGAACACAAGTAGCTCTTGCTGTTAGAGCATCTGGTGATTCTTAGTGTTGTGCATGCAATTCCCTACAATAACGAAGAAGCTATGGGCAATTCTTTGGTCTGTGTCCAGGTATTCCAGAGCAACTCTGGACTTGAGAGACTGAACATAAAGCAGCTGTGTATTTTGTCATTGCTTCTTAACCTTTGTCTTGCACTTTACCAGTACATGTGAAATTATTATTGTGGCTTTGGTATCTAATCAAAACTGGTTCTGTCCTAATTGCTTGTTATTGTGGGTGCTGTGCCTTGAGCAGAGAAAGTGCTGGGGAGAGAAACAACAGCCTTGTTGAAGCAGAGGAAGGAACAGAGAAGTAATTCTGAAGGAGGCTTTTTAGGCACAGGAATTTACTTGCATAGCTGTGTAGGCATAGGCTGACTGCCTGGTGCTGCTTCACTTTCATCCTTATTGTCTTCTTGATCTTAGTGTGTAGCTGTTATGTAAACAAAAAATCTAACCACCTCCTAATTAATCTTCCCTTAGCCATGTGTCAAAAGCTGTTTCCAGTCATACAGTTTCTAATCTCTTTTCTCTCCTTTTTACTTGTATTTTATTGGGTGTTTTTCTAGAATTTCTAGACTGCCTTCCTGGCTGCAGTCTGTTAGTGTTCTTTTAATGTCAGTAACATGGTAACATGTGAACCCGTAAGGCGAAACTGGAACTCTTGGGGTTTTTTTCTTCAAACTTGGGGAGTGGGGTGGAGTTCTTCCTTCTGCCACTTTCAAGACTGATAAACAATTCTGAGAAAAGGTCTACAGCTCAGTAGAGAAGGAAACAACAGTGCAGCTCCATAGCATAATAAGTGGTTGTTGTTGCTGAGCCAATTTATTCTCCCTGGGCAAACTTCAGAATTTGTGCTCAGTGAAATAGGAAGCCTCTTAATTCTTAATATGAGTAGCTTGGGTTTATAAACTAATATATGATGTGTGAACTAAATGCAGTGGGTTACAACCATTACTGGTGTACCAGAGCTTGTTCTTTCAGTCTTTAAACACTTGATGTATATACAAGAAATTGCTGCACCAGGCAACAGAACAAACAAATGAACATTCCTCATTTGAAGATACTTCAAAAACTAGAACCTTTTAGGCTTCTGGAAACAGATGCTGTGTCAGAGTTTCTGTAAAAATCCTGGAATTACCATACATTGGGAAAGATGTTCTTGGTCTCAGTCATTTGGCTTGTATTTCTAGCTATAAAATTTGGGCTGAATGATAGAATTTAGAGTTGTAGGATCAGACACACATAACGTCACATTCACTAGTGAGAAAAGACCAAGAGTTCAAACCTGCTTTAAAACCAAAGCCAGCACTGTAACCTGCTAGAGATGGGTGGCTCTTCATATGAGGGTACTGTGAATTGAAGGAGAAGGGAATATCATACATCCTCTGACAGTGTTTGGATACTATAGGGGTGAGTAGCTGGTTTTCAGTATGTGCAGATAATATGATATCAGTCCTGATGGAGCTGTGTTCAGAAGAAAGGAGAAATCAGTACAGTGAGCAAAATTGTGAAAGGGATGCTTTTCCTGTAATGCTAAGGTAACTTTTTGATGCTTTATTTCAGCATCTTGGCGTGCATAAGTCCTGAAGCAGTGGTGCCTGGATTAAATTCCATGTTACTTGCCAATGTCAGTATGTGTCCCAACGTTGTTGATCTGAGCATGGAAGCAAATGCCATAGCCCTGAAATATCTCAGTGAAAATCAGTTATCCCGACTGTCTCTCAGTCGCTCAGGCCAAAATCCTCCCACAGATTTCTCCTTCCAAGACATCTTGCAAACAAATACGGACAAGAGCATGGTGGGTCTGAGTTTAATTTCACCCAACAATATGTCCTTTGCAACCAAGAAGTACATGAAGCGATATGGGCTGATACAGGGCAATGACAGCAGCGAAGATGAAGAGGAGCTGCAGGCTCAAGATGGCAGTTTTGGCACTGTCAGAAGCAAAAGCATGCCAAATAAAAACTGTACCCCTGCATTGGACAGCTTCAGCCATCAGACTGAATTACCCAAAAGAATGGATGGAAGACTTCCCATTCACCTAAAAAGTTACAGCAGAGAGTTGACTACTAGTGCTTCTCCACAAGAATTAAACAGTCCTGTGTTAAGAAACATTACAAATGAAGTTTTTCCTCCCAGAACAGATCAAGCAGATGAAAACTCTCTTCAGTTCCTAAAGGATTTAAAATCAAAAACCAGTTTGTTACCTGGGAGGGTTGAATTCACTGAACAGCCCGTCAGGAAAGATGAAGGAGATACTCAGGCCTTTCGTGGAAATCTACACACTCCAGCTCTTGAAATGTTAAACCAGTCAAACAGCATCAATTCTGTTGGCACCATTCTTGATGTCAAACAACTCAGGCAATTACCAAAGCTGTTCTGAACATCCCTTGAGATGGCTGCAACCACCGCTTCAAATCAGAGGGACCTCTCTGTAAAAGACTACAGGAAACCACGGATTGAGCTCTCTTTGAAGAGGTCACTCTGTTGTAGAAATGTAAAACTTGCAGAACTGAGATTTCAGCCAGCTCAGGGACAGCCACCTCAAAGTGCCTGGCTGAGGCAGTGCTGATCAGCATAGACATATGTGTGCACTTTTGTTTACAGTTAGGTGTGATTTTAAAGCATATTGAAGGTGAATCAACCTGAGCCCAAGATGTACTTTTAATATAATTTTAACAGTGGTGATTACTTAAGTGTTCTTTTGTTGACTTTTTTTAAAAACAGACTTTTCCATGTTTGTGCCAACTGTGAGCCACTGATAATGTGTGTGGCAGAGCAGAGGTGACAGAGCTAAAGCACTAATTTTTAGAAGTTTGCTGAAATGGTTGGATTCCTCTGTGTGGGTTGTGTCTGTGGGGAAATATATAACTTTGGCTTTACTTTGTGTAAAATTGTTTTGAATTCAGCCAAAATGGCACATGTAACTCTCTGTATCATGAAATCTTTGAAGGAAATGGGGGAAAGCTGGCACTTTTAAGACTTGTAATTTTTTTCACCTCTGTGTTTTCTATTTATTTAAAATTACATATTGCTGATAAAGGTCAAAGGTTCCATTAAAAAAAAATTAATCTTCACTTTACTAATGCTGCCTTTATTTTAGACACATGTGGCTTCCCAGTCATTGTTAAAATGGTTAACTTGAAGTTCAAGTTAACCATTCACCAGCTACTGAACTCATCAGGAATCTGATATGGGTGGTGGGGTAAGCAGAAATAATAATTTACTTTGTTCTGGATTAACACATAAATATTTTGTCACCAAGCACTCCAGTCTATTAATGAAGCAGCTCTTTTCCATAACCTTGTGATGATAATATTGCACAAGGTGAAGAATTTGGCTGGAAGTGGTGATTCATTCCCATTCCCACCATTCCTTGTGGGAGGACAGTAGAATGGTGGTGGAGCCATGTGTTTTCTCACTGGCCTTTTAGGTGCATCAGCATTCTCTCACAGGCTTTGGAACAAACTTTGTTTTAGTGATGGCATTGTCTCAACAGCAGTTCAGCCTGGTGCTGACCTTGCCTTTCCTGTTCTGAGTGTTAAACCAGAGATTTAAACACCCCACACTGAAATCCCAGTCAGATCCTAAGGACTGCAGTGTTAGTTCTTGGTATGTTTGAGTGGGCACTAATTAATTTATTACAGAATTGGGCTAAGCCATGTGCTGTTTTGAAGCCAGTACAGAGAGAGGAAGGCAGCAGCTCCTTTAAGCCAGAATTTCTCTTCTCACGCAGCCTCTTCCATCAACAAGGATATTTGCTTCCTTTCAGGAAAGGTGCTACTTTATACTGTGCTGAAAAATAAAACCTTTCTCAGTCCCTGGATCTCCCCTGGATCAGGCATAAGCTTATTATCTGCCAGCACATTTTCTGCTGAATCAGTCAAAAAATAGTTAATGTTTTTGAACATTCCAGTGAGATGAATGAGGCAATTCATACCTCTGAGCTATTGTTGCAGGGTTTTGTTCTTTGTTTCCTATTGTAAAATGTCTGGAAACACGGGAAGATGACAGTTGTATTGGTTAATATTTTAAAGACTTTCTTCAAATGCTCAAGGGCTAGAAACAATTTGAAAACAAAAGCCAAACTACTTCCACACAGCTCAGGACAAGGGTGTGGTGTTATAATAAGTTATACAAAGCATATAATCCTGGACAGCAGCCTCTGAGCAAGCAAAATGTTAATTTACTGGACCAAAGCAACAAAATACACCCTTCCCTTTAGGCAGCATTTTCCTTTCATAGTGTGGTGCTGAGTAATTTCAAGATGTCTGGATATTTTTTTTTTTCCCTGAAGCATCCACTGCAATTTGAGGTAAAAAAAGCACACACGTAAAGCCAGGTCTGGCTTTGTTAACTGAGCACTGAGGCCCAAGCTCCAGAGCTGGCTTGTGAGGTGATGGCATGGCTAATGGGGCAACATTAAAGCTTTACTGATTTGGTTTTTGGGTTTGTTTTGTTTTGTTCTTCTATTGTTTCTAGCTCTTCTTTATTATAATTAAGGGAGGATATTTATAGCGCTAGCCAAAAAGATGCTGGGCCTGCTCGGAGCATCACTGACGGCTTTACTTTGAATCATTTTGATGCTCCCCACCCTCACTGGAGGGTTTGATCCCTCTTCAGTAAAGTAAAAATGCGGGCCAGAGGTGGCTCCCACCGCAGCGGGCACAGGCACGGCTGGGAATGGCCCTCGGTGCTCAGAAGATGCTCGGCTTCCTAATCTCCCCCGCCCAGCCCCGGCTGTTCTATCTTTAACGCTTCCTGTTGGTGAGAGGAGCCGGCTCGAAAATGGTCGTGTTTCCTGGCGGGAGGCACGGCGGGCTCTCCGGCGCGTCGTGACCGTCCCTGCCCCGCCGCCCCACGCACGCTGCCGGCATCGTGCGGGCTCCTGCCGCCCGGGACACGGCCCCGGCCCCGGCCGTGCGGCGGGGGGCAGCGCCCGGGGCTTGTGGAAACCTCTCCCACGGCCGCGTCCAGAGCGGGAGGCCGAGGGGAAGGAGTGAAAGGAAGAATAACAGCTCCGGCATTTCCCCCTGCGGAGGGCGCGCAGGTGGCGGGGAGACAATAGCGACCCCCGCACCCCGGCCCTGCCGCCGCTCCCCGCTCCACGGCAGGTGCGGCCGGGCCTCGCCGCCGCTTGTCCCCGAGCCCCGCCGGGGGACGCCGCCTGGCCCGAGCCCCGCAGAGGGGACCGGGGGTGCCCCGGGAGGGGCTCAGCCCGGCCCCCTTCCCTCCAGCCCCGCTCCGGCCGTGATTTCGTTGATTTTCGGGTTCCCGCGCGGGCCGGTCCCCGAGCTGTCCAAACCCGCTCCCCACCGCTGCCTTTAGGGCCGCGCTACCCGCGGGTGCCCGGAGGAGCGGATCTGGGACCCTCCAGCGACTCCTGCCTTCCCCCTTTCCATGCCGGGAGCCTCTGGCATTTCGGGGAGCTTTTCACGCCTCCCGTCGTTTTGCGATCGCCGCGTAGGGCACCGAGACCCCCGCACCGCCCGCTCCGTCCCCAGGAGCCTCTCCGGGGGCACGGGGCTCTGGCCAGGCCGGGGATCCCTGCCCGCCCGGCTCCGGAGCTCGCCGCGGCCTGGCTGAGCCCCTTCCCCGACGGGGCGCGCAGCCCGGCCCCAGCCCCGCTGGCAGCCCCGCACTGCTGCGGGGCGAGCCAGGGCCCTTTTCTCCCTTCCCCAAGCCCCTCTCCTCCAGGGTCTGCCTCTAACATCCCAAATTTCTAGAGGGCGAGAGGTGCCGGCTCGGTACCCGCTCCGCTGACAGTCCCCAGCATCCCCCAGCTCGGCAGGGATGCTGGGCCTCCTCCCACCCCAGAACGGGAGACGAGACAGGGAGCTCGCCCCAGTTCAGCCCTTCAGCAAAAATACACAGTGCTGGGGGGGAAGGCTGGGGATTGGGACCGCTTTTCTCCAAAACATCTCCTTTCGATGTGTTTTATTTACCTCCTCTTGTCCCAAAGCAGCCCACACCCTTTCCCCCTCTCTCAACATCTCTAACAATTTACAATTTATTTTGGCTCATTAAATTTAATTAAGAACGGAGTAGGTGTTCCATATTTAATAATAATAATAATAAAAAAAAAAAAAACAGAAAAAAAAAAAAAAGGGAAAAAAAACAGGGGCATAATAACCTCCAAGAGGACTAAAATAAAGAATCGCTATTCAGATGCGGGCAGCCACAGTGCAATTTTTTATTACTTTTTTTTTTTTTTTTTTTTTTTTTTTTTTTTTAGTGTCTTTTTAAGAGCATCTAAGCACACACACATAAAAAGCTAGAAGGCATGCATTCCGGAGTTATTCCTATGCATATCCCTGCAATAATTTTCCGCTTTCCTTCGATAAAATTGCCAAATAATAATGAATCATTTCATAAATAATGGGTTTAGAAGCTTATCAGGGCAGGCGGGCCACTGCTGGGGTTTTATCTCTCTCGGCCACATTGCAGTAGTGTTCCGCTCTCCATACTAAATAGGAAACTGGACGTGATGTGGAATTAGAGCCTACCCAGCTGAAGCCACCCAACACTTACTACAAATATAGCCGCGATGCGTAGGCCACAAAATGGCTCCACTCACTTTTCCCAATGAAAAGCAAATGGTGAGTAAAGAGGAATCGGCTCTGCAGAAGTCTGGGCGCTGGGGACGGCGGGATGTGGTTTTGGGGGGCTTCAGAGGGCAGCGAGGGAGCTTCTGGGGGCTTCTGCCCCACATGAGAGAGGGGGAAAAAACACAAAATCTTTTCCGCGGTTGGATTTTAATCTTTTTTATTCTTTGATGCGGGGTCGGTGACGAGGAGAATACACCTTCCCCTTTGAAATTGTGGGGTGCGGCACCCCCACGGCCCCGGCACCCTCGGGCTGCGGCAGCGAGGCGGCGGCTGGGACGGGCTGGGGGGCGCTGGGGGCAAAGCGCCCACCGGGCCCGGCTCCCCCAGCCTCTCCCCAGGGGCAAACACCAGGACACGGCCAGGACCCAAGCGCTTCTCCCCGAGAGGGGGTCCCCGATATCCCGCTCCCTCCCGCCCCTTCGCTTTGGGGCGATTTCCCTACAAAGGGCCGGCGGGAGAGGTGCGCTTTTGGGTTGGAAATTTCCTGCCGATCGGCTGCTGGAAAACAAAAGGATTTTGCGAAGCAGAAACCAGCGGGCGGGGATTTAATGCCCCCCTCCATTTTTTTCTAAACGAAACCACCCCAATTTAAGGCAAAATTCTGCTGATATCTTTGCGGTTTTGCGTATTTCGTTTTTAACAAATGCGGGAACAGACGCCAGCGGGATTTTTTTTTTTTTTACGAAGGGGAAAACCTAATTTTTCATGATTTCGTTGGCGGGGTGAGCCGGCCTCACCTTCCTGTCGCTGGGCGGCGGGGAGCGGGCTCACTCCGCCGCCGGCCCGGTGCCGGCTGTCGCGGTTCCTCGGCCGGGAGCGCGGCCGGTAACCGGCCCCTTGAGGAATTTAATTTGCCCCTTTAGGAATTAAATTTTCCAGCCGGACGTGGGAGAAACGCCGCTGCCGTCGCCGCTTCGTGCGAGCCCATCGGGAGAAAAACAACCCCGTGTCCGGCCCCGTCTGTGATTTCCTCCCGGGAAGACCGGGCTTGCAATGTGTCCAAAAAACCGCCCAATTCTCCCCAAATATAGGGCGCTTTTTTTCACGCCTTTTTTTTTTTCTCTGTTTATTTTTTTTTTCCACGCCAGACCATGGCCGTCGCTCGTTGTGGCCCCATGTGCGAGGCGGCGGCGGCGGGGGGGGACCCGGGGGTGGCCGCTGTCCCCTGTCACAGGGGCCTCCCGGGGTGCTGTCCCCTCCTTCCCTCTCCCCTGCACCTTTCTCCCTGCACTGATCTCTAGCAATCCAGACCCACGAGATCCACCCTCTCCTTTCTTTTTTTTTCTCCCCCCCTTCTCTTCCTCCCAGGATTTAGCAGTTTTATCCCGATGCGGGTGTCCTTCCTCTCTGTAAAGTCGTAAGTACCTTGAGGTGGGAGGAGTAAATTCAGCCTGACACTGAGAGCGCTTTTGTTGAAACAGGAGAGACTTGCGGTGTCCCTACTTAAATATGACACATGTGAGTAATCTCTTCCTATACAATATCGGAATAGGCAATTAGATTTTTTCTTTCTAGAGGGCTGGTGGGAAGGTGGCCGGAGGGAAGGCAGAGAACTTGTGCTTTAGGTTGGGTGGTTGTAAATTTTAAAATTTTATTTTCCAGAGAGATAGTGATATATGGCCAAAAAAAAAAATTGCGTTTTTGTTTTGTTTTGGTTTGGGGTTTTTTTTCTGTTTTTTTTTTTTTTTCCTCACGACTCAGCTTATCAGAAACGAAATAAAAAATTACCCGAGGCAAAGGAGCGAGAAGGATGGGTGGCAGCTTTCTGCTCCGTGAATCTCCTTATTTATATAGGAAAGAATAATCAATCAACCAAAACAAAACAAAACAAAGAATCCAAAAAGGAACGCGGGTATATGTGGGGGATAAAGCATAGAAATAATCGCCATATCTGCCCCAGGCACGAGGTGCCCTGTCGCGACAGCATTTGTTCTGTGGGAGAAGGGGGACAATGCTTTGTGTGCGGCCGCGGCCGGGCCCCTTCCTCCTTCCTGCGGTTGCGAGTGCGCGGGGGGATGACTCCGTTAGGGGCTGGGTTAACGCCCTCTCCCCTAAAAAGTGCCTTCAGGTATATTTCGATAGTTTATAAATAACAATAAAAAATAAGCATGGGAAGAGAAGGGACCGCCCGTGAGGCTAAGGCCGCTACAGGCAGGCCGGGCGGCCACTGGGCTGGCTCCGCAGGGTGGCGAACACCGCCGGGGACCCCTGAACGGGGAGAAATACCCCCAGAAAAGCGGGGATGTGCGCTGAGTCTCCGCCGTAATTTGGCCGCACAATTTAACCGCACCCTCGGCAGTGCTGCGGGCGCGGCCCGAGCCCCCCGGCTGCTCAGCCGCCCCGCCGGTGCCGATGTGAATCCCCGCGGGCGCCGGCGGCGCGGCCGCGGCTCCGGCCCGTCCCCATCGTGCGGGACCGGGGCGTTGCGAGACGTCAAAGCGCCGCTCCGCGGGGCTCCGTGACGTCACGGCAGGGCCGGGGCGCCCCGTGACGTCACGGCACCGCACGGCTCGGCGGGGTGGGCCGACATACTCCTCTCCTCCCGCCAACAAACTCTAAATTATTTGGGGTGATCAGGAACTCCCCCGTTTCTCACCGAAGGGGTCTAAGCCCCGAAGCGGCCCCCCGTCGGGGCGGTGCCCGTGGAGGGGTAAAGCCCCGCCGTGGTCCCCGTGCGGGGCCGCCCCTGAGCGCTGCCTCTCTCCGCAGGACGATGGACAGGCCGCCCGCCCCGCCGCCCCCCAGTGACCCCCGCGATGCCCGCCCCGCCCGGCGGCACGACTCGGAAGCGGAGACCACGAGCGAGCCGGAGAGCAGCCGCGGGGGCATGGAGGCGCCGGCGGACCCCCAGCTGCTGCTCAACGGGGCGGCCAAGGAGGCGGGCCGGCCCTCCCCCGGGCCCCCCGCCGCCCCTGTGCCCGTCATCGAGCTGGTGCGCCGGGGGGGCTCCCTGGACATAAAAAGCCGTGAGGCGGCGGGGGAGGCGATGCAGAGAGCGCCGGGAGCCGAGCCGTGCCGCGCCGCCGAGGCTGCCTGCGAGGCCCGCATGGTGCAGCTGAGCCCCCCCGCGCTCCCGCTGCAGCCCCCCGGCAGGGCTATGCTCTACAACCTGGGCCAGCCGCTGGCCACCATCAACAGGTCCGTGTCTCCCCTGTCCCGTCCCGTCCCATCCCGGAGCAGCTCCCCCAGGGGTGTCCCGCGCGGTGTTGGGGCGGCGGGAGGTGCGGGGCGGAGATGCGGGGGCAGAAGCAGCAGCATCCCTTCCTCTGCGCGGGGCTCGTCGCTTAATCATCGCGGGTTTGCACGCAAAGTTTGCAAAGAGAGAAAGGGAAAATGCGGGGGGAAAGTCAAAAAAGAAACGAAAGATTCGTTCCTCGAAGGAAAAATATTTGCGGTGATAAAATCCTGGGCAGAGCGAAGGGGTCCGTCAATAAACGGACGAGAACCGGTTTAGCTCTTTCGAGCTCCCCGGGCTCTCTGTTCTCCGACGAGTCCCGCAAATTAGCGAAAGGGACAGCAGAGGCTCTGACAGGGGCTGAGCCAGCCCGGGGGTGCGCTGGGACGGACCCCCGCCTTGCCTCCCAGGGAAAGCTGCGGTGCGCACCCGGCCCGGGGGACGTGCGTGCCCACCTGCGGGGCGTCACGAAGTCTCGGGAATGGGGATTTTGCCCTAAACAGCAACCCCCACGCCGCTCACATCCCCCTGCCCGCGCAGGGCTGGCGTCTCTCGCTGCGTGTCCCTGGTTGGCCGCGTGTGGTGTCACCGCACGACCCCGGGCTCGGCTTCGTGAGCAGCGAGCTCGCTCCGAGGTCACGGAGCAGCTCCGCTTCCCGCCGACCCGGACGCAGCCCCCGTCACGGGCCGGGTCGGGGGGATGTCCGTGTGTCCTCACGGTCTGTCTGCCTTTCTTTGCAGCGGGTTTTTCGGCGAACCGGACTCCTTCTCCATGTACGGCAGCAACCGGGTGAAGCGGAGACCCTCTCCGTACGAGATGGAGATCACCGACGGTGAGAGATTTTCGCCCCTGCGCCGCATCTTGGGAGGGAGGGGTGTCTCCATCTGCCATGGGGGGCAAGTTCCTGCACAATGCCACACTCTGGGACTAAACCCCCAACTAATAAAAGCACAAAACCCCCAAACGGTAAAACGCGAGTAGGATGCCCAGGGGGTCCAGGGGGCTCTCCAGTAAGCGGAGCCCACTGCGGTTCCTAGCAGCGTGCTCGGTGAGTGTGCCTTTACCCAGCACCCAGCGATGCAGTTCAGCCTGTGGCTAATTACATCCCTATTCTGCGAATTGCTTAGAGATTAAATCCGAAAGAAGACAAGAAGTGCACGTCTTTGTTGAAGTGCAGATCAGGGCCATTGCAGTGAGATGCTGGGTCTGTAAACCCTTTCAGCCAGGAGGCGTTGGCAGTGCAGACCACAGCCTTGGGCAGAAAGGATAACCTGCCTTTAAACCAGCCGCCTGAGCATCCTTCTCGCGTTTTACGGTTTGCCTGTTCCTGGCAGCAGGCTTGGGGTGTGGGATGCTGCGTGCGAGGGGTATCTGCCCACGGGCTGCTGCCCACGCAAAGGAACACTTGCGAGAACGATTTGCACGTGGAAGGCCGACCTGTTTATCTCTGGAGTTAATAGCCCGTACACATGAGATTCACTGAAATGTGTTTTATCTTTAGCGATTGTAAACACTGTATTTCAATTCCTGGACAAATAATTTTCCTCCTTTCCAGCTAGCTGTCCCTTTCCTTCTACCCGATAAATCTGAGATCAAATCATAACCTACATCAGTCTAAAATAATGCATCCCGAAATGAGAGGCTCAGGGTATTATCTGCATTAATCAGTCCTCCCCTTCCCACTCTCTGTCCTCCCGGTCCTTTCAGACTGCAGCCCCGTGGGACAGGGGATGTTACAGCCCCGGCACAAGAAGGGCTTTTTGTCTGGGTTTTGATTCCGAGGCTTAACGGTTATGGGGAAAAGTCCATCAAATCTCGGTGTCTGACTAAAGCTTTGGACTTGCTATTAAATTAGGCATTAAGGATTACAGAAATACTTGGTTTTAACCAAGTTTTTGAACATGTGTTTTGATGCAGGTGTACAGATTGGGCTCAATCCTGCAGGTTCTGGTTCATGTGAATTTCCAAGTTTGGCCTTAATATTTTTTGAGGGGAAAAAGAGTATCAGATTATGTTGTCTAAACAGGAGCAATTTATAGGGATGTACATCCCATGCTGAGGCACCTGCGTGGTCTGAGGCCCTTTGCTTATTGCTCTGATGGGCACCTACTGGGTGACATCCATGGCACTCAGGAGTATCACTCTTGAGGGTCCTCAGCCCTTGGGGGCTGCAGAAGGGCAGGAAAGTCTTCCCAGACACTTTGTGTTTTTTTTCTGTGAGAGAATAAGTGGTGGGCTTTTTGCAGTAGTTCTTTATCTATTTTTCGGAAATTTTTTTCCATTTAATATCTTCTTTAAAAGAAGAAGTGAAGATAATAATGCAAAAAAGTATCTCTAAAAAAGTATATCCTGGAACTTTGGAAGATCGTATTTTTATTAATTTCCCTCGTAGTTCTAATTTTAAAAAGCATCAGTCAATCCATTAGAACAAAATCCAGGCAAAAATTCTCATCTGACTGCTTGAATTAATTATCAGGCAAGTTTTTTTTTTTTTTATGAGAAGTAGATTTTCTATTATAACACAGCTATGGGGCATTTTAATTTCCTCCATTGCTTGACACGTTTTGGCCAAAGCCTGATGTCTTTCTAAAATATATGTTTAATTCAGTTGGGGCAGGAATCAAGAATTTGAGTGGTGTCAGAATTTGTTTTATATACTAAAACTTGATTTGGATGCCCCTGGATGAAAATGAACAGGTTTTTTTGTTGTTTATTTTTTTTCTGATTTCTGACCAGTTTAGTAATAGATGCCTTTTAGTCATCACTGAACAGAAACACATATTTGAAGACTGAAAGTCTCTAGAGGATTTTTTTTTAATGAGCAGCATCCAAGATGGGGTTATTTCTCATACCTTTATGGGAGTAAATAGCTTTTGAGCTCCATCTCTCTCTGGATTCAAGACCCGTTGCTTTGTCTTGTCTGGAAAGAGCAGTAAAGTGCTAAAATTTATTATTTTAGCAGGATGTAGCACATTCTTCACTGCTTAATTAGCAGTGCTGCTGAGGTCCCTGTCACCTTCCCCATGATCCTGTGGCATAGCAGGCTGCACACATCAGGGACAAGAAACATTCCCTTTGCATGAGCTCCTGTACCTTAACTCATACAGAGGGCATTAGGTGCTGTTTGGAGGTGAATATTGCCTTTATTAAAGCATCACACTGGCATCCTAGAGATCAGAGAGGCTTTTTTCATTTCTACATCCCCCAGCTTGTCCCAGGGGCTGTTTGTGACTTTAGGGGACTCCCAGCTCTGAGCACACTGTGGGGAGGAGTGAATTGTGTGGCTGCTCACACACTGGAGAAGCTGGCAGCTTGAACTGGCTGTTGGGAGTGTGTCCCCATGCAAACCCTGCAGTGCAGGGTGTTCTGTGTGGTGTGCTGGGCTGCAGGGACTCAGCTTCCCCTGAAGGGAGGAAAGCGTGATGATATCTGATCAGCTGGAACGAGGGATTCCACTTCTCCTGTTGTGCAGGGTGGGATTTGCTGAGGTACAGCCTGACCGGGATACTTCTAAAAAGCCACACCTTTGGTTCCTTTGCCACAGTCAAGGCAGCCAAGAGTTTTGCTAGAAAAGAATAAAGGTGTTTGAACGTGCCCTGGGGTGGTGGTTCCACTGGGTGATGTCAGAACTGTGGCTTAAACTGCTCACGAAGGCCAGGGACTTGTTCCCACCAGGAGAGAGAAGTTAAGCAGGTGTCACAGAGTGGGAAATACAGGGGAGACATGGGGAGAATGGGAATTCCACAGTCCTTTGGGGTAAATCTCACCAATGTGATACCTGCAAGGCTTTGCTTCCCACTCCGTGATGATTTTCATTGTATGTGATGCTTCCTATCCCATGGGAGTTTCTGCCCTGGTCATTCTTCCAGATTTTCGTGAGATTGATGTGACCTTCCATTATTGATGTCTCCTGAAGGAGATGATGGAAAGGATGTAATAATAAAAACATCTTATGATAATGTTCCCTCATGTGAGCTGGTTTCCATGGACCCAAGGACCTGCACTCCTGATTTACTGTGCTGCTGCTCCTGCAGAACAGTACTTTTCAATAGATGGGCTTTTGGGTCTCTTCTAGCACAGAGACAAAGCTTTTCTTATGTACACCAGGAGTTGCCCCGATGTGCTGAAAGGAGAATTTATGTGTTTTGTGCCTTCATCCTGTGTAGCATCCCCTCTCAGAAACATGGCTGTAAAATTTCAAGGTGTAATTGGGGGTTACATGTACTTAGGTCAAATGGACACCTCCAGCAATTTGGAGTGCCTTCTCCAATTAGTGTCAGAGGGAGTTTTTGCCCTGTGGCAGTGAGGAGGAGAGAGAGCAGGCAGCCCTCAGGTCAGCTGTGAAACTGTTCCATCCTCACCTGGGAGCACCCTTCCAGCAGGACACTGCCTTCACTCTGTGGGTCAGTGTGGTCACTTTGTACCTGTCCTCATTGCTATGGGACAAATCCCACCACCCCGTTTCATTCAGAGGGCTGGTGGCAACCCTCTGGTCTCTCTCAGCAGGGAAGACCTCTGGATCTCAGAGTTGTCAAAGCCTCTGCTCAAGCTAATTTCCTCCCGTCCCAATGGTGTGTCCTTTAGACAATTTTGGGGATGGAAAATAAAGCCATCTAGTGAGATTAACTTTTAATAGGACCGTTGTTGCTGAGTTATCCTTGTTGACAAGTTGGGATACCCTGAAATGATAGCAGCCTTCTGCACACATGTCATGGCCTAAGCCTTCTTCTTTGGAGAGGTAAATTTTGATATCTGAGGAGACATCCAAAGAGATGCAACTCCATTTTTCCCTGCCACTGGATTGAACAGAAGTTATGGCTTTCTCAGCTCATGGAGTCAGTTTCCACTTAGCTGGAAACTCTTGTTTCACTGCCTTGCTGATTAAACCTCACTAAAATTAGCCAGTTAGTTATATTTGCAAAGTGGTGACCTATTCAGCAAAGTAATACCTGGCCTGTTAAGCCCAGCTCCTAATTCTGTGTGGTTGGAATTGCAGGTCCTCACACGAAAGTGGTTCGTCGCATTTTCACCAACAGCCGGGAGAGATGGAGACAGCAGAACGTCAACGGGGCCTTCGCAGAGCTGCGCAAGCTCATCCCCACCCACCCGCCCGACAAAAAACTCAGCAAGAACGAGATTTTGCGCCTGGCTATGAAATACATCAACTTCCTAGCCAAGCTGCTCAACGACCAGGAGGAAGAAGGAAACCAAAGGGGCAAAGTGAACAAAGACTCGGGGATAGTCCAGGAAGACCTCCTGCAGGACATGTTGTCTCCCAACTCTAGCTGTGGAAGTTCTTTGGACGGAGCGGCGAGCCCGGACAGCTTCACGGAAGAGCACGAGACGCTGGATTCGAAGCACACGCGGAGCCTGCACCATGCCATCCTCCCTGTAGAAGGCAACGCGCAGCGGTGATGACCCTCACTCTGCTCCTGAAGAGCCACGGGGGAGAGGCCGGGCCCGGCCGTGCCATTGCTGGAACTTGTGCTTGTGGGATTTGTGACTCTGCCTTTCCCTGGGAGCTCGGGCTGCCCGCTCTCCCCAGCCCGGCACGCTGGCTGAGGACAAGACCAACCCAAGATGAACGTTCGGGGTTTAGGTACGTGACCGTACAAAGAAGAAAAGCGTTGAAGTCATCTTCGTTGTACAGAACTGCTCGGGATGGGACTCTGAGGAGGGGAAGGAGACATGGCTGGTGCGTCTCCAGTGTTTAGAGGGTTTTCAGACCACTTGGTGAACGTCTCTTTTCAAACAGTTATCGGGGTGAGACGTGGAACTCCTCTTCACTGCCCACGGAGGCCACCGGCGCTTTCCAGCTCCATGTGGTGCTGGAAACTGCTGCATCATGCCAGTGCTGCAGCACTTCTCCAGCCTGTGGCATGTCCAGCTGGTCTGAGCAGGAGCTTGGCCACATATTCCTGTTGTCCGAGAGCTTTTGACTGTATCTTTTTAAAGAGGTTAAAAAATACCCTCAGCAAAAGAACTATTAAAAGGATTTAGACTATTTCTTTTTCTCTCCTTTTTTCTTTCTTCTTTTTTTTTTTTTTCCTTCCCTTTCTTCCTTTCTCTTCTATCTAATTTTGGATTGTTTGGGCTTGTTGTATTTATGATGTGGGATTACTTCCGTTTAACACTGTCATGCAGTATCCACTGAATGAAAAGGTACATAGGTGTTTTCTGCCACCCTCCCAGTCCCTGATCCTTTTGCTGGTGACACTCAGCAGGTGAATTTCAAGCCTGCTGAGGTCTTCTAGAGTTTTTCCAGTGGTTTCTGTGGGGCCAGATCTTCTCTCGAGAAAGACGAATTTCAGAGTTGGTAAAGGAAGAAAATACTTGCTAGTGAAGTATTTCTTTGGACTGGGGGATTATTAAATTTGAAAAATCAAAAAAAAAGGGCAAAAGAAGTCAATGATGTATCAACAGTGTGCGTGTACATAGGGTTATAAAAAGGTTTTTTGATTGTATGCTTTGAATTTTTTGATTTTATTTTGTGAAATGTTGGTTCAGCTGTGCCAATGCCCACAATAGTGCTGGATTTATTCTGGTGTTAGGAAGTTCCTCACCTGTCAAGGCTGGTGGGAGTCCATAGCCTCTCTGAATCTTGGGGGAAGCAGTAAAAACAGTGATGGGATTAGCCTGCACTCCCGAGTGCTCAAATTGCTGCAAAACTGAGCTCTGTGACTGAGCTGATCCCCTGATCCTGCTGCCCCCCAGGAGCACATTTGGGAAACAGGAGAGGGGAGCAGGAGGCTGCTGCTGTGGTGGCTGGCAGCTGAGAGCCACACTGTGCCACCACTGCTGCATCAGGCCCACCTCTCACCAGCCCATCTCCTGAGGCCTGATGGAGCAATTGCCCCAAACCCATCCTCTCCCTCTGCAGAGATGTCAAGGCACAGAAATCTCTACCATGATACAGTAGGAAAAAACCCCAAACCCACACACAAACATCCTTTGGAAGGGAATAAATCTTTCTGAGTGGGGACAACTTCCACCACACTCGTGCCTTCCCGAGGATGCTGAGGTACAAGGGAACACAGAGAATTTGAGTGGGTGTCTGCAAGCCCATCCAGGCTTAATTCAGAGCCCTGTCATTTCCATCCCTGCTTGGTTTTGATGCCTCTTTGTAAATAATAGGTAAGAGTCTGGCATGTGGCTTGGCATGTTAGGCAGAATTAGTTGCCTGGGAAAAGATCCTGGCCCATGCAAGGATTTCCAGCATAGCCCCCAAATTTTTGGAAAGCACCAATCTGCCCCATCTTAAACTGGGGAAAAGGAGGAAAATTCTTGGGTCTGGATTGCCTGTGCAGGGGGTTTTTTTACGAGAGGGGGCTTCTTGCAGGGCTGGGCCAGGGACGGTGCTGGGGGGTGAGGAGGCAATGCTGAGGACGAGGTTTGGACTGGTACTCGTGCCAGGGGTAGGAGAGACAAGCAGTGGGGCTGCCAGGGGGCCCGCGGGGCAGGGAGTAGGGTGGTGCTGTCACACAGGTAAAGCCCCTGGTTCCCAAATAACCCTGGGTGGGGCATGTGGGGGTTTTACACCCTACTTATTAACCTGCTGCAAGAAAAAAAATCACCGATACTCAGAAATCCCTCATTCCACACAAACTCATTACTTCTTGTCTGTATCTTCTCGGTAGCTGAACAGTTGGGAAAATGGTACAACCTTGTCAGCACCCCCAAACACCCCCAGGCACCCGCTCTCCTGCAGGGAGTGCCGCAGGTCCCCCGGGGTATGTACAGTTGTACTTTAATTGTGATTTGAATGGTACATTTCCTCTGCCCACCTCTCCTCCTGCCTGCTTCATCTCTCGCTGTGTGGACCAACACCCCCATTCCTGTTGGGAGCAGCGCTCTGGGGCGATGTCGTACTGTGTGAGTGAATTCCTGCCTTACGAATTTTGGTTTTTTCAGCCCTATCCCTTTCTCTGCCACCCTCCCCTTGGATTTCTGCATTTTTTCTGCAGAAGCGAAGTAACCAGACCTGGTACCCTGAGTCTCAACCCACTGTGGATGTGCTATTTAGAAAACACATTTGTTGTAATGTGTGTGTATATATAAATATATATATATAATGAATATATCAAGAATATTTCTAAATAAAGTTTTACAAAGCAGCCTCCACTCGCTGTCTGCCTCTGTCCCACCTCACCACTCGAATCCATCATTACTTTGGAGTTTCATCCCTGAGTGTCGTGGGGTGAAGATGCCGGGGTGGCCCATTCCCAGCCAGCCAAAGACATAAACGGGCAGCAAAAAACGTTGCAAAAGGACCTGCTACTAATTTTTTTTTTTTTTTTTTTTTTTTTTTTTACTTGCTTGACTCACACCGTCCAGCCTGGGCGGGGGGAAGAGCGCGCAGGGCCGGCAGGAAGGAAGGCAGGCGATGAAGCAATGCCCCGCCGCTGGCGAGCGTTACCAGCCACCCCCACCTTACCCCCAGCGTGTCACTTGCAGGTCCCCCAAAGGCTCCAGTGGCCTTTTCCCTTCTTTTGGCGAGGCTGACTGTGCAATGAAGAGGCTGCTGGGGGCCACGCTACTTCCCTTTGCACCATGGCAGGCATTCCACCATGATTTAACAGGCAGTGAGAGTAATTCCTCTTTTTCAAGAAATAAATTATCACAGCCACGTGCATAAGTGCTTTTAAAAATATGCAGCACTAATTAGGGATTGTTACAGGCTAAGCACTCCACTGAACATGTGCATGTTTTAAAATATAAATATACGTATCTATCTGTATATATCATATATATATATGTATATAGCATCATGCTGCTGATGGTGGCTGACGCCATACTGAGCACAGAGCAGATGAGCAGGAATGGTACCACAAGTATTTTCTTGTCTTTAATTTCTATGAATTACAGAGTAGTTGCCTATTTAAACAAACCTTTTAAAGCATCCCTTGCTTTTTTAAAGCCTTCCCACAAAAGCTTAGCTGCTAACCCTTCCTCCACAGCAGTCTGTGAGCCAATGCTTGCTTTTAAGGTTTCTAGGTGAAATTTCCCCCAAATGGAAGAGGGGAGCTTTTCTCAGGCTCCACCCTGGGGGTGCAGGGAGCCCTGTCCAGAGCCCCAGATGAGGGACAGGGGGTGTCCCCTCCACAGCCAGGCTGAGCAAAGCCCCGGCAGCCAGGACTGGGCTGGTTTCATCCCAGGCTCTGGGGCAAGGCGTGGGGCAGGTGTGGGCAGTGTGTGGCTGCTGGGTGCTTATCTGGAGCTGGGAGATCACGGCTGTACATCTGGTTTAACCCAGTCTCCTGTTGTGCTGCCAGCCCAGCAAGAGCTGATAGTTCACCCACCAGTTATCTCTGCCTCCCACCTCCTGCCCCTCTCCCTCCCTCCTTCCATTGCCCAGACAATTCTCCTTTCACACCCCCCTTCTGCTTTTTTGCTTTCTTCAAGTAAAATATCCTTGATGGCCACAAGTATTTTGCAACCAGCAAAGGAAAAAAACACATCTTTAAGGGAAAACCATGTGCAGGGTGAAGGCTTCAAACAACTCTGTGCACATTTATAGGTTCTATGACCTATGGAAAGGGCTGAGAGGCTTCCAGTGCCACCTGCTCCCTGGTGGGATGGTCAATGTGCATCACTCCTGATTGACCCTGGTGCTGGGGAGACTCTGGGTGCTGCTCTGCTGGGACAGGCTCCAGGGATGTGTCCTCAGGTGGTGGCTTCATGTTGGCCATGCTGGAAGAAGCATCTTTCTTCCATCATCTTTTTCTCCTGAGCATCTGGACCTTGTTGCTGCTTGGCCACCAAAATGCAAATGTCACAGAAGGTAGCAGACATTCACCTGCCTTTGTGTTTCTTTTTAAAAGTAATTTTTGAAAGCCCTTCCCATTCTTTTCTTCCAATGGAAAAATTTAATTCATTTCTCATCAAATGGTAATTCCTTTTTACCATCATGTTGTGTTGCAAAGGGTGATGTGCAATGCTCTGTGGATTCAAATATATGGGGGAAAAACCCCAACTGACCATGGGGTTTTTTTTCTGTTCATGCAAAACAGAAAAGAAAGCTGGGGAAACACCCTAACGTCCTGGTTGCCACTGCACAGAAGGGATTGGTACAGCAGGAGGGAAATAGCCTGGTTGTCATGGGTGGCATTGGCCTCACCTGGGACAGTGCTGGGGCCCATCTCTCACTGGTGGCACCACAAGGTGAGGGGGCTTCTCGTCTGTAGGGCAGGAAATTTTCTGGCAAATAGCAGTTTCTTCACAAACTTGAAACAGATGCATTTAAAGGTGTTTTGTTCATTCAGGCTTCCAGTGGCAGGAAATTTCCCTTACAAGTGCATGGATGACACTGGGGAGTGAGAACAGAGGGGGCTCAACATTGAGATAAAATTGAATTAAAAACCAGAGAGAAGGTGGGAGGATTGTATATATCCAAAATTATGAAAGAAGAAACACAAAGCCCCAGAATCAGTCCAAATTTGGGCAGCTACTATTTTCCAGCCTCATTATCTGTTTCTAATTACAGTCTTTCTGGCAAAGCCACGTTGAGGACAGCCTGCACTGGCAGCCCTGCCTGGGAACACAGCCGAAGCCAGGAGCAAGGACCTGCTTCATTAAGGGCATTCCCACATAATTGAATCAAATATGCTCACGGAAACGACAGGACCCAAACATTCCCACCCCGGCAGCCGATGAGAAAGCTTCTCCTCTTCGCTGTGACAGGCGAAGTGACAACAGGAGGGAGTAATTTATGGCTCTCTGGGACTGCTCGATCTGCTCTTCATCCCAGGGCTCATCCCTGACATTCCCAGCGCCACACAAAGGCTGCAGCCGGCCGGGGGTGCCCAGGGGACACAGCACTGTCACACACAGCGAAGAGATGAGCAGCGAGCAGGATGCTCTCTCTCCTCCTAGTCCTGTTTTTTCTTTCTGGTCCTCCTGCCTCTCCTTTCACCTTATTACTCACTCTCCGTTTTTGTTTTTGTTTTTTTGTTTTTTTGTTTTTTTTTCGGTTTCCATCCCAAAACTGGGAAGGGAGAGCAGGCTAGGGGTGGATAGGAGAGGATGAGGATGCTTTGAGACCACAGGGGCCACAGCGGGGACCTGCACGACTGATGAGGATGCAGGAAACCTCCCGGGGTGGGTCCAACATGCACTTTCAGACTTGTCCCCCCGGTAGGCATTCCTTTTCCCCTGCTCTTGGAGCTATTCTCAGTCTCCCCAGTGACCTTTCCGGGGAACAATTTACTATTGTGTTTTGGTGAAGCCCAGCCTCTATTTTTACACTCTGTTTTGCTGATGCGGGCACAGGGAACGAGACGGGAATCCAGCAGGAAATGGGAGGGAGCGTCTGGAGCGCGGCTAAAGCCCCGGCGCTTTGATGTGAACCCGACCGGCAGCACGTGCTGGGGCCGGGGGCTTCTCTCCCTGCGCATCCCTCTGCTAAATCCCGCATGGCACCAGCTTAATCTGGCCGTGCCAAGGTGGCAATGGGTCCTGCAGCAAAGGGCAAATGGCAAAGCCGCGGTGGTACCGTGCTCCTCGGTGCGGGCACTGCAAAGTGAAAGGCGGCTTTCTGCTGGCGTTGTGTGGCTCAAGGAATGCTGGAAAGAAGGGAGGGAGGTGTCTTGTTGGATGGGCTAGGAGAGGTTTGAGGGCATGGCCAAGGGTGTGAGGAAAGGCATGGCAGAGCATCCTGGCTGCCTCATGTGAAATAAGCCGGCTGGAGGTAGGTCTTTGTGTGAAGAGCTGTTAAGCCGTGGTCCTTCCTGATGTGGGACCGGGAGCTGGGCTTGTCGGGAGTGAATGGCTCCAAAAATACCAAGCATCGCAGCCTAGAGTGGCTAGGGAAGCGTGGCTGCCTGCACACCCTGTTCACCATGTGTTTGTGGCAGGGAACAACAGTGTCCCACTCCAGATGTACGTCTGGGAAGATGGCCAAAGCCCAGGGAAGGGAAGGGAATGTGTCCAGTCCTGCAGCTGTTCTGCTTCCACCACTGTCACCACCTGCGGCACAGGACCCTGCTGCCAGGGCTTGCCCAGAGCCCACAGAAACCAGAGGTGAAGCCATCCTGCATGTCTGAAGGGTCCAGCCGTGGTCTCACCTACTGCCCATCCAAGGCTGCCTGGAGAGGACTGGGAGCAAGAGGATGCTTCACAGCAGCTGTCCCATCTCCAGAGCACTTTGTTTGCTGTGATATATCCCTTCACACGCTGCTGTAGCTGAAACAAAACCACACATCCACACAAAACCAAACATCCACACCTCCCAGTTGTGACTTGCAACCAGCCAGCATCGCAGCACCACTGCTCTGAGCATCCAGCCTGCTCCATCCCCAGGAATGGCACTGAAACGGGAGCTGGAGGCAGGGGTGTCCTGGATGGAGCCAGCAGTGTGCCACTGTGGGTGCTGTGGATGGGAAGCGCCTGCTGTGGGTGGGGAAATCTCTGTGCTTGCCAGGGGTGCAGTTGGTGAACTGGTGCTCTGTTTGTGCTGGGCCAGGGAGCAGGTGAGGAACAAGCCCGGGTGAGGCTCCAGTGTGGACACCACGGAGGGGGGTTAGCAGTGACACATCGGCACAGCCACCTGTGTGACAAGGAGACACAAACACACACTCCACAAATACCTGCCCATGCATAGGACAGGTGAGTGTGCACTGACTTGCTCACAACCACACAGCCCGTGTGCTCTTGCACTGTAATGGTGCACAAACACAAGCACTCCTTTTTGCACGTCCCATTCCTGTGGGCGCATCCATGGATGCACATTTGTGGACAGTCCTAAATACACGTTTGGATGGATGTGGACATGCACTCCTGCATGTGTCTTCAAGCCACCCAAGCCCCATGCTCCACATGTGTCCCCCCTTGCATGCTGCCCTTCTTGTCCTCACCAGACAAAACTCCAGGGTAGTTTTGCTTTTGGCTGCCATCAGCAGAAATCACTCACAAGCTGCTCCCTGCCTCATCCTTGCAAACCTTGAGCTGTTTTTTAACATTCTGGGTCAGGTGGCACCAAACCATGCAAAGCAGGTTCTGGATGTTTTCCCGGGGTGTTTCCAGGGCAGCAGGAAGGCTGAGCTGACCCGTGGCAGCCGTTGCTCCTATCTCAGCTCTCTGCCCGTCCCTGGGAGCACCCTCCAGCTGGCTCCATCCTGCTCCGAGCTGCTCCCCTCTATCGCTGCGCGCAGGTGCCGCGCGATGGGGATAAGGCCCGACATCCACACACCCCAAGGGACGGGCAGAAAGGCGGTGTGAGCGGGAGCGTGTCCGTCCCCGCCAGCGGGGACACTGTCCCCTCGCTGGCAACGCCAACGCCACCGCCCTGCCCGCTGCTCCGTTCTCCGGCAGGAGCTCGCAGTCGACGCCTTCCCAGTGCCGTGTCCCGGGGGGTCGCAGCGGGGCTGTCCCACGCGGGTCCCACCCGAGCCCCTCACCGAGCCCGGGCGGGCGTGGCGCTCCCCGGGCCGCCTCCTCCGGGCGGGCGCCTCCCTTGAACAGCTCGCAGATAAACGGCACATCAAACCCACCGCAGCACCAGCGCTCCCTGCCCGCCGGGCCAGGCCGAGCCGGGGCGGAACCGGAGCGGAGCCGCAGCCGGAACGGAACCGGGGCGGTTCCGAAGCGGGGCCGCAGCCGGAACGGAACCGGGGCGGTTCCGAAGCGGGGCCGCAGCCGGAACGGAACCGGGGCGGTTCCGAAGCGGGGCCGCAGCCGGAACGGAACCGGGGCGGTTCCGAAGCGGGGCCGCAGCCCGAGCGGACCCAGCCCGGCCGCCCCCGCCGCTGCCGCCAGAGGGCGCCGCCCCCCGTCCCGAGCGGCCCCGCGGGAGCGCAGCGCCTGCCCCGGGGTTTGTTAGTAACGGGGTTTAGCGTTTTCTCATGTTTTCCAAATAAAGTGTGTTAAAGACTGTCCTTTCCCCTCTTCCTTTTTTCTTTTCCTTCTCCTTTCTCCTCTCTTCTATCCCCATTCTCCCTTTCTCCCCTCCTCCCCTTCTCCATTCCTCCCTCTCCTTTTTCCCTCTCCACCCTCTACAGGTCTTCCTAGGGTTACCGCAGACCGACAGTCGCTGTGTTAAACCCGCTATATCTGAACCCTGCAGCTATTTTCCTGCAGAAATTTGTATTCTGGGGTAGAAAGGTAGAGAGACGGCTTGGGACAGCTGCTGTTCCCCCAGCTCGGTCAGGCTCTGGGGGTCTCAGCGCTGTCCGCAGGTTCCCACTCCCTGGAATGAGGGCGGTGGGTTCTGTGCCCGTGGTCACCAGCTCCCCCTTGGCTCTGCCAGAGGAGCACAGGCAGCCGAGTCTGCTGGGGTTTCAGCAGAGGTGAGGTGACCCTATGAAGACTCACACTTCCCAGTGGGAGCGCTGGTGGCTGTGCCGATGCCCTGCTAATTACTGAGTTCTAATTAATGTCCTGCCAGTCCTGGAAACAACCTCTCCTCCTCAGTCCCAGGCAAAGGCATCTCCCAGGGGTCTTCACCTTTTGTCCTCAAAACCTGTTCAGGGCTGGATCCAAGGGGAGGCTGTTCTGAGCTGCTGTGGCACATCGGCACAATTTGGCGTTGTTCAGCCCTTTCCTACCAATCCTGTGCCTCCTGCAGGAGGCCTGGATCCCTGTCCCCCTCTCAGGGCACTCAGCGTGTCTGCAGCAGCATCCTGGGGGGCCAGCAGCCTTCAAAGCTTCAGGAATGGGTTAAGGTTCCCAAAAAGCTCTCCTAACTTCAATATACCCTGAGAAATGCCTTTTTCGTGTCTTGGACTCACATGAAATCCTTCTGGCCTTTCCATGTCCCTCCCACTCTCTTTCCCAGCAACAGAAGTCACTGCTCTGAGGAGATGAAGACACGATTCTCTCCCTCTCCTCCATTACCTGCATCTGTTTGCTTGGGTGGCAGCCAGAAAAGTGACTTCATGCATTCAATCTTTTTTTTTTTCCTGCCCTTTATTTTTCATTTTATTTTTCTACTAGCCCAAGGCTCCCGCCTGTTGTAGAGTGGAGGGGGAAGCATCCCGGCCAAATCCTACCCTTGTGTTATGGTAATCGCGGCTGCCACCCAGCAGATGCAGCTCGCTGAAATAAAAAGGCTGTTTAACAGGCAGGGGGAAGGAGAGGGAAGCTTTTGTTTGGCACTCGCCAGGGTTGGAGTACACTTGTAAAGCAACAACTGGAGCTCGTTGAAAAGAAGTGGAGGTTATTAGGTTCATTTCACTTTTTGCCGATGGTCCTGTTATTTTTTCCCCTTCACATTCCAGGCTTTTGCCCTGGTTCTGAGAAGGAGGAGGAGAGAGATGGCACCTGAAAACCTGCTGCCTCTGCTGCTGACCATGGAAACAGGGCTGCTGGCAGGGTTCTGGTTGATTGCAGCCCAGAGTTCAAGGATGCTCAGGCTGGTCTCCTGTGTTGGGGATGCTCCTCCCTCTGCCCAGGACCCTTTCTTTTTCCCAGTAAGGATGTGGGGCTGGAGGAAGGAAATCACCTTCCTCAGATGGTGCTGAGCAGGGGTGCCCTACTGAATGCAGGCTCTTCTCTAACCCTTGGGGACCTAGACAGTCATGCAGGGGTGTCCTGCTCATGGGACATGGCCTTTCCTGGTGCTCCTCTACCTTCCGGGATGCTTGGTCCTGTTGTGAGACAGCAAAATTAAGAAGACTCAAGAGCACACTTAATTGTACTTGGAGCTATCAAAACACAGGGCTTGTCAGCAGCAAAGGTGGTCCAGAATTTGTCAGAGCTTGGACAGTATTGGGTTGATGATGAGGAATAAAACAATTCAAGTGACTGCAGAAGCTGGGATGATATAAACCTGCATCCTTGGGGGTTATATCTTGTTTTGACGTGTTGCAGTTTTGCTGGGAGAATGACAGAAAGTAGTGCCATGAGGTTTTTATCTTCCCCCAGGTAAGTGGGGACAAGAAAATGATTAGATGGGTTGGATTTCTGTCCCTAGTTCCCTCTACCTACCTATCTATCCCTCTGTCTTGATGCATCTTTCACCAGCCCTCTTTGCTCTGAAAAACAGCAGCGATTCCCTTCAGATGCCAGGAATAAAATCAATACATGCCCTCTCCAATTCAGGTAGCTGTCCATAAATCCTCCCCGCTTCAGGCTGGTCTCCTAGGAGTCCCACATCAGCTAGGAACCCATTTAATCAGCTGAGATGATCTGTGCTGTCTGTTGCCCAGAGGCCCTTTGAACTCTTTGTCTCCTTGCTGAGTGATGAGGGTTTAGCCAGACTGGCCCATTCTGGGTGAAAAGCCTCAGGTGAATAATGCCTGGAGCTGGCAGTGTCCAGGGTGCTGAGAGGAGTCCCAGCCCCTCTGCCAAGGCTTTATCACCACATCTCCCCATGGCCCCTCGCCTGGCTCTCTGCAAAGCTCCATAAACTCACACCAGCATGAAGAACACCCGGACTGGTGCCAGGGGAAAACAATTATCGCTCTTTTTGGGAAGGCTTGGCAAGGGCTGGAGGGGGTGTATGAAATCACAGCCTCCCCTTCCTGGGGCTGCAGGCTTGATTTTCAGCATATTTTAGTGCATTTTAGGTTTTAGTTCCGTGAAATTAAGTTCCATGCAGCGGCTTTGCTGAGGGACTTCTGGAAGAGGTTTTCCATGCTGGTCGAGCCCTTGGAAACACAGAGCTCAGCAATGCTTAGGATATGGCCTCCAGGAAACAAATCTAAATCTGCCCCAAAGCAGCAGGACTCTTGGATCAGTTTCCAGCCAGGGAAACGCTGGAGTGCCACCTTTAATAGCTGAGATTCTCTCCTAGGCTGTGTTGAAGTTGTGCTGGAGGTGGCTTTCCCCTGCCTCCCAACAGCCTCCAAGCAACCCAGCCAGTGAGATCCAGCCAGGTCCTTGCCCCAGCTCCATCCAGCTCTGGCCCAAGGGGTCCGTGTTTCCAAAGGCTTCTGCACTCCGTAAATCACAATTTAGCATGGACCACCATCAAGACAGACAAAGTAACCTAATCTGCCCCCATATTAGGGTGTTGGAAAACAATAATCCAAGAAGGAAACACATTATCTGGCCTTGTTACTTTACAAAGTAATTTAAATTAATTTTTCCCTGGAGTGGTTAGGGAGCACTGCAACTTGCCCTTGTCTATTCTCTCCGGCTAATGAAGCTTTACCAGAGACTGCTCGTGAATTCCTATTAAGACCTCATCTTAGAGGTTACAGGGCAAAGCAATTTCTGCTCCTGGGAAAAATGCCTATGAATTTGTAATTGTAAGTCCATGTTTGATAGGGATTAGCATCTGAAAGGGGTAGAGTGGTGGGTAGCAGAGAAAACATTATTTCAATTAGCTGAAGAAAAGCAATTTAACATCTGAATATAGTTTACACTTTTAATTTTCTCCTATGTCTCCTCTATTTTCCCTAAAATTCTGGCATCTGAGGTAATTATTTCCTGAAACTTTCCACCCTCACCAGACCAGTCATCTTTCCCTTCTCCTCCTTTAGTCCATCATAGGTGGCATTCAAATGTAAATGGTTGCTGAGCTGAGTTTTTTCCTTTCCCTTCTTCTCTCCAGATTTACTGAATTTGGGGCTGGTGTAGACGATGCTGTATCAAATCACACTGAAATGGGACATGATATTTCTCTTCACACCAAGGAGGTGAAAGATGAGGAAGAGGAGGCTTTGCTCCACATCCAGACTCATGGTCAGGCTTGTGCCCAGCAGCCTGACACGGTGCCAGTGCCTGACTCTCCTAGGCAGAGCCCCAAATGCCTAAAGATTCTCTCTGTGCTCAGAAATTACTTCCAATTACCTCTTTTCCTCCCACCTCTCGGCCTTAGCCTGGAGCTCAGCTGTGCTCCATCTATTTTTTCGTGGCTTCTTGGTCTCCTATTTCCTAATGACGATGCAATCAGTTTTCGGGTGGGAGATTCCTCGTGAGAAGGCTTGTTGTTATTTAAGGAAGATCATGAAATCCATCCTTAATGAAAGGACAGGAGAAAACCCTTCCACCAAGTTACACTGAAGCCTGAGATTATCATTTTTATGGGCTTCCAATCTTTCCTGCCTCATGTCTTATCAGCAAATGCAGCTGGAGGCTTCAAAAACCCTCCCAGCTTGCTGCTGATTTTATGGGATGAAGATTAGAGATGATCGGATAGCAAATTATTCATTCCATCCGATATCTCCGGGCAGGAGGGAATATCCAGAGCAAAGGCAGCTCCTTTCTCCCTCTCTGAGCATCACACATTGGGAACCTTCCTATCTGCCACTCCAGCAATGCAGCAGCGCTTTCTCCCCACACTCAGAGGTGATTAGAGGTGCAAAATTCCCTCTGAGCAGATGGAAAAGCCAGGGGGAATCACAGAAGCAGGATCATCCCCCAACAAGAAGGCAAAGCAGAGGCAGGTGGGGTTACTGCTTGTTTCAGGCATTTTTGGTTTGATTCCTCCCAGCCCTCCAAGGCACCATGTAGGTGTTTTCTCAGCCTAATTTTCCAAGGCTGTGAGGCGTGAGGCTGATGTGAACGTGCTGTCAGAGCTCTGGCAGCTGCTGACATCAGGGACAGAGGAACAGGGAGCTCAGGGGGGAGAGAGGAGAGACCCCAGAGCTGCTCTTGGATGCAGGAGCAGCAGCATCAGGCCCCAGCACAGGGAGTGGAGAGCGGGAATGCTGCCTAGAGATCCATCCCAAAATCAACCGGTGTAAAAAATATCATCCAGAATGTCCCAGGAAATACCCATGGGCCACAGAGGGGCTGCTGAGCAGGCATTAAGGGCAAATGAAGGCCATGGGGTCGACACTGGGGTTTTCAACAGCACAACAGCACATAAATAAGAAAATACACGGCAGTTTAAAGGCATTTTTAAAGAGAAGTGGGGTACAGAGCTGTGATAGATGAAAACCCAGAGCAGGATCTGCCTTTTTCTGCTGCCTTTTACCCACACTGGCACACTGAGACAAGAAAATGCCCTTTTCACAGTGGTTGTAGCTCCTGGCTCTGTCCTGGCTGCCTCCAGAGCAGGCAGGATTTGAAAGACAAGTGTCAACAGCAAATGAGAGAACTCTGACACAAGCAAAGAATATTTGGTTTGGATGGTCAAAAGAAACAAGAAATTTTACATACGATTTGTGGGTTGTTTTGTGGTTTTTCTTTTTTTTTTTTTTTTTGTAGCTTTTCTTTTTTTTTTGTGGCTTTTTTTGGTGTGGATTTTTTATGTTTCATAGCATACATTGAAATATAATAAATGCATAATTACTTTTCTATGAAAAAATACAATCTTCTTTAGGGAATGTTCAGGTTTGCTCTCATATAGTGTTTTTTTTATTTTTATTGCTCTGTCTGGGAGACAGGGAGGAAATGGAGAGGATGAAAGAGGGAAGGAAGGAGGAAGGAAGGAAGTGAAGGAGGTGAAGAGGAAAGAAAACTATTTCTGTTAAAACGCAAAGTCCCACAATGTTTTTCAAAGAGGAACTGGCATCTGTACTTTGAGATATACCATCCAGGAATGTTGCTTTGAGGAAATACTGATTTTTCCTAAAATTTATATATATTTTTAGGGGAAATAATCACCAATTTTTGGAGTATATGAGTGTAAAGCCTGAAATTCCAATCCCTGCTTTGTGTAAAATCTTTTTTACAGGCAACTGCTCAAATGGGTCCTTGAAAGAGCAATGAGCTGGCTCTGGCTCCACTTGGCTTTGACTAAATGCTGCCAGGGTGATTTGTCCTTCTGTGCCTCAGTTTCTCTCAGCTCTAAAATGGACCTGTAGGGCTTTGCCTCACCATGGCTGGGTGATGCTGGAGGCTTAAATGAGAGAGAGACAGCAAGATTCCCAGCACCCAGCAGCAGAAACACACAGTTACCTCTCATTGCAGGTCCCAAGCCACAGCCAGGATGACAAAAGGAAGACCTGGCTGGCAAATAATTTGTTGAAATTTCAGACTTTGCCCCTGCAGTGAGGCTGCTACAGTGACTTGCAGCTTCTCATCCCCCCAGGCCAGACCCAGGGATATGCAACCAAGGAGGTGCCACGGGAGCTTTGTCACAGAGGCACCTTCCTTCCTGATGGCTGCAGGGGCTAAAAGTGCTTTGGAGCACAGGGGAGCTTTGAGATAAGCACTGAGTGATTCCCTGGCCTCATCAGTGAGCCAAAAATCATTGCATTGTCTTAAATGTCATATAAATGTGGGAACATGCAATTGGTAAAGTATTATCCCAGGATGGAGCTGACAGCGAGACCACTGTCTGAAAGGCACAGAGCTCTGCCTTCATCCCGGGGCCTGGCCTGTCATGTCCTGTCACCCCAACACACCATAGCATGTGGGTGGATCCTTGAGACCTCCCTGTCTTTGGGAAATCAGCCCCAAGTCCCTGGAGCTGTGCTGTGCAGAGCCCTGGGGTGCTAACACAACCGGAGTACGTGGAGAAGGAACCTCGGGACCCAGCCCCAGGCGTGGCAGGGAAAGGGACAGCAGCAGCAGAATGTCCCAGACCTTGAATTTCCCTGGGGCAGCAGTAGGACCGGCTTCTCTAGGACTTCTGATCTGCTGATAAAGCCTTCTGCTCCAAACAGCCAGGCTGCTTTTGCTGGGCTTTTGCAAAGAGAAAAGCAACAGGCAGGCAGCAAAGATGGAGAGATCTGCACGCTTTCCCGCTGGGTTTCCCCGCGTCTTGGAGAACCCAAAGTTCACTCTCGTTTTTACTTATTCACAAGCCATTCCTTTTCCTCTGTAACATGATTAGATTGTTTTACAGGGCCTAATTATGGGCCCCTGTTGTGACACTTCCTTGCTGGGTGCATAGGAAAGTCCCTGCCCCACTGATTTCGCAAGCAGTGTTGGCAGTGGGGTTATCCCAAGCTGCAGCTGGGGGCCTGGCCATGGAAAAGCAATTTGGGAAAGAGTTGGGAACCGGCCTTCGATCTTGTACAGCTCAAAGTCAGATCTGGTTTGTCTTCAGGATAAATGAGATTATTGTAAATACAGGGTAAAGAGTTGAGAGGAAAGAGGGCAGTCCTTCTCTGATGAGTGTGCATTCCTGTGGGTGCTGCACATTCCTGAACATGGATCCCATGGGGATAAAGTGTTATTTGCTTCTCAGGATGGAGCATCCAGGGGAAATCACCAGACCCAGAGGTGGGGGGCTCAGATGCTGCTGAGGGGTCACAAAGATGCTGCGACACGTCACAAGAAGAGTGACAATGGAACCCCTGGCTCGCAACTTTATAAATTCCTTCAGGAGCAACTCAAGTTTCTCAGCTGCGAAGCCAAATATCTTTTATTCTTCCTGTGGGGTGGGTTTGCCAGTCATCCAAACCTGACATGAACTGGAAAACTGTTTAACTTGGGACCTGCAATATTCTCTGTCCTGCAGCATCTGTGCAGCTTTTGTGAAGGGCAAGCCTTGCAGCCTGCTGCAGCTCTTTGGCTCTTTCTACCTCTTCTGGTATTGAAGAAATTTTAGGGACAGCCCTGATGACTCAATAAAATGAAGGCCGGGTCTGCTCTGTTTCATAGTGTCACCATTAAACAAGGTGTGGGAGGTGAGAGGCAGTACCCAGCGCGGAGTCTGGTCTATTAATTGGATGTTTTAAAGTCACCAATGTGTTTTGCTGGGTTGTTAGTGACACTTGTTGAAAATAAAAAGCAGGGAAGTGAGTGGGGGTCCCACAGGGTGGGAAGGAATGTCAGAGCTGGGGCATTGCTGGACTCCCCCATTCTCCTCCCTGGGAAGGGGACTTGGGGGAAGCCAGAGGGACCTGGGGGACACCACGCTCCCCAAGCACCACAGCTTCACTGGGGAAGAGTTTTACCCACCTGGGTCTTGTTTTTTCCTCCTGGGACGATACAAATATTTTGTGCCTGAGTTCCCTTCCACGCCCTACCTAAGGGGACTGTCAGGTTCAAGTCACCGCGCCCCAAACTGAGAAGGCAAAGAGGCACCTCCTTCCCGCAGCAGGATTTGAATAAGCAGGTGAGAGCATCGGCCTTCCTCGTTAGGGTGTTTGATAATTGACCAGGCGCTCGCTCCTGCTGCAGGGCGCCGTGCCCAAGTGCAGCTCCCGGCTGTTCCTGCGCAGCCCCGGCCGTGCTGCCAGCATGCCCGCCCGCTGCCTGCTGCTCCTGGGGCTGCTGCTCCAGCTGGAAGCTGCCTTCTGCCAGGAAGGTAAGAGCGGCCGGCTGCCTGACATCCCGGGAAACAGAGGCGGGGAAAGGCAGGAAGGTGCGCCAGCCCCGGCCAGGTGGGGGCTGCTCCTGGGGGACAAGGGACAGCTGTGCAAGAGCGTCTTGGGAAGGGAAAAAACATCCCAGCTCCTGCCTGAGCTTAGCTCTGCCTTCACATCAGCACGGGTGGGTGCCCGGGGGGTTCAGGGGTTTTGCTGAGCTGGGATATAGAGACTTTCTACCTGTTTTGCTGAAGGCTGAAACTGCCACCTGAGGTTTATCTGAGCTGCTTGCACACAGATAAACTGCTCTGGTTTACCTCTGGCAGGACTGTGCACTGAGATGAGTAATCTGTTTCCTTAAGCCTTTTTTTTTTTCTTTCTTTCTTCTCACTCTTATCCTTGAGCAAGTGTTGTTCTGGGTTGCTCCCTGAGCTCTCAGATCCTCCTGTTAATCTGTAATTTTGATCATTGCTGAGGAGAGGGAGCAAATATTTTCCTCAGCAAATTGACCTCCTCTTCTCTTCCCAAAGATTTAACAGAGAAAATTTCTAAGCTAGGGTATTATTTTTAGGAAATTCACTAAGGCTTTCTCTAGTGCTAGAAATAATGAGGAGTAATTAAAACTCATCTGGTGCTGCCAAAGTCCCGGAAAATTCCCTCCCCCTTTCTCCTCCTGATGCCCCAGCCCTGACCGCTCTTCCTGTGTTTGTTTACCAACTTGCTGAGGATTTAACAGTCTGGAGTGTCCATTGTCAGCAGGGTTGAATGTTTTGCTTGGAAAGAGTAAAAAAAAAAAAAAAAAAAAAAAAATCCTTTAATGAGGATTCAGAACCTGGTACAGCTTCCTTAGACAGCAGAAAAGACAAGCCAGCCAAAGCTTTCCAAACACTCAGAGAAGATGTTTTAAAAAGCAGGTCTGTGTCTTCAAATTAGCTGTTGAGTATGGAAACGGAATTGCAACAAGTGCCCAGGCTTATTCTGGCACCGGCACTTCCCTTGGCCTGGTTTGTAGCTGCAGATGTGTGGAGACACATCTTCCAGGGCTGTAGATTCCACACTGCTTAGTTTGGCTTCGGAAATCTTGTTTGTGGGGGAAAACCCCCTCAATTACCATGGGGCAACACAGAGAGGAGGTGGCAGAGCCTGAGGGACAGGCTGACCCAGGAGAGGCATCCCCGGTGAAGCATTTTTCCAGGAACACAGTCCTGTTTCCACAGGTAAGACTCATCCTTTCAGCCTTCCCTCCTGGCAGGCCAGCAAGGTGTGCTCGGTGGGACTGCAGCCAGGCAGTGCCCCGAGGGCTGGGACCCAAACCTTTACTCCCTGAATAGATCCCATCAAGCTCTTGCTTCTGCCTGATCCCCGTTCCTCCTTTCTTATGCCCGTGCAAGTTTCCCAGCGGGTATTTCAGCCCAATGCAGAGGCATTTGCCATTCCTTTACCATCCTTATCTCCCCCTGCAGCCAGGCCCTACATGATCTCTGGAAGCCAGAAACCACTGATTTTGGTTTGGTGTTTTCCCTTTTGGCTTCGGATGCTTTGGAATCTGGTGAAAACAGCCACAGGAGTGAGATTCCACTCGCAAAAACACCCAGTACCTCCTGAGCATGCTTGTTCCAAGGAGGTTTGCTACCACTTTTCTTCCCCCGCTCCTTTCCTGGAAGATCACGAGATGCAAATTTGGCAGTTTAAGTCTTTGCTGACTTCATTCCCTGGTTGCCCTTGAACTCCCTTAACCCCAGCAGGAACCTCACGAAAGGGCTGGACCTGACCACCCCCCACCCCCGCCAGGCTTAGGCTGGAAACCTCGGGTCTGGCAGGAAAAATAAACTACAACTAATAAATAAATGTGGCCAACAGCCAAGGGCAGAGGGAGGGAGGATGCAGAGCGAGCCAAAATTCAGCCAGGAGGCGATAGATGTGTTTGGGGCTGCACTCACAGGGGTGCTGGGCAGCAGGGCAGGAGCATCCTTGACCACTAGGCAGGGCAGGAGGGTTCCAACCCCTGCTCTTCCCCACTGTCACCACCCCTGGCTGTCCCCAGCAGCAGCCTGCTGATACAATGATATTTCAGTCGAAACACGCTGATACAAGGGGGAATTTCCATCTGAATTCCTCTTGCTTGAATCTCTGCCCTGGGACCTTGCAGAAACATGACAAATATCTCTGTGGGGAGAGGGGGCTGAGAGATGCTACTCAGGGCTGTTCTCACAGCCCCTTGCCCAGGAGTGCCCCTGCTTTCCAGACTGGCAGTGCTGGTGAGTCAGCTGGCCAGGCTGATTTCACTTCCAAGATGGAAAAAGAGAGCTCTGTTTTGGGGGTTGAGGTTTTGCTGTTGTTTTATTTATTATTTTTTATTTAAAAGTCTCTTGCAGTAAAGACTCCAGGAGCTGGGGATGCTACCAAAGTATCCCAAAATCAGAGGGAGGAGAGCTGTTAGCAGCAGAGCCAGTGTGAAGCTGGATGTGGGTTAGGAGTTGGCGCATGTGGAGCACGCAGCCTACTCTTACTACTGTTAGTAAAGATTATTTTCTGTTTATAGCAGAGGCTTGTCTCCCATGAGGCAGAGGAAGTGCTCAGTGTAAAGTTCCTGAGGGAGACTGAAGTATCCATCCACTGCTCATTTTGGGGCAGCTCAGCCTTGCAGGTGTCCCTGGCTGCGTCTGGCTCTGAGTGTCCTGAGGCTGATGCTGGGGCAGGTGTCACCTTCTGCCTGCCCCACCTGCCCATGCAGAGGGACCACGTTGTGTGCAAGGGCCTGTGTTTTGATCAGCAGATGAGTCAAAGCTGACTCTGAGTAAATAATAATTAAATCTCAATGGGATGTGGCTGTATGGACAAGCTGTCCCTTAGTGCTGATGTGATGGCACTGAAGGATGGATTTGACTACTCTGAATGCTCCATTGTCCAAAATCCAGTGGGAGGCAAGGAGCAGCCATCCCAGCAAGGGCTGGGACAAGGTTTCCCCTTCTCACTGCCTGCCCTTGCTTCCTGCCCACATCCAGGAATGCGTCTCACAGCCTTCCCACCCGTGGCTGGGTTCCTGCTTAGGTCTGGATAGAGAAAAAGGAACCTGTCAGTCTGTTCCATCCCTGGGGGAAATGGGGCTATCCCAGCCAGCTCTCAGACCCCCACTCTCCACCCCAATGCTGCCTGGGGCCCCGCCAGCCCCACCTGTTCTTTGTGCTGAGGTTATTCCTCTGAACGCCTCAGCCTTCAATTTCTGTCATAAGTCATGTGCTGCTCTGGAAACTCGTTGGATGGTGCATTTTACCAAAATCCACAACAACAACTTTTTGCTGTGGCAGTGGCTACCAAATCTTATACTTGCCCTGTTATAGAATCCTTATTTTACCAGTCAATATTTGGAAAATATCCCAGGAATGATGTCTGTGGGATCTGGGGACAGAGAATAAGCAGTTTGCTGAAACCCCTCTGCCTTCTTTCCTTTGGCAAGCACTCTCCTTCACTCCCTTCCTCCATGTTCCCCAGGCCTTTTCTCCCCCATCACAGAGTCACCAGCCCCCCAAGGTGCTTGTTTATATATTTGTATGTGTATGTCAGTGTATACGGGGCTCCAAAGCTGCCAGGCACCACACTCCACATGCAAACATCAGTGAAAACACTGTTAATTGTATTTTATATCATTGCTATCACCCGGTAAGCCTGCCTGAATCAACAGCAACATGTTCTGCTCTGATTTGCAGGATCAAGCTCTCATCTGGACCTTGCTGAAGCTGGATGGGAGGGGCTCGGCAGATAAAGCCTGAGGATGAATTTCTAACCCGTGTCCTCTTGTCTCCCTGCAGCCCGGGGCAGCCTCCAGCCGTGGTCACAGGGTGTCATCGCAGTGGTTGTATTTCTAGTCCTGGTGGCCATCGCTTTCGTGGTCAACAGGTTCTGGTGTAAGGATAAAGTGTAAGTGTGGGAGGTTGCTCTGAGTTGGGCTTAGCTGCCTTGGCACGTGTCACTTCCAGCAGCCTCTGTGCATGTGCCAGGATTGGGAACACTGTGCTTGCTGTGCCGGGAGATGGGCTGGGAGAGCAAAGACTCCCTGTCCTCATCTCCCTGTCCTTTTGTCCCTGTCCTGGTCTCTGATCCCTGTTACTGATTGCCAGCTGTGAGCTTGCACCATACAAATTCTGCCATGAGTAAAGAAAGCGCTGTGCTGGGAATAGCAAAGCCACGGCATCATGGCTGGATCACGTGGGAATGTGTTCAGGGACATGGCCCAGCCTGGTTTTCTGTGGCTTTTGGGGGTGCAGTTCCCATGTGCCTTATATCCATGGGATAATAAGCCTGAACCAGCTTTTTTTGCAAAGCAGACAGAGCCAAGTTGTGAGAACACACTGAGAGGAGCTGGGAGAAAAGGGAGGTAGTGGCAATAGCAGTACCCTCCACCCGGAGCCCATGGCACAGGCAAATGTGGTGTCTTTATTCATCTGAAAAAGGCTCTGTGGGATGGGTTAACTCTTACCTGATGCTGGCCAAGCAGAGTCACAGGCTGCTGCTCCTGCTCAGCTGAGCAAGGCCAACTGGCTAAGTTGCAGCAACTTGATCTTGAACCTGAGCCCAAAGGCAACAGGGGATGAAGACCAAAAGGACCCCACATCTGTTTTCTGGCTCATCTGCACTGGTGGAGTTGCTTTAGGCTGGTCTTCTTGTACCTGTACATTCCTGCAGCCTCCCCAGGCTGAGGAGGTGGGCAGCTGGTTTACACTCTGAGGATCAGCAGGTCAGCTTTAGCCCCAGAGCTATTTTAAGCTGATGCCTTTGGGATGCATTCTGGGCCAATGCATGATACAACATGTGTATATATATATATTTATATAGTCTGATTTGCCACTGTAGTCTTTGTTTCCCAAACTGAAGGAACCCCCAGCCCATGGAGTGGCAGGCAGGGATGGTGTTTCCCACTGCTGCCTGTGCCTGGCTGCCTTTTCCCAGCCTGGAGGCAGAGGATGCTGAGGAGGGCTTGAGGAGGGATGGTGCCTTGTTTTAATTAATCTGGGCTTTCTTCAGAAGAGCGGGAGCGAGGCTCGGCAGCCTGGAGCCCTGCCAGCTCTGCGCTGTCACTGTGACAGCAGCTATCAGCTCGAGCCACTGCCTGTTTATGCCAGGCTGTTCCTTGGAGAAGCCTCTGAAATTGCCCTTGCGCAAGCACTGGAGGAGGCAGGGATGTGCATGCAGGGTGGACCTGCACCCACCCTCTGCTGCTAAATCCCCCTGGTGCTGCTCAGACTACAGGCTCACTCCAGAGCTGAGCTTTTGGAGTCTGGCTCCAAACACCCCATCCCTGCCCAGTGGCTCCTTCTGCAAGCGATCCAGGCTCAGTTTTGAGAGAGAGCAGCTCGACTTTGCTCACATGGATGTGCACAAGGACAGCCCTACTGTGCCAGGGCTGAGGCACCAGTGGAGCCTTGACTGCTCTCTCTGTGTCCATCGGGATCCACAGGGGACTATTTTGCAACAGATTACACACAGAAGTAGACTGGAAAAACCAGTTAGTGGGAGAAAACAATCCCATGTATTGACGGTGAGTCCTGCAGACTGCCAGCACATTGCTGGGAGTCACCGCTATGGAGACAGGGGGTGGCACTTGGCACAGCCTCTGCAAACCTGCAGTGAGGGCGTCTCTCCTTGTCCTTGTCCTGCTGGGAAGGAGGCTGAACAGGTGTCTGAAGACACATCCAGGTCGTTTATTGTCTCTGTGGTGTCATCACCAGTAAGGCTGCTCCCCTGCATGGCTCCTTTGTTGCTCTATCCAAACTCCTCTCTTTTCTCCCTGCAGGGAAAATGCTGAGAACGTGGTGAGTGTGGAGGACAAGCCAGATGCTGTCACATCCAACGGCCAAGAAGGGAGATATGTATCAGCTGCCGCTGACTTCAGGTGAAGGACCTGCTCAGACTTCTTCCCCGTGGCTCTCAGGCTCTGCTCTGTTCCCCTGGGGACAGCTCAGACATGCAGAGCTGTGGTCTAACCCACTCAGGGTCTTACACATCCCATGCACCTATTTTTGGGGCTTTTAACCTTTCCAGGGGGTAAGCACAAGGCAGTGAGGGAGCATCCCCTTCTCCCTCATCTCTCCCTATCCGTGCAGCTGAACCCCACAATCCATCCACCACCTCACAACCTGGTATGCCACATTTTTCTTATGCTACATCACAGCTTTCCAACAGAGGAAACCACCAAAAGTACCACAAGTCACCACGTAGATGGTGACAACCAAAACATACCTCACTATCAATTAGAGCAATTCCCACCCCACACTTGGCTCCAGTCCTTTCAGGGCGACCCCTCCTGTGGTCCCCATCTCACCCCTCATGCAGTGCACAGCTGGCACTAGCAAGGTCAGGATGCCAGTGGTGGCTTTGGGAATGCTGGCCTTGCTGGGACTGACCTCAGCATTGCACTTGTCCCTCTTGGTGCAGGTCCAAAGAGAACGAGCACGCCTACGAGAACACCGTGGAGCCCGAGGAGAAGGTGATCACCACGGCCATGTAGCAGCACCCACCCGCCGCCCTCCTCTCGCTCTCGATTCACTTCCTGCTAATGCGATGGGCATTTTCACAGAGACCCTCTGCACTGGCACCCCCTGGGAGTGATGGGGCCCTGGCCTCTCCATGGCACCACCACCTCCTGATCTTCTCCTTTTCCACCCGTGGGACATGCTCTTGTCCCTCTGGGGCTGGTGTCCACATGGGCATCGGTCCCCAGGAGAGGTCTGGAGGTGCCACCTCTCCTGCCTGGTGGTCACCCCGCCTGGTCAGCGAGGTTGGTGTCCCATGTCCCAGGAGGGTGTTGACCTGTTCAAGACACAGAGGGGATCCTGCTGGGTGCCAGGGACATCCCCACGCTCTCAGCCGCCCTCCAGGGAGCTGCTGATGGAAAACCTGCTCTATTCTCCCCAGTTCACCCTCCTTTTTATGACCTACACCATGCATTTTAATGTCAGAACCTATGAAATTTTAATGTCAAACCTCCCCCTCTGTACATATCTTCCCAGTGAGCAATAAAGAGAATTGTTGCCTATGACAGCAAAGAGGGTCATTCTGCTAATCAGCCAAAGGACTTTCTGGCATCTCACAGCTCTCCCAGCCTTCAGGCAGTTGGGAGAATGAAGGATATCAGGGAATGCTCAGCATTTGGACTGCCCCAGAGCCTCAAAGGGATTTACAGGGAAGTGAGAGCATCATTCCTCCCTTTGCCAGGTGAGGTTACTGAGCTACAGAAACAATCCAGCACTTCTCAGTGCTGCTTAATGGTTGAAAGGCAGCACTCCCTGAACCCCACTGACCCCAGTGTGCAGCCCTGCAGCCAACTGGGAGCCATTTCCAGGGCTGGAGGCTGTCATCAATGGCAGCCATTGATCAATGCTGCCAGGAAGTGGCCGGGGGGCTGCTCTGGGCAGTGCTGACTATCCTGGGGCAGCTGGCCATAGGGCAACCTGCTCCTGCCAGGCTGCTCATTAACCAGGGTCTGTCTTTTGCAGTGGTGGGGACAGTGCCAGGGCCACCATGGGAACAACGAGCCCTGTTCTAAGCTGTGGCATTTGTAGATTGAAATGAGAGACCTCTGATGCTTTGGCCATTCTCGGGACATGAGTTACTCCAGTGGCATGAAGGGTCCTCTTCCTGACCACTGAAGAAAGGATTAAGGGACTCTGTAACCAAGGGCAGCCCAGCTGGAGCAGCACTGGGGTGGGAGATTTATAAGAGGACATTTTTGGCAGCCCCTGGTTTTGGGGGGAGTGAGGTGTTCCTAGGGCTCTGCTGTGCACTACCCACAGCTGAAGCTGCTGATGTCCCTAGCAAGTGGAGACACAAAAATTCAGGCAGGTGTCTTCCAGTAAGAAACCCACCTCAAAAGATATTTTCCCTAGAGCCTGAGTTAGGTGAGTATTTTGAAAATGTCCTCAAAGACTTGGCATTGAGAAATCACAGCTCCCATTCAGAAATTGCATGGGAGTAGAAGTAAACAGGCATAAGGGTTAGAGGGGTAAAGCCCTCAGATGTGAAGGCAGGATGGCTGCATCTCCAGCATCATGTCAGAGCTGTTGCCATCTACTACCCTCTCTTGGGTAGCTGGAGGCTAAGCCAGCCCCAGGCTGGGTCCTGGACCACCCCACTTGTGCCCCTGATGGATGCTGCTCCCCTGACTTTCCTCTCACAGGTGCCAAACATCACCTGGGTTTGGAAAAACCAAGCTCCCCAAGGTTCAGTGGCACTGCTGCACTCAGCAGGGTTAAAGGATTAGTCAATGCCTGTTCCTGCCCTGTCAGCACTTGAGCTGGGGGTGTGGCGAGAGGAAAGCAGCCCATTAATTTTTTACCTCTCAGTTGCAAAAGAAGTTAACAATGTCATCCTTATAATGAGTAACAACAGGAGTTAATTCCCTGCCCTGTGTACACAGTGAATGTGTGACAGATGCCCAAGCTCTTCACCCCTCAGTGCCTGGATGTGGGCTTGGAGTGCAGGTGTGCTCAGTGGGTCTCAGTGTCCCTTTCCCCACGGATTCCTGCCATGGCTGTAAGTCTGAGCAAGGACAAGGCTTCACTGCTGGGCTTGCCCAGGAGCTTCCATGCTGGGTCTTATGACAATCAGTGCCCCTTTGGTGTTCACTTCCCTGGGGAAAGCATCTTGTGCAGGAGCCAGTGTTATGTCCTAACAGGATCTCACCTCTGCACTGTCCAGGGTGCTGTCCTGCCTCAGTTTCCCTTGTCTGTGAAGCACAAGCCGAGGCTGACTGAAGCTGCCTTCCTGCAAGCTGTGCAGTCACTCACAGATGCTTCTCGGTGTGATCCTAAAAAGAACAAAAGGGAGCGAGCATAAATGAAATTTATTGTTGGAAAATCTTAATTAGATTTTAGGCCCCAAAGGGAGAAAAGTGAGGTATTATCTGACACAGCTAATGAGTGTTAAGGGTCCATTGTTATATTTCTTGTTTACCTTTCTGTACTGGCTGATACAGCCCAGATCCTCGTCTGTACTGCCATAATTAGGATATCTCATCTCTTGCTGATAGGGTCGGGATGCTCTTTAAAGCACAATGCTGTCTCATCCCTCCCTGGCAGGATGAGCGTGATTGGGAAGACAACTTCTGGAGTGCCAGTGCTTGTGCCATCCACACTGCACCCATGAGCTGGGGAATGTCCTCCAGAGTCTGCGCTGTACCTGAGACCCCCCGGGTGAGGGGCACCTCCCACAGCCTCAGCGACCTCTCTGAAGGGCCCAAAGCCAGCTTGCCTGAGGGCCAAATCCTCCCCAACACCTCTCTCCACACAGCACAGGGGGATGAAGGTGTCCTTCAGAAGCCTCCCCACACCCACCAGTGAAGGGTAAGGACACCACGAGTTCTCATCCTACCCCCCATTCCATGATGCCATTATCTCTGAAGCCGTGGGCTTCAGGAAGATGTCCAGGCTTGTGTTCTGCTGCAGACAGGGTAGTCTCCTTTAGGGCAGAAGATTTCAGGGTGGGGGTTTTTTGCATTCCCACTTTGTTACCAGGTGTGTCATGACTTTTGTTTGTGACCTAGGAGGCTGCAATCCATCTCTTGGAACCCCTGATAACGCCACCTTTACTCTGATGCTTCCCCAGTCTTTCCTGAGGCTCTTTAGCTATGAAGGTTTGAGATGTTTCTGTTCCAGAAGCAGTTTGGGTAGGTGGACACCTGCAACCTAAATTATCCCAAGGTAGTTTAATTACAGATTTGCTGCATTCAGGTAAACTGCTGCTGAAAGAAGCACCAGCTCTATCCCTGCGTCTGAGCAAACCTGGGGTTTATATCCTGGAATTGGGCACCTTGACACATAAGAGGTGTGATTTGGATCTCCAGAGGAAAAAAGGGAGCCTGTCCCACCCCTGTGGTTCTTTGGGTGGGGAAGAAGCCCAGCCACCCAAGTGGAAACCAAGAGCAATGCATGGAGGGGTGGCTGTGTGTGGGCAAGGGGGCTGCAAAGTTTTTGGTCTCGATTCAAGCCACTGAAAGCCAGAAGAAAAATACCATCTATTGTTGATTTATACACCCGTAGTAGCCAAACAAACATCCCCGGAGCTTGTCCTTATCACTTTATTACACCTGCTAGAGTGAATAGATTAAAGAGAATGGGGGAGGGGGGAGAAAGCTGAAGAATCCAGCAGAAAAACTGGGTTTTGGGATTGTTAATTATTCTCTGGGGTCTCTAATCTTTAACTGGCAAACAGCATCACTAACTGTCTTAAAGCCCCTCCTGGAACATCCTGATAATAAGCCATCTGCATGAAGGCACCCCGTTATCTGCCCTCCTCCAGCCGCCTGTGACATGGCTGGAGTGGGAGATAATGAATGTGTGGTGTGTAATAACGACACGTCATTCATGATTATCGGCCTGATACCCAACCTTTTAGCTCCATTGTTTGTGCTTCAAAAAGAAAAAAAAAAAAAAAAAAAAAAAAAAAAGGAAAAGAAAAAGAGAAAATAAAAAGGAGAAGGGAAGAAAGGAAAAGGGAAATTTTTGGTGCTACGGATTGTCCCGGGGTCCCCGAGGTGTCTCCGTGCCAAAGGGGCTGGCTCTCGTAGCATCTCCCAGAGGGTTTGTTGGTACTCGGGAAGGACTCGCCCGTGGATTGGCGGCTGCTGTAGCCATGGTGATGGAGGAGCGAGCTGAGACAGCGCAGAAATGTCACTGCCTGGCAAGGAGATATTTGGGGTAAACGCGCCGGGCGATTAGATCTGTGTCACTGCCTGCTGCCCGGCTCTTCACACAGCTCCTTTGCTGCTCTCCCAACCATTTGGTGGTGGCTTGGCAGAGGAGGTTATCTTGTACAAGCTGCTGTCCAGAAACTGCCACCGTTTGAAGGTGGGGGGATGTTTGTGCTGCTCAGCTTGACCTGGCTGAGCTGAAAACTGGAAGAATTTTCTCCTGGTTGCTGCTGCATTAGTGCTGCAACACCTTCCCTCAAAAGCTTTGGCCTTTTAAACTGCAAACCTGGTTTAAGGGATTTTAAAGTCTTTGGTTCAGCTTACCTCAATTACTGTCATAGCTGCCTGGAATAACAATCTATTTTTTGCATCAAAAATGTCAGCAGTTTCTCCTCTCTTTCCCAAGCAGATTACCAAGAGCAGTTTCCCTGGAGAAAGTCTCTGCTGGAAGTGGTTGGGATTTGGCCATTCATGACAATCTAGCAATCAGAAGGACACTTGGAAACCAAATGGGCAGCTTTGGTCATGGCAGTGAATAGGGTGATGGCCCCAAAACACAGGGCACTGTACAGTCCATGGGGTGGGCAGCAGCTGGGGGTTCTAACCCCCCCATTCCCAAACCAGAAGATGCTGTAGCGACACCTTTAAGTGCCACCAGGTTATTTTGGAACCTACCACCAAGGAGATTGGGATAGGTCTTTGTGGCCAATGGCACGTGAAGCTTGTTTCTTGGACCACCTGCTGGAGAGTAGATGTGCAGAGCTTCAAGGTGGCTTGTCTCTCCCCAGATGGGTGGCTGAAGTGTCTGACAAAAAGGATTTTTCAGTAATGAAAAGGTGTTTTTAAACCGTTGCCCTCTGAAGGCCTCGCTGTGCTGGAGCTGGGGAGGAGGGCAGCAGGAGCCTGACCTTTCAGACCTGAGTCCACCAGCGGTGCCAGGGTGGTGGCACTGGCATCTGCACAGCCTGCACCCAGCCTCCTTCTGGGGGTGAGAAGGGGAGGGCTGGGAGAAGAGGAACTTGGTCTCCAGCTGCCTTGCAAAATAAACATAAGCTGTACCTTGCTGGTTAATCTCAGCATCCCTGTCCCTTTTGGTACCCACATAGCCAGAACAAAGGTCTGGATCCAGCCCAAGGAGAATTTTGCTTCTCAAACTGAGGATGCAGCAGGCAGCAGAGATGGGGAGTTCAGTGGATGGGGAGATGCTCAGGTTTGTCTGTTGTGATCTGGCTATCAGCAGAGAGCTGCTCAGGAACACAGACAGGCAGACAGACGTGGTTTGGATATGTTGGTGCCTGCAGTGATTCTGGTGATGCCAGTGCTGTGGGTGAAAGCTGCACAGCCTTGTCTGTCACCGTGGCACGGCACATATGCAGGCCTTGGTGCCTTAGTTTCCCCTGATGTCAGCTGGGGGCCCGGGGCCTTGCGGTGACAAACTTCCCCTGGGCTTGGGTAATGCCACAGACACACAGGGAACTGACAGAGTGGCTGCTCTGCTGAGGGTGGGGACAGGGATGTCCCCAGGGAGAGGACACATCATCTGCCTTGCTGGGCCTGGCCGTGCTGCCTGCCAAGCCCGGGGTTCTCCCAGGAACCAGGGAGGACTTTTTCTGGGTCTCCCACTGCCACCTACTGATCCATTTCACACCCTGACCGGCGGCTCATCCACATGGTCCACCTGGACTGGTGCTGGAGAAAAGCTCCCTCCACCCCCACAACAAGCCCAATTCCAGGGCCAGTGCTCACCTTCACCCCTTGGGCAGGCCACCCTTGAACAGAGCAGTCAGTTCTCAGCCTCTGTAGGACAGGGTTTGAGGCAGGCTCACATCTCTTCTTGTTCTATTTTGCAAGCTAACTTTGTTCTTACCACCAGCACTTTTGTGTGTGCGGTGTGTATTTCTGTTTTGCTTTGTTTGACCACAGATCATTTCAGTTGTTTCATTACTACTGAAACTCCTGGAGTCAAAAGTGAGGTGATGGATGCTGTGGGATCTGTGGAAACAGGCTCAACAGGTCGCATGGAAACAGTGCTTGTGGCTTGAGAAAACACTGACAGCACTGCACCCTTGGCCGCAGCCTTGCCTCTGGCCTGCTGGGACTCCTCTTGTGCCCTGCTGGGCCTCCAAATGCAAAGGAAGCCGAAGTCATGCTTGGAGATCATCCCCACAAGGCTTTATTTTAATTTCAGAGAGGAGAACAATGCTGATCACATGCTGTTTCCAGTGTGCCAAGTGCTCCCTCAGGTTAGATGGTGGCATTTTCTGTGCTGGCTCCTGAGCACCCTCAGCTCAAGGAAGTTCAGAGCTGGGGCAGAAAAGAGCCACAAGCATTCATCTCCATAATGGTGGGCACAGTGCCAGCCCCAGAACAGGAATCGTTGGGAGGGTGGTGCAGGGGGATGCAGGGACGCTGCCGGGAGGGGCCTCCTGGCCCAGCACACCCAGGCTGCAGGCAGGGCAGGGGCTCTGTGCCCAGCCTTTAGGCATCCCTGCAAACAATGCTGGGTGCTGTTCACTGCCAAGCCCAAGTGGGAATTGACAATGGGACAAATCTACAGGCAGGTGACAGAAGTCCTGTCAGGGAGTGTATGAGGGCAGGTTGGAGACGAGGAGATGAGCAGGACATAGAGGATGCTCCTGGAGGTGAAGGATGAGCCACAGCGATGCTGTGGAACTCCCTTTGCAGTGCTGCTCCCCTTGCAAGGAGGGGAAGTGAACCTGCTGGGTTTGGTGCTTGTGAGCTCAGCAAGCCCCTCTGGACAACAGTAGGACAGGGGTTAATATGGGAGAGGTCCACTGTGGGTCTGTTTGATGATCCCCTCTTAAACCTCTGGGTGTGAGGGTGTCCCTTGGGAGAGCTCTTGTCCCCCTGCCATGGTACTCTGTGGGATCAGAAAACCTTCTTCAAATGCAGGTGTATCCCATTGCTGGACCTAAGGATGAGCTGTGGTATCATGATGGGAAGCTTGGATGGGTCCGGGTAGAGCTCGAAGTGCTGCAGGGTCAAGGCCAGCGCCACCTTAATCTCATTCATGGCAAACTGCTGCCCGATGCAGTTCCTGCAGAGAGGGTGACAAGTGCTCCGATTGCTGCCTTCGTCCCCAGCCACCCCGAGCTGGACTCACCCCATGTGAGAGCTGGGGGACCTCCAGCTGCTGCGAGGATGACACCACAGCTTATCTAGTAAGCCCCTGATACACCCAGCTCTGTGGTGCGGTATTGCTATTTATTTTATTATTGAACATTGAAAAAAAGATTCAAGATTGAGAGAACAGGGGTTTACTTCACTAGGAAGTGCAGCCAGGAGCCAGCTAAAAGCCCAGACACCTCCAAAAGGTTATTTCTGGCTCTGTGTGGTGATCCTCTTGCAAGCTACTGAGACCTCAATATCCTACATATGTCTGTTGATACAGCATGGGACCCATGGAGACTTGGCCCCTTTAGCTTTGAGGTGCACTGGGACTCACCCCTAAACAAGGGGGTGGTGCTCCCAACACAGGCAACAGAAAATGTAAACATCTCCACAAAGCCACAAGAAAAAATGTGTGAAATCCTACAGTGACCACAGAGCTGATGGAGCATGGAAATCCTATTACAGGAGATGCTGTAATAGGAGATCCTGTTATGGAAAGTCTGCTTGAGTTGGCCAAGCCAGCTTGGCTTGTGAAGACTGAGGGAGGATTAGCCTTAGGAGCTCGCATCTGAGCTAGGTCTCACATGCAAGGCAGCCTGATAGAAGGAGAGGGATGAAGGATATCCCACCTGGATCCAGCAGAGAAAGGCAGGAAAGCATGGGAGTGCCTCTGTGCTGAGTTCTCTGGAGAAAACCTTAGGGGATCATAAACCTGTGGGAGAAACAAAGACCATTTGGTCAGTGTTTGGTGTCATCTGAGCAGCACCAGGTTCTTCCCCGGTCCCCAGGTTAGGGCTGGATGTGGCCTCTGCTCTTCCTGGGGAGCTGTTGATGACAATCATCTCTCTACAAAGCCACTGAGTGGATCTTCCCCTTAGACATACCCAGGTCACCCACTACAGCGTCCAAGATCCCTGCAGGTGTTTTCTCATTCATGGCAGCAAGGATCAAGCCAGGATCCCTCCATTCCAGAGATGCCTGATCCTTGCTCTCCAGACAGCCACTAGAGAGAGTCAGCTATGCAGCCTTCTTCAAACTTTCCAGGTATTTCTTGAAGCCTCTAAAATATCATCTTCAATTCACACACTCTCTTGTGGGGCTTCTAACATTCTAAGTGTGTGCAGGGCAGCTGAAAGCAGTTAGAGCATCTCTGTGTCACCAAGCACAAAGAGAGACTATTGAACATCTTTTCCCAGCTCTTTGTCATGTTCAAAGACTTTGGGGCGTCTGGTAACTCGATTGAACTTTGTATTGAGATGTGGACTGTTGGGATGACAAGGGAAAAAAAAAACATAGCAGGGAGACACAGGCTGCCTTCTTCAAGGGGAATGGATGTCTGGGCTCAGAGACCATCCTCCCTTTCTTGTTATCAAAGTGAAATACCTCAGGGTTCTCCCACACATCCCGGTTCCTGTGAATAGCAAATATATTCACTCCAACCTGGCAGCCTGTAAAAGAAAAGTGAGAAAAAGTTCATGACAGCTCAGAGTGAAAATGCAGGAGAGGTGTTTTTGGGATGCTCTCCCTCCCTGGGCTCTGCAGGGGCTGTTGCCGGAGATCTGGCAGGGATCTCCTGAAAACCTCACACGTGAAAAGCAAAGACCTCAGAGCTGGGTCCCTTTTTGTCTATCAGTGTATGACTTTCACTTGGCCAGGAACAACACTCCACAAGGCCACTCTGAGCTCTGGAGCAGGTCCTTGGACTCTGTCTGGCCACCTTTCCCAGGCTCACTGTGGCAGCAAGCTGTGGTAGCTCTGTCCAGCTACAGGAGAGAGAATGGAGTCTGGAGACCCTCCAGCCCCTCCACACAGAGCAAGGAAGCCCTGCTTGTCACAGACAGCAGCATGAAGGGTGGACAAACTCAACAGACCTACCCGCTGGCAAGCTGCGTCCATCAGGAAATGTGACAGGTTTGGAAAGCTCTCGGGACACAGAAGCAACTGGTGGGAACAGGCGTAAGCTCTCTTTGATGCACATCGTGGTGTAAGTCATCTTCCCAAGATCCTCCCTGAAGGCACACTTGCACTCAATCCCTTTGTCTACGTCATTGACAAAGGTGTTACTGGTCTGTCCCAGTACAGACCCCTGAGGGAAACCACTTGTCACTGATCCGGGCAATTGGCCACCACCCACTGGATGCCACCTTCCAAACAATTCCTCAACCACTGAACAGTCCACCCATCAAATCCTTATCTCTCCAATTAAGGGAGAAGAATGTTGGGAGGAGCTGTGTCAAAGGCCTTCAAGGGTAAATTAAAAGAGTTCAAGATAAAGGAATAAGAAGTCCTAGCTCACCACTCAATGGTATCTTGGTGTCCCAGGATGCCCTGGATCTCCTCCCTGCACCGCTGCTGGTGCTCAGGGTGCAGTGACATGCAGTAGAAGAGCCAGGAGAGTGCACTGGCCACGGTATCGTGACCCTCAAACATGAAGGTGTCCACCTCGGCACGCAGGTCCTCGTCGGACAGTCCAGCTCCATTCTCATCCTAAGACAGAGGAGAGCATGTCATTCCTAAGCACACAGGTCTTTTCTTTTTACCCAAAGGGCTTGCATGATTTGGTGTCTCTTGTGCTTCCCTTCTTGGGCTGATGCACCCTTGGTGTCACACAGTTCTGTTCTTTGGCATTTGGTATGATCATCTCAAACATTTACCTTGCTACAAAGAAGAATGTCCAGAAAATCCAGGTGCCTCTTCTTCTGGATCTTTTCAAGCTCCTTCTCATTGGAGAGCAACATCTTTCTTTCTTTTATTACCTGATCTGCACAGAGGAGAGATCAGTTCTGTGTATCCTGTCCCTCCAGAGTACCCTCACGTACTTGACTGCTCGGTCATCAGCTTGGACTCGGTTTAAGGTGTAACCCTCTGGCCAGTCCATGCTGTAACCCCACTCTGAGCCACTCCAGGGGCAAGTGGCAGAGAGGTTCAGATGGGAGACAGGGCTGGGGAGAAAGGGGTAGGAGTACCTGTGTGGGTACGGGCCAGCTTGCAGGCATTCTGAAACGCGCGGCCATTGCAAGTGAAGTCGTAGAAGACATCCTTGAGGGAAAAATTCCGGATCCTATTGCTCAGGAGGTAGGTCAGGTCAAAAACAGCTCTAATATAATAGTGGGAGTCACTGTAAGGAGACCAGGGTCAAAGCTGGTGTTAGCAAAATGAGTGGTGAAACAGGAGCTCTCGCTTTCCCAGGGTTTGGAAACTCAGGCACTGACCTCTGAGTCTGACAGCTGGAATTAAAACTGAAGGCACATTTCATTATGCTATCTAGTGTCATCAAGCTGACATCTTGAAAGAGCTCCACTGATCTCCTCTCTGTGATCCTCTTGTCCCATTTATCCTAGAGGAAGAGCCAGGGGTAAGGAGAGACAGAGCACCATCTGTGGTCAGGTCATATTTTCCTGTCCCTCTTCCCAGATCCACACTGCTAATTGCTTTATTTTCTGGAAGCAGAGGCCCTAGTTCATGATATATTCCTTGAACCTAATCTAACTCTTCTGCGCATTTCTTTTCCCAGGTATGAAAGGATACACATGAGGGTATGAAAGGATATTCTTGCAGTGGTTGATTTTATTGGCAAACAAAGAGAAAGAATAAGTGGAATGTCCAAAGGAAGATGAGGAAAGCAATTTTAGAACTTCAAAACTACTCCAAAAATTCAGTGAAAGTAGGAACTCTCTAAGTGCCGTCTCTTTCTCTTACTCATTTTTTATTTTCACTGTTTCAGAGCTGAAAGGTAAAAGTAGCAGGAGTGGGGATTCTTACCAGCATCACTTTGACTGAATCTGACATTAGGGTCACGTAAGATTTCAGCACATCGTAATGAAAGGCTGGGGTGAGCATCTTCCTGTGCTGGAACCATTTGCTTCCTTCCAAGATCAGCAGCCCCTTCCCTGAAGCACAAGGAGCAAAAGGCACCATCAGTTCCTGCAGGCTCTGATCACAGCTCTGACAGCCTTACTACTGCTTTTGACTTACCAATCCAGGGAACTAGGAGTTTGTAGACTGCACTAGCCTTGGGATCTGTAAAATGGAACAAATATCAGAAATGTATGAATAACTGATGAATTCAACACAAAAAAGAGAAAATTGCCATTTGCCAATGCCTTCTTGCCATTGGCATGACAGCTCACATTTTTACTGGGTTTATTGGGAAGCACAAATATTATGGTGGTAGAAGTCATAGAAGACAGTAAGACAGACAGCCCTCAAACTGGGAACTGACAAGAAACTGGAAGGAACAGGCACCTGGTCTCTGTTTTGCACAGGAATACTGCTCCATGAAACCTGGGGCAGCCTGGGAGTTAGGGAAGAGGAGCGAAAGAAGAATTGCAATAGCTGTGAAGGAAGCTGGCAGAGGGGATAGCTCCAGGCAAGTTTCCCAGTATTTTCTTGGTAGGAAAGTGTCAAAGACTTCTCAAAATCAGAGGTAGAGACTCACCCGCTCGGCCAAGTATGATTTTGGCATATTCAGGATGGTGGATGATTATAGATGGCAGGGTTGGTCCAAACCATCTGGGAAAGGCATAGGGATATTCTTGTCCCCATGACACTACTTGGTGTAAAAAACTTTCAGATTTCATCTGCAATGAGAGTTAATAATGGATTAATAAAGGCAGAAAAAGAGGGACATGCCAGGGAGAGCAGAAGTTCTTTATTGGGAAATAAAGGAAGAGAGGGTGGACTTGCCACACAGACGCTTTTATGCCTCAGGTAGAGGAGAGGATGAGTGTTGCAAAGGGACCGTGCACAAGAGGCAAAGCTGTCTGAGCCACCAAATCCCTGCAGCACAAGATAACTCCATGGAGAGTCCCTTGCTGGGCTGGTGGCAGCTGAGACACCTTAGGATGGCCTGGGCTTGGAGCAGCTCCATGTTGCACTTGGGATCTACAGCTGCATTGGCAATGTCAGGACGTCTGGTAGGCAGGCCAGGAGGACCAAGGCTGTCACACCCCTGTTCCCCAATTTCAGCAGTGCAAGGTGTGCATGCAGTGTGAAAGCAAAGCATCTGCACTATAGCAGGATGAAAATGGTTGCATTAAAACACCCTGCTTTTGTGGCCGTGTCTTCTTCAGCAGCTATAGGGTAAGACACTCCTATTGGAAGAAGGTTTAATGTAGTAAAGAGACATTAATTATGATTACTATTGCTTATTATGATTGCTCATATTTTAATAACTTCATGGAAGTCCCATGACTCTTGGTTTAAGGACATGATTGAAAAGAGCATGTTTCTTTTTTGCCAAATGATGCACACCACATATCCAGCACCCTTTCCTCCTGCCCTGCAGAAGCCTTGGCACTCCCTGCACAGAAGTCCTCTCCTGTAGGAAGAGAAAGGAGCAGGGGACACACACACCCCATCCAGTCCTTCTTCATCCTGACTGATACCTCGCACAGTTGGGACAAACCCACCCTGACTGAGCCCACCTACTCCTTACCAGGTGATTGTGGCCGTAGAGCCAGTGTTTTGGGGGGCCAGGGAATGCCTCCAGAGCTTTGACGAGCTTCTTCCTCTCCCAGTACAACTGGAGCACCTTCAGCAGCACAAAGATTACACCAAGCAGCACAGACAGCTGCAGGACGGCAGCAGAAGGTCTGGTTATGTTGTCCAACAGAGATGCCATGCTGGTCCAGGACACTGCCCTCTCCTGCCTGTTTCTCACCTGCTCCTCTCACGCCTGAGCCAGGTGAGGAGCTCAGTGCAGGTAAAAATCCTCTCCCTCCTCCTCTGCAGGAGCTGAGCTGACAGCAATTTATAGCTGCTGGAACATCAGGGCAAACATTGCGTCAGCCCAGCCAGCAGCCTGTGCACCCAGTCCCCCTTTGACCTGCTTTCTGCAGCCTGTCCCTGCAACCTGGAGAACAACCAGCCTCTGAATAGTTCCTGCTTTTGCTGAAGTCCCAGCAGCACTGTCACACCCACCCACAGTCCTCCATGCCCAGGTGGCTGAAGGAAGAGGAGGGAGGAGGTGAGAGGTAGGCAGGCTGCGGCTGGAACTGAGCTCCGTGCTGTGCTCAGAGAGTTCAGGTGTAGGAGGTGTTCATCTGCCCACAGGAAGTGAGGAACACACAGGCCACCTCTCAATGAGTGTGCTGCATGGAGTCAGCCACCTTCACCTGTGAAAGCAGTGCCCTGGGTGCCTGAAGCATCACCCAGCTCTGCTGGGCTGTAAAGCCAGAGAATGGACATCACTCCAGCAGCACACAAGGGATGTGGCCCTGTTCCCCAAGGGCTTCTTCCACGGACAAGCCAGGAGACAAAACTGCTGTCCAGGGGAATTACCACGGTTAGTAGATGAGACAAGGAGAGGAAAAGCTGCAGAGCATTGAAGTGAGCTACAGCAAGGTTGAGAGCACATGATGGGGAGGTGTGATGGCAAGGCCATGTTCCCTCTACAGGCCTGGTGAGCCCTCCTACCTCTGTCCAAACGGCTTCTCACCTTCTCCAAAAGGGCTCTGCATCTCTGCATTTACCTCTCTGATGCAGTGCTTGGTTGGGGACCAGGTAGGACCTTCCTTGCAATCCCTGTGCAGATCCTGCTGCTTACCTGAGTTCCCATCCCATAAGCCCAGAAACCTGGAATGGCAATGTGGAGCTGGTGAAGAAGTGGAGCTGGAAGTCTGACGTGTGTGGGTGACTTCCACGCATGTTGTAAAAAGCAGGATCCCAGATGGGCTGAAATAATGTCCCATTTGTGTCTTGGGGTACTATGAGGATCAAATGGGTTATCAGCTGTGGAGACTGATAGTCTGATAGGCTACAACACAGGGGCTGCTGAACTTTGTGAGTGTTTCTTCTCAATGTAACACATCTCTGAGACAGAGGACTTCTGATGTTTGGACACTTCCCTTTAGTTTTTAGTCTAAAATATGCCGTGTCCCACATTTTCTGCTTGTAGAGTCATTTTGCCAAAAAAACCCCACTGATTAGCCGAGGCTCATTGCCATTGCCTTGGAGAACGTCCCTGGTAGGCACTACACTGAGCAGCGTTACCTTTTCACACACTAGGCCATCTTCTTGAAAGTTAGAGTATCTTTTTAGACTGAGCCAGCTGGATCTGTGGGAAAGTTCAAGGGAGAGTTAAAAGTTGATCTTTAGGAGGCAGAACGCTACAATCAAGTTGAACATTTCCTAGGGAGGGCTTTGGGTATAGCCAGAGCATAAGGGACCCAGTTTGACACGACAAACTCTCATGTGAAGACCTGCAGAACATTCATAAATATTATGAAGCTGTGTAGTTGGGTCCCTCACAAGGTCTGCACAAAGAAAAGAGGGAGGTCTGATGACTGAGCCTTTCTTCAGTGCCAATGGAGCTGTTTGGAATGTCCTGTGGTGCCTACATCATTACCAGACTGATCAATCTGGATTTGGCTGGCACCTTTCAGCAATCCCCTACAAAATAACCCATAAATACCCCCAAACCCAGAGGTGGAGGGGCCAGGCCGGTGGATGGAGTTTCTGATACAGCTTCAGATTAAACTTTTATAATAACACAGGAATTTTCAGTGCTGATGAAGTCTCTGGAGAGTGGCTTTGACAATGAACAGGGTCAATTTTTACCAAAATGACTTCCTTATTGTTGTAAATTAACCAGTAAACTCTGTTGAGAGTGAAGAGAAGGGATATGGTTTGTCTTGAAGTTCATATGAGATGCCAAGTGCTGAGCCGATATGGAGGGAACATAGGGGACAAACTGGTTAAATCCACATTTATGGGGATGTGGAAGCAAGAATCTGATCTTTGGTGATAGCAAAACTGGGTTTAATCCAGCCTCCAGCCTCTGCATTCTATGTTTCACTGGTGGAGGTGAAATAAAAACCTTTCTCATGTATTTCAGAGGTTTCACAGCAAGAGAAACCATGAACACTCACAGCCTGGGGAAGAAAACTCAGGGGGTTTTGCTGGGGAAGAAACAATGAAAGTTTAAAAGGCAAAGTGAAGTTGCTGAAGAGCTGCAAGTGAAGAAAAATGAAAAGGGACAGTGTTGGTTTGATCACTGTAAGGGCCTGGGACAGAACAATCTGTTAGCACCAGAAGAATCTGCAGCCCTGGTGATGGAGGATTCCAGAAGAAGATCTCAACCTGAAAAAGCAGGTACAAAGGTCTTCTGATAGCCACAGTGGTCTGGGGAGGCTGGCAGGGGGAACAGAAGCTTGGCTTGACCTTCTGAACATTTTAGACCAGTGAAACTGCAGTTAGGTGTAAAAGGACACTTGGAAAGTTGTTAATCATTTGCAGAGAGCCTCTGGAGGGTTGTCTTAGTGCTGTGGATGTCCACGTGATGGCAGTGGGGTCACAACAGTTCAGGCCATCAACATGAAACAGCCCACTTACACTGGAGAATTTCCATCCCATACCACAACCATGGACACAGCAGGCTGTGGAATTTGCTTTCTGGGTCTTGGGAATTTCTCCACTCCCTTTAGACACCTAAGCAGAAGAAGGAGAGGATTTTCCTCACTGATTTAACTCACATGGTTAGAATTCATGGCAGAAAAAGTGGTTTATTGAGCAGGTGAAATTTAGGTGGCAAATGGGTGCTTTGCCCTAGAGCGTGACCTTGCAGCAGCTGCTTTCCCTGGTTGTGCCTGTGTTTATTCAGATAGGAAGAAGAGTCCAGGCCCATCTGTCCCTGTGTGTTCCTGCAGCACATAGTGGTGACAGATGAAATGTAGCAGTAATGCCAAAAAAAATAATAACATTTCAAGCTTCCAAACACATGATAGATGAGAAAATCATGGCAAGAGCCCAGCAAGTGTTGCACAGTAATGCAAGCTGCCTGGATCCCATCTGACCACACATGTCTCGAGGATGAATGTATATCTGGAATCATTTAATACAGCTGTCTTACAAATATGTTGCAATACTTATTTAATTTACTGGCTGCTTCCAGTGTAAAATCCCAGTGGAGTTTAGATGGAAATTGCTGGTGCCATCTGACAGTAAATTTGCCTGGAGAGCGGCGTGGGTCCTGTGCGAGGACTGCATTCCCGGCGCTGCAAGCCAGCTGCTCTCCCTGCTGGTCCTGCTACTTCCACTGTGCCTGGAAGCATCCAAAAAAGTGCCACCACCAAACTGAGATAGACAGACACCTTCCCATGACAGGGATGTAGCTGCATAGTGCCTGTGACAGTCTGTGGGGAGAGGAATAACTGCAGGAGTAGGTGGCATCTTTGCCCTGCTGCTGTCGAAAAACCAAGCCGCAATGAGAAAAATCCAAGACGTTTTTAACTGAAACCAAGACTGACCCTTGTTGAACCTCGTACAGCCACCAGCAGGAGCTCTTGTAGCAACAGTTATCTGAAGGTCTGAATCACAGAGTCCAAGGTCAGCCCATCACCGTTGGGATTACCCTTTCTGCAAAAAGTAGGGAAGTGTGAAAGAAGGAGGTAGCTCTCTGCAGCTGGGCCTCGACTTTCTTTATTGCAGTGAGCAATACATCCCATGTAACCAGCTCTTTTTATTCCATGTGACCAGTCTTTACCATATCTCTAATACCTAGGAGGGGAAAAGTAGATTTAGGGAATGGCTGTCAGGAGTCAGGTTCTAGAAAGATCTGGCTTGCTCTGGCACTGGGGCACAGTAGCTCCAGAAGCCCTGTTGCAGCCTCAGCCCTGCTCTCCAGTTCAGAAGCAGGGAAGCCATGGAAGATCTGTGATGCAGGACGTGAGATGATGCAGGATGTGGAATGATGCAGGATGCAGGATATGAGATGCAAGATGTGGGATGATGTAGGATGCAGGATATGGGATATGGGATGCAGGATATGGGATGCAGGCTGGCTGGCCTGGCATGCAGTGCTGGCCCATGTGGGTCGGGGAAATTGTGAGTGGGCTGCCATGTGGGGTGTTATTTAACAGAGTGTCTTCAGTTTCCTGGCCTCCGGGGGTGACAGCACCATCACAGGAGAGATTTGTGAGCAGATTTTATGCTGGGTTTGGGTGGCTGCAGGGGAAACCAGGCTCTGCTCCCTTCTCATGTGAAGAAGCCACAAGCACAACTCTGAGAGGACAGTGAGAATGCTGCAGAGCATCTTCCATTTTCAGATATGAAGAGGCAGTTTTTTAGTGAATCCTAAAAGTCACGAGGGAGAGAATGACTGAACAGGATGAAGACAGGAGCAGTCAGGCTTTTCCATCCCAGGGGCAGGAACATTCACCTGTTGGATGGTCCAGTTGGGATTCCCAGTCCAGCTTTTCCTGTACCCCCAGTTCAACCCATTCACAAAACCCAAACCAAACTTGCCCCAGCTTTCTACCACATCCATTACCTCCTCTGGGCTTCTGGAGTATTCGGTAAAACCAGTCACCAACTTTTAAAACCTCTGCAGATTTTCCAAATAACCTATGCCAGGGCTTTAGATATCTTAGGGAGTGCTTGACATTGTGCAATCTGTATCTACCCAAATGCAATTTAGCAGCTGCCATTTATCTACATGAGGTATGTCAAGTTCCCCTGGTGTGTTCCTTCTTTAACCTACTCTCTTTCAGTGGGTACACCATGATTTCAGCCTTTGCTCTTGCTCATTAGGTGCTCGAGCTTTAATCTTTCACATTGGAATGCCAAGATTCATCCACTCCTCTTTAGATGGTATTTTTTTTCAGATCTTGTGTTTATAAGAAAATTGCATCCAATACAGAGATATATGTAATTTGCTTCTGGTAACTTCAGTTATTTTGATTAAAAATTTTCTCATTTTGCACTTCAGAGTATGTAAGCTTGGAGAAGATGCTGTTTCTTTTATACTTAAATCTCCAAACAGGGTTGAAGGACACTGTCTCATTTCATCTGCTGAAAGAGACCCAAGAGAAAACTTTTTGAGAAATATTTGTGCTTATGCATCCAAGTATGATGTTTGTTGTGATTGCAAGAGCAGGATATTATTGGTTCATATTACCCTTTCCATCTCTGTGTACAGAACATCCACTGGAGAAATTGCTGCCTGTCAGTAATTTTTTTTTGTGCTATGCCTGTGCCTGCTCTTGTGCTTATGGACTTGCATCCCATTCACAGCAGCAGTTTTTCAATTTATCAAGATAATTTTGTATCCTGACATGGCCCTCCAAAGAGCTTGTGGTGTCTCATAGTTTCATAACTTTTGACATTTTGATAAGCACACTCTGTCTCTCCATCGCATAATTCTGATTTCAGCTCAAGAGCTGCACCTCATGTCTGAAGAGGGGACAGGCAGCTGGAGCAAGTGGATTTTCTCCTGGGCTGCCCCAGCATATCCCTGCAAACCAGACCCTGCAGGTGAAGGCTGTATGAAGTCATCTGATGTCCAACTGCACAGCAGCCTTCTCCCAGCTTTTGGGATTTCAGTTTGATGTGTGATATTCTATCCCAATAATGATTCCTGCAGAGGCAGAGGACAGCTCACTAGTGTCCTCCAGTGTACCAACTCTCATAATTTTATCAGCTTAAGAAAATAAAATAATACTAAAAAAAAAAAAAAAAAAGAGGGAACACCCTCCCCCCCCACCAAGACACACTTTCTAACTATGAGAACTTTGACTGATGATTGATTATTGGACCCCTGTTAAAGAGTTGCCCATGGAAGGAGATGCGGTGTTGGCTGGAGACCCACAGGCAGTTTCCTGGCCTGTCCAGGGTGTTCTCTTGCTGCTCATGGCCTTCCTCTCCATCACCCATTTCTAAAGGAGTTTTACACTGCATTTGTGTTGAAGTGGGCAAGCACCAGCAATATGAACAACACAGCTGCTGTTGCAGGAAAAATTATTGGTTTTATTAAGACAAAAATTACAGAATATTTTGCAGTTTGAGCACAATTTCAGAGCCCAAACTGGAATCAGTGCTTTCAACAAATCAGAGGTCTACTGAGTGTGAGAACTGAGACAGAGGTCTGTCACAGGCTGTCCCCACTGCTGGAGAGGAGGGCTGACCTCTAGGCACTGAGGAAGGTGCCGATGACGGAGCAGGGCTGGAAATGGTCACAGATTTGGCAAGGGCATGAGTGTGAAGGCAGGATTTGGTAAGAATAAGGCTGGTGGGACCTGCAGATGTTCCCAGACCAGGCCAGGCCCACCCTTATGGCAGTGCAAGGGGACAGACAGAGTGGCCGTGCCCAGCTGCTCTCAGATCAGTGCCCTGGAGCAGATGGGTCTGTGCAATGGCATCCCAGCCACCCAAGTCTTGCCTGAAAAGGGCTTTCAGCTGGTGGATGAAGCACAGAAATCCAGAGTCCTCATCCCCAAATCCTACCCTGCACTTCTGCCCCAGAGACACACTGTCCCGTCATCTGCTTGGTCCCTCCCTCTGGTGAAGGCAGGATGTTTTCCAGCATCAGCGGATCTTCTTTAAATACAGGTGAATCCCGTTCTTGGAGCGGAGTATGATCTGAGTTATTTTGAGGGGAGGCGCGGCAGGGTCGGGTGAGAGCTCGAAACGCAGCAGGGTCAGAGCCAGTGCCACCTTCATCTCGTTCATGGCAAACTGCTGCCCGATGCAATTCCTGCAGAGAAACGGAGCAGCTCAGCCAGCTCCATCCCAGTGCTGGGCACAGCAACCCCGCACAGCCCATCCCACACAGCTCCATCCCAGTGCTGGGCACAGCAACCCCGCACAGCCCATCCCACACAGCTCCATCCACTGCTGGGCACAGCAAACCTGCTCAGCCTATCCCACACAGCTCCATCCCAGTGCTGGGCACAGCAACCCCGCACAGCCCATCTCACACAGCTCCATCCCAGTGCTGGGCACAGCAACCCCGCACAGCTCCATCCCACTGCTGGGCACAGCAACCCCGCACAGCCCATCCCACACAGCTCCATCCCACTGCTGGGCACAGCAACCCCGCACAGCCCATCCCACACAACTCCACTGCAGTGCTGGGCACAGCAACCCCGCACAGCCCATCCCACACAGCTCCATCCACTGCTGGGCACAGCAAGCCCGCACAGCCCATCCCACACAGCTCCATCCCACTGCTGGGCACAGCAACCCCACACAGCCCATCCCACACAGCTCCATCCCAGTGCTGGGCACAGCAACCCCGCACAGCCCATCCCACACAGCTCCATCCACTGCTGGGCACAGCAAACCTGCTCAGCCTATCCCACACAGCTCCATCCCAGTGCTGGGCACAGCAACCCCGCACAGCCCATCTCACACAGCTCCATCCCAGTGCTGGGCACAGCAACCCCACACAGCTCCATCCCAGTGCTGGGCACAGCAACCCCGCACAGCCCATCTCACACAGCTCCATCCCACTGCTGGGCACAGCAACCCCACACAGCCCATCCCACACAGCTCCATCCACTGCTGGGCACAGCAACCCCGCACAGCCCATCCCACACAGCTCCACTGCAGTGCTGGGCACAGCAAACCTGCTCAGCCTACCCCAGCCCTCCCACACCAGCACATATCATCCCCCTCTGCAGTTCAGGGGGCCCCAGACGCATGGGCTGAGCAGGAGGAATTGGGAGGAACATCGGGAGCTCATGATGTGTGGTCAATGAGCACGGACAAGGAGGGAGATGGGGAAGCCAAAGGACAGGCCTGCAGGGATGAGGTGGTGGGTCTCCAAGCAGGGAAGGTCTGCAAGGTGTTTGCCTTGAAGGAGTCAGCACAGGGCAAAGCGAAGGATTGGGGAGAGGGGGAAAGTAGGGAATCAAAGGGCAGGAGGGTGGGGTGGGGTCTCTGCATCCAGAAGAGGAGAGCTGGTGAGATCAGAATGCTGCAGGCTCCCTGCAGGATGCCAACAGGATGTTCCACAGCTTTGGGACCCAATTCCCAGCCCCCAGAAGGGGCTTGGCAATGCTGCCTTCCCATTTTGCCTGCTGGTATCAGAACCCCTCTGCTGCACAAACACTTATATCCTCATTTAACTATTTAACTATGTAACTCTGCAGGGCCAGGACTGCAGGTGGCGGTCTCTGCCCATTACTCCTTCAGTGTTTAATTTCCTTTACCTCATTCCAGCAGAAAAAGGCAGAAAGGCATGAGAGTGCCTGCCAGAGACATTCTCCGGGGAAAAACGCAACGGGTCAAACACCTGGAAATGAAGAATATGCAGCAAGAAAAAGCGATTATTTAAAGAACACTGTACTGACTGGTTTCTTGAGAAATGTGACACCCCTTAATTTATGAAGAACCCCATAGCAGAGAGAGAATTCTACTTTTCTGCTAACAGGTGAAGAGTACATGAGAAGAGGCACATCATAAAGGGAAAAAGTTATTAGGAGATCAAAAGAAAACTCACCAAAGGATCTTTCCATACTTCAGGGTTTCTGTGAATGAGGTAAATGCTTATTGCAGTGATGCTGCCTGGAAAACAATTGAGGAGGAGAAAAGGGCTCACCAACAAAGAAACAAGCCAACATCTGCACAGCCCTGCCTGAACATCTGTGCCAGCAAGGATGCAGCTGGTGCCTGAGAGCAGAGCTCTGTGCGGCAGGAATGGGATTTACAGACCTTCCGGCAAAGTGCGTCCGTCGGGGAAGGTGATGGCTTTGCTGAGCTGCCGGGACACGCCAGGCACGGGGGGGTAAAGGCGCAGGCTCTCCTTGATGCACATGGTGCTGTAAGTCATCTTGCCCAGGTCCTCCCTGTTGGGACAGGCAGGCTGAGCCCCACACTCCCCCCACTGCCTGTGCCAGGAGGTCCCTTCACCCACAGCCATCCAGCCCCTGAGCAGACTGCAACAGAACAGAGGGACCCACAATGTCCAGCCACAGCTGCTGGAGGCTGGGGGTGCCAGGGCACTTCTGAACAACCTGAACAACCACTGAACAAGCTCAAGTGCAAAGTGACAGGGAAAAGTGAAAAGCACATCCATGATGTCCTGTGGTGAGAAAATAAGAGAGAGCAGTGCTGGTGGCCCAGGACTTGGGATGGCATCCAGAATGTCCCTTCCAGGGTGGCAGACTTAGCTGAAGGATCTGCTCAATCCTGTGAAGTCCCCGTGCAAGCAGCGACCTTTAGCACCCCCAGCTTTTGAGCCTTGAAGGCACTGCTCACTTCCATGAGTGATAGAAGTTCCATTACAGGCAGCAATAGGAAAAGAGTGACCAGCAGAGGAATTGCTGCAACCTTACCACTGGATTGTGTCCCGGTCCCCCAGGATGGCCTGGATCTCCTCCCTGCACCGCTGCTGGTGCTCAGGGTGGATTGCCAGGCAGTACAAGAGCCAGGAGATGCCGCTGGCTGTCGTGTCGTGGCCCTCAAACATGAATGTGTCCACCTCAGCACGCAGGTCCTCATCGGACAGTGCAGCTCCGTTCTCATCCTAACAGTCCAGAGACATTCTCAGTGGCCCATATATATAAAATATATATATATATATATATTACAGTAACACACACACATATATAAAAAATGTGTAAATATCCCAGTAGGAGCCATTATATTCTTTCAGCTATTGCAAGGGGTGTGATGATGCCTGTGGGATACATGTAAACAAAATCACTGTCTGTTTGCACTGAATTCAGAGCTCCTGTCCCTTCACTTTTAAATCTCTTTACCCCCCCCCCCCCATATTAAACCATCAGGACTACAGAATCCCTCTGCATGCTGTATACCCAAAAAGACACTGCCAACACTTCAACAATGAAAAACTGGATCACCTTGGCCTCTCTTCAACTGGGTGGGACTGGGCTAATTTTTTTTTTAATGGCTTGTGCAGTCCTGAGGGTCTCTGGTGGCTTGTGGCACCCCTGTAAAGACTGACTTGCTTTTGCACTCTGTGCCCTGCCACAAATACACTCCTTGCCACTCACTTTGGCACACAGCAGAATGTCCAAGAAGTCCAAATGTCTCTTCTTCTGGATCTTTTCAAATTCCCGTTCATCTTTAAGGGATTCCTTTCGCTCGTGGATCACCTTGTCTGGGGGAGAAAGGATTAAAGGTTCAGCAGGGGCAGGAGATGCCAAGCTGCAAAACTTTGAATGCAAAACTCAGAGTTTTGCATCTCAAAAACTCATCTCAAACTTTGTGGTTTGAATGCAAACCTCACCCAAGGAGATGAGCACTGCTCGGTCCACGATGCATTTGACCTGTGCTTCCGCATCCCAGGCACTTTGGCTTTTTCTGCAGCATGGCAACAAATGCCATGGAGATTGTTATCCTTTTCTTTGTTCACCATGGACTTCTCAGCCTACTTTACACACCCGTCATGCATTTAAATCACACCTGGCTTGGAATGGAAAATCATTCCTTGCACTGGTGTTGCCTGCAGTGCCCATTCCTTGTCTCACCAGTCTCTGACCATTTTACAGGAGCATTTCCAGAGGGCAATTCCTCCATTAATCCAGTTTAATAACCCAGGAGCTGAGAGACCCTTTTGATTCATACCTAGATCAGATCACCACTGCAAGCTGATGCCCTGCTTGGATCTCAGCTCTGTGCCTCTGGGCAGAATCACTGCACAGGCAAGGAGAAAACCTGACTGCCTCTGTCCAAAGTTTTGGGAGAGGATGCCAGCAGGGAATACCTGTGTGGTCATGAGCGATCCTGCAGGCCTTCCTGAACTGAAACCCATGGGGGCTGAGCCAGTAAATGATGTCATTGTGGTAGGGGAAGATGCGGAGGCGCTGGTGCACCATGTGGCAGAGGTCGTAGACAGCCTGGATGTAGGCGTTTTTCCTGGAGAAAGGGGAATAGGAAGCTTGTAAAATTGGGAGCACAGTGACAAGCAATTTGCCCATTTCCCTTCTGAGCTGCAAACTTCCTGCCAGGGTTTGGGGCAGCCAGCACTGACCTGTTGATCTGGCAGTTGCTGTGACAACTGAAGGCACATTTCATGATGCTATCGAGAGTCATCAAGCTGACGTGCTCAAAGAGCTCCACTGGCTTCCCATCTGCTGTCAGCTTTTCCCACTTATCCTAGGGCACAGAGGAGACAGAAATGGGAAGACAAGGGTCGGCTCTGCATGATCTGCAGTCACACCCTGGTTAAATTAGTGCTTAGATAGATTCTCCCATCCCACAGAAATGGGAAAAAAAGAAGGGGATCTCAATTTGCCAGCAAAATCTCAGAGAAGAGAAGCCAAGAGTGGGATGGTTAAACTGAGATTTGCCTCAGGCAGCTGCTCTTCTTGCATCCTAGTGGTGGTGAGAGCCCTGCTACACCTTATCCTGAGGCAAGAGCACCCTGGAGAAGCCCAGGACAGGTGCATTTCTGGGTGATGGGGAGTTACTTAAGTCTTTCTTAGGATGTAGAGTGTTTTTCTGTACAGGAGCAGTATATGCTGGCACTGGGCTCCACTGGGTGCGTTCTTAAGCGTATTTGAGCTTGGTTCCCAAGAGACAAACTTTGGAGCAAGATTTTTTTCTGTCACACAATCTCTGTGTCAGTGTGTTTTGTCAGCAAGTAATAGAGGAGCTCCTGCTCAACTCTTTGCATAGGGCACCACTAGAGAAACTATAAATTCTGCCTCTCTTCCCCAGCAGACGTGAAGTGATGATCGACCCTCTGTCCCCTCGAGGCTGTAAGGAATGAGTGGACTTAAAAGCTGAGAAAGGGAGGGCAGGGAGGAGCACGGTGACATCTGAGCTCCACAGCACCAAACCAGGCTTGTGGGGACAGATGCACATCCGTATCACGTGCAACGATTGCCACCTGGTGGCATGGGCTCACAAAACAGGCGCTGTGCACAAGGAATTTCAAACTCCCAGGCACTTCTGAGCCTTGCAAAAGCTCTCCTGGCTCTCCAGCCCCCGGCTCCTGGCTGCTCCCTGGGCCAGTAGGAGGAATTCAGCCAGGACCTATTTGAGGCTGCCAGGGAGGTTGAAGTGAGGGAGGTGAAGGAGAAGGAATAGATCCAGCATCCAGAATCCTCCTTCACATGCACAAAACCTGGTGCCTTTCTCCTGTAATTCCTACTGGTTTCCATCCCACCCAGCACCAGTGGATTGAAGAACAAGGCATTTTCATTGTTTATGAGGCATGGCAGGGACTGCAGTCCAGTCATGGGTATGTTGACAGCAAATAATACCCTTTAAGCATAGCTCTGCTCCCACCTTTGTTTTTGGTGGATTTATTATGAACATTTATTTACCTCAATTCTTTATTTAGACAAACACTTTATAAGAAACTGCTGTTTGAACTGAGATCATGCACGGTTTGAGGATGGCAGTAACATCAATCCTGAAGCCTCAGCCACAGATCCCAAGGCAATACCAGAGACACTGGGACAGGGAGGCTCAACCTGCCCATTCCTTCCAAGGGATGGATGTTCATCCCTTCCAGCTCAAGGGCAGGGATCTGGGGTGATTCAGAAAAATTTACCACCAGGACACAGCGTGTCCTTACAATTACCAGATAAAAAAAGCCCTGCTCCAGCATTTACCTCCTAACCAGACAGGATGAGGAAAAGAAAGCAGGGCAGAGAGAGGAGCATCATGAGTCCTACCAGCATCACGTTTGTAGATTCTGCCATCAGGGCCACGTACGGCTTCAAGACGTCGTAATGAAACCCTGGGGTCAGGAGTTTTCTGTGTTGGTGCCATTTGGGCCCATGTAAGATCAGCAACCCATTCCCTGGGAAAACACAGGCAAGGCACGTTTTGCTGGGCACAAGCAGGCTGCTCTCAGCTGCCTGCACGGAGTGTGATTAAATCTGCTATCTGAGCTGCTGTGAGAGGGTATTTCCAAATGCTGCCATCAGCCCCAGGGCTCCCACAGCAAAGCCCTGCTCACCAAAATGGCACAATGGTGTCTCTGAGAAAAAACACCAACACTACTGGAAAAGAGAAATTGAGAACAGCAGATGTATTTTTCACCAGTCCTCCAATGAATTTAAGATTCCCCCATCACCAGTCTTTGCTATCTATGGACATGTAAGTATTTGTAGATATGTTATGTCTGAACTTTCCTTCCCTGAAAATAAATAGAACTATTTAGCACTTTTTTCAGCAAATGTAATAATTTCAGGAAGCTTTCAGCTATAACTCCATCAAGGAACAGATACAATGCTGTTTATTTATAGCATGCTTTTTACTAACTTCAGAATCATTCCTCACAGGCAAAGCCCTGGGAATACATACCAATCCAAGGGATAAGGTGTTTATAGCTGATGTTATCCTTGGGATCTGTAAAAAAATAAAGAGAAAATAAAATGATAAATGTTTCAATAGCATGAATCCAGGTTTGCAGCTGAAAGCTCCCTCTGGGCTCTCACTTTTGGTTGGGTATGAGGCAAAATCAGTGTCATCCCTGCAGAACTCCCAGTATTTCAACACAAAACAACTTTGTCTCTGCCAGCTGCAATAAATACATATAAAAGCAGATGCTCACACTGGAAAAAACAAGAATATTGGTAGTCCAAAGTCTGTGCAGTGTGATAAATGATTAACCCTCTCAGACATCACTGTTCAGCACCTTTTCTTCTCGATGCACTAAAGATACTTCTCTGCAGTAGGAGCCAGAACTCTGAACCGGGAAAAAAGCTCCCAGGTGTCTTCTGCTTGCTGGGATCAGGCACTGAGTAGTTAAATTTTCAAGGAGCACTTGAGGAAGTCTGATTTTCCAGCAATGGATTTGGAGTCAGGTCAGTCCTGCAGCCCTGTGCCTGAAAAACCCAGGGCACAGCACGAAGGAGTGACATCTCTCCATGCCTTTAGATGATTTCTGCAAGAAAACCTCTCTGTGAAACCCTGCCTTGCTGTAAATTTTGAGGCAGGCATGGGAAATCTGCAGGCTGGGGTTGCTGCCCCCCAGCTGAAGCCATAATCTCTCACCTCCTCTGCCCAACAGAACCTTGGCATAGTCGGGATCAGTGACAACCAGGAATGCTGAGAAACTCCCAAACCACATAGGGTGAGCATGTGGGTACTTCTGTGTCCAGAGCTCTACCTTGTCCAGCACCTCTTCCTCCTTGAGAAACTAGTTGAGGAGAAGAAAAAAGAGAAAGAATATACAGATTTGGAGGGGAAAAAGTTATATATATAATCTCCCAATACACTGTCTTAAAAGCTCAATGTCTTTCTGAGCACAAAACCAGGTAAGGATAAGCAAGGTGTTTTTCCTGTTTTTGCAAAGCATGGGAAGTAGAGATGTTTGCTACTTTTAAGGCTCCTATAAAATAATTCTTCCTTATCACTTGACCTTAAGCTAGAGAACACCTTTAGGACCTGTGGTGGTGCCTTATCAGCTCATATATGTTATCTGCTCTTTTTCCATGGCCATCCCAGAGAAGACAGATTTGCCCCAGACAGCATCTGCATTTTGTGGCATGCAATTATATTCTCATTTGCACATGGCTGAGCAATTAGCACCCCCTGCAGCTGGGAGAAAATGCAGCAGCCATCAGCATCGCTGCTGGGTCTGCCCCAGTACAGCTGTGGGAAAACACAGCCTCCTCCAGACATTTTGGTGGAGAAGGCCAGTGTCCAGGAAAGATTGAACAGAATTAGTCCAAACTCACCAATGGATCATTCAGACAAGGGAACACTGGTTAATAACATTACATTAAGAATTCATTGATATCTAGGAATTGAATTTTACAGGCAATGAAGAGCATGTGCTCCTAGAAAGATTTATCTCCTATCCTTGGAAGCTGCAACCTGAGGAGCAGCATGAGCACCAGCTTTCATATCAGCAGCATCGGAAGGTTCATTCCAAAGTAATCACTGCTTTATTGCTTTATAGCCGGTGTTGTTATGTACAGGAAATTGACAAAGAACTAGTGGAAGAACCACAGTCACAGGCAGCGGAAAAAAATCACAGAGACAAAACCATGTAAGATTTTTTTTTCTTTGAAGAGAAACTACTCTGGGCCAATATGCAGGGGGAAAGATTTTGGTAAGTTAGGTCTGACATAGCTGCTACTGCTTTGACTTGAAGCTTGAAGATTAATTAAATCAGCATACTGGGGCAGAAACCAGCCTCAAAGTCACTCTATTGGCTGCTATCAAGTGAATATTTGCTCAGTTGCTTTAGTGCTGAGTTATCTCAGCTCAGCTTTTAGTGTGGTGTTTCTGGCTGGTGTTTCTGAACCCAGGACACGGCTCATACTAAAATAATCACCCACATCAAATAATCAGCCATGTGTGGCTTGTCTTGGAGAGGATACTCGTGAGTCATGGGGTGTCTGCCAGGGGCATGTCCAGGTTCAGCTCCAAGACTGAGCCTCCCCTTCCTCACAAGCTGGGGTGCCCCTGCAGCACATCCCACATGTCTCCCACATTCAGCAGAATGATGAACTACAACCAATTATTACAGAAAGCTCAACTTCACTTACTCAAGTTCACGATTTTGAACTTGGTAAATAGAACCATCCTTCTCTCTGACTTCAGGGCTCAAGTTTCGGGGCAAAAGCAGGCAGCCCTCCTCAGCACCTGCCTCTTCAGCAAATGCCAGCAGAAGCAGTGCTTGGCACAGTGCCTTTAGCCAAGTGATACCTGAACATGTAAAAGTCCCTTTGATACAACTACCTGTGCTTCTCCTGTTGTGAATCACAAAAAAACATAATGGAAAGTAACTGGGAGATGCTGATCAAGTCTTACTGGCAGAAGTCCTAATCCTAGAAGCCTTTGCATCCAACCTTGTTTTGGAGCAGCACCCTTGGCTTGTGCTATCAAGAACCATCCCTGTGCTGGCAGAGGGTTGAATGGGTTTATTTGAGAGGAGCGGTTGCCCTCAAGGTGAATAACCAGCTGCACCAAGCACTCCTGGAGCAGAGGGTGTAAAGTTCTGTGAGCTGCAGAGGAATAGAAAGCTCTCAAGCATTAATCAAGGCTCCAGCTACCCAGCTCTGCATGAAAGACCATTACTTCTACTTCTTCTTCCCTTGGGGGCTTGAAAAGAAAAGTATAAACCCCACTTGGGTCTAAAAAAGAAAGGTAATTGCCTGATCTCATGCTGAAATGCAAGTTTTGAAATGGATCCAACACTAAAAGCATCTGGGAAGAGGCTTAAGGGCACTTTTAATAACTACACACTGATAGCAAATAAAGAAGAAAACACAAGAGAAAGAGAAAACACAGGAGCTGAAATCTGAGTATGAGGGTGTGCTGCGTGCAGCCAGAGGGGGCTGGGTTCTCCCCACACAGGGCAGAAGTGGACAAAGGGCTGCCAAGGGACTGACACCCTCCCTGGACCAGCAGGGCAGTGACCCTGCTCTCCTCTGCTTCCCACCAACCCCGGCCATGGGGAGTCAGTTTGGTCAGGGTTGGCAGTCTGGGTTTCAACGATATTGTGCTACTGCAGTGAGACTGAACAGCTCTACACAACTCTTCCTGATATTTTAATGTCATTTCTACTGAGTCATTTGGATAAGCAGAGACTAATACCCAGAGAATGCTTTAAAACAAAGTGATGTATTCCCAGGAGATCCACCCAGAGCATGACAAATAGGTTTGAGATTCTAAAGTGGCCCGGATCAAAACTGGGAAACAATCAGTTAAATCAGCAGAACAGGAAATGTCAGTGCTCTCCCTGAATACAGCTCACAGGTCCTCCTCGAGGTGTGTGCAAACTTTGTATTCAGCGTGTGCCCAGAGCACTGCCAGTTTCTTTGCTGGCTTGATGAACTGTTAGGCTTTGGGGAATACAGCAGCATTAATCAGCAAATTATTAAACCTTCAAAAAAGGAATTCTCATACAAACATTGCCTGAGGTAAAAGTTGAGGCACGAGCAACCTAAGCATGATGACAGCAAGTAATTGGCACAAATGGTTACATTTCCTTCCAGGATAAATAGTCACAACTAACAAACAGAAGAACATACTTTATTTAATTGCAGATTTAAAGTCTAACTGGCAGTGTAACAACGCTCTGAACTGGCCCATCTTCATGCTTACATTGCCAAAAAGACTGCTTGTCCTGTCCAACACAGCAAAACTGGCAGTGCCACAGCACAGAGACAAGCCCTGTGTGGTCTCCTCCTGATTTCCCAGACACTTTTCAGGGTGCCACTTATTTAATGTGCCACAGAGATGGCCACGGCAGGACATCAGCAGAGTCCAGTAGAGGGCAAGGTGATTTTAAACAGCCTTTATCACATATGGAAAAACCTTTTGCACCAGGCAAGCTCAGTTACACCCTGTGAGGCTGCTGCTGAGTTGTCAAAATCTGCTTGCCAAGGCAGCCATGGTGATCTGTGTGGGCAAGTGCATACCTCGGGGAATAATCATCCGAGACACCAGTGACCAGAACAAGGCTCGCCTGTGTACGTGGGTTTAGTTACTCATGACCTTAAAGCAGTAGTAAGAAGATCCACGGCCCCTGCGCTGGATGCAATGCCTGTGATGTGTTTTGTGACTGAAAAGTGGCTCAGAACGATCAGTTGTCAGGTTCACCTGGCCACGAGGCCGACACAAGCTGGCCTCTCTCCAAGGGGAGAGAAAGTGCCTCTGGATAGTCAGAGCAGCGAGCATCTGCTCAGCATCTCATCCGCTCAGCGCCGCAGGGAGAGCTGCAGCGGCCCTGCCCTGGCTGTCAGAGGAGCAGAGAGGTGACAGTGGAGCCTGCCCCGGGACGGAGCAGCGCGGCTCTGCTCCCTCCAGCACCGATGCCGGCTCACATCCCGGCACGACCTTGCCTGTGCTGCTCTACCGCTCTCTACTTGCGAGCCAGCCACCACCCTTTTCCACCGCGCAGTCTGCAGCAGCCTGCGGAGCTCTGCGCGAGCCGTGCTCTCGCTAAGCATCACAGACAGGGAAAGCACATTGGTCTGGCTGGGAAAAGGGATGCCCACCTCTCACCCACCTAGCAATTCTCCCGGACCACGGGGACAAGTCCCACCAGCATCATTCCCACACGCCCCTCGGGCAAGCTGCTCCCCGCACTCCCCCCCGCTCCCGGCAGCGCAGACCCGGCTCTCCCCCACCTCGTGGACGTGGCCGAAGAGCCAGTGGGTCGGGTGCCCGGGGAAGTCGGCCAGCGCCCGGAGCAGCTCCCGCCGCCGGTGGAACAGCTGGATGGCTTTCAGTAGCACGCAGGTCAGGCAGAACACAGCGGCCAGGTGCAGAACCCTAGAGACATCCACGCCCAGCCACAGGAGCTTCATCGTCCCGGTGAGAGCCGCCAGCCGCTGCCTCCGGTGTCCTCCAGCGCCCCGGCGGCACCGGCCGCGGCAGCCAATGCGGGGCGGAGAGGCAGGTCCAGAGTCCGAGCGGCTGCCAAATCACGGCAGCGCTTGTTGGGAGGGAAGGGAAAGCAAGGGAAGGGGAGCATCCCGCGGGAACACTCCACTCGCCGCCACACCGGCTGGGAGCTGCGGCCCGCCCGAGTCCCCGCCGCCGGCACCGGCTGGCTCCGCGCCGGGACCTCAGGCTGAAGAGAGAGGGAAAGACCGTACTCTGGGATTTCTCTTCCCGAGGTCTTCATCGCCTATTCCTGCCTCACGAGGTTTCACCCTCATCTCCACCGAGTCCCATCCCGCATCCCGGCTGACAGCTCTCGCTTTCTTTCCCTGTCTCCCTCCCCGCTGCCGGCACTGTGAGCCGCATCCCAGCGCCGGCCGGGACAGCATCTCCCGGCAGCGAGCGCGGGGAATGCCGCCCCGCGCCGGGCTGGCGATGCCGTGCGTCAGCCGAGGGCCGGGTACCGCGGCAGCTTTGGCACGGCTTTGGTACGGCTTGGTGGCAGGAAGAGGGCAGGCAGCTGCCGGGCAACACCGCCTCCCTGCCACCACTATCTCCGCGAGCAGCAGCCGGGTGGGCGAGGGGTCGGAGAGGAGCCGCGCCAACCGGGCCGTGCCCCGCCGCGCCTCACCGCCCCCTTCCCCGCCAGTCCCACCCGCCGGGGGCGGGACTCGAACCCGCGGCCCTGCCCGCCCTCGGCGGCCCGCGCGGGGCGGTCCCGCGGCGGCCAGTGGGAGCGCGGCTTGCTGGCAGGCGGGCGCGGCGCGGCCCGAGCGGCCATGGCGCGGGCGGGGCGGGCGGCGGCCGCGGGGCCGGGCGAGCCGCCGCGGGCCCGGCGCGGGAGCAACAGCCGCGGCCCCGCGGAGCGCCTGTAGCCGCCGCCGGGCCGCAGGCTGGCGAGCCGGGGCGCGCTGGCGGCGGCGGCGGCCGAGGAGAAGGAGGAGGAGGCAGGCGGGAGCCAGCCGCCGGCCGCGCCGCCGCCCCACAAGAGGATGAAGAAGCGGAAGGAGCTGAACGCCCTCATCGGCCTGGCCGCCGACGGCCGCAGGAAGAAGCCCACCAAGAAGGGCTCGGGCCACCGGCTGCTGCGCACCGAGCCGCCCGCCTCCGACTCCGAGTCCAGCTCCGAGGAGGACGAGTTCGCAGGGGCGCGGGGCCGCTGCGGAAAGTGAGTCCCGGGCGGAGCGGGCCCTGCTCGGACGGGTCCCGGGCCGGCTCCGCGGCGGGGCTGCGCTGCCTTCGGCGGGTCGGGCTCGCAGCTGGGGCTAAAGGGGCTGTGTGAGGCTGGGGATCCAGGGGACACCCGGAGCTGCACTGAGCGTGTCCGCCCCCGCAGGTCGCCTGTCAGGGGATAGAAGTATCATCGAGAGTCGCAGAATGGCTTGGCTTGGAAGGGACCTTAAAGAACACCTAGTTCCACCCCCCAGCCACGGCCAGGGACCGCTCCCGCTGGACCACCCCATGGCTTTTTTATTATTCTTTTTTTCTGTTTTGTGCTCACCGCAGCACAAGTCCTTGTGGACTAAACTTGGGGGCAGCTCCTGGAGATGCTGGGCGCAGTTACCCGTGGTTATCGTGGCACGGTCCTGCGAGCTGGTTTTCCCGGGGATGTGCTGTGCTTTTGCCAGTAAATAAGCTTTTCTGTTAAGTAACAGCATTAATGATGGGCCTCTGTGCATACCTTAAAGTAGGCATGTCTCAGGGAAACCTGGGCTTTCACAATTTAGAATGCTCTAGAAGTACTTGCCTGTAACGTTATGGTAATACCTTGTCTTGAAATGTGTTTTTTAAGCTATCAAGCAGATGTGCCTGACATAAGTTTGTCATCAGAGCAGGGTATTTTAGTAAAGGAAACCTGACAGCTGCTTTTAAATATGCTAGATGTGCCTACTGAGGATAAACTTAATAGAGAGTAACAGCCCTCACCTGATTTTATAGCTTTATTTGTTCCTGAAAATGCTCTTTGTTAGCCCTTGTCAGCCAAAGGTATGCTGTTGCAGCACTGTCCCTTACTTTGCTGGAACAGCATTTAAAATAACTCTTTTGTAGGCACTGCTCTACATTCACAAGCTGTTATTTTTTTCTGCAGGGGAGATTACCTGCGGTGCTGCAGGTTCTGTTACCCTTTATGTGCGTTTGTCATTCTTGCTGCATGTGTGGTCGCCTGTGTTGGCTTAGTCTGGATGCAGGTGGCTCTCAAGGAGGATTTGGATGCAATAAAGGAGAAGTTTCGAACTAGTAAGTATGAATGTCACTACTATTTCACGTTTTCTTTGGGCAGTATGAAGAGCTTTAGTTGCTTGCCTGCTCAGTCAAAGTCTGAAAATAGAGTAGGACAAATAACATCTGAATTGAGGAGTGCTCTGAGCCAAGAACACAGACTTGGGGAATCTGAGGTGAATGTTATATATTCTTGCCTGCTCTATATCTTTTGTGCAGCAGGTACACTGGACTGGGTGGGCCTGTAGTTGCTTGTATAAACATTTCTAAAATTCCCGACTTTGGTCTTCAGAGTGCTCTCTTCCAAAGAAAGACCCTATTTAAAAAGTTCTGATCAGACCTGTCAAAGCAGTCTAGGGAATTCTGGAAAAAAAATTAAGAAAAATGATGGTCTTGTCTTGAGCTTTTTTAAAACCTCTGATACTTGCTATGGAATTACTGCAGTTTGAATGTTGCTTCAGTACTATATTTTCTCTCTGTATCTTATGAATGTTTATTTTGCTTGCACTGACCTGTTCTTGTTCAACTTTTACATCGGGTTGTGTGTGGTGTAGAGTTAATATATTTAATACTTTGAAGTGTGGAGTTAAGATGAAGTGTTTTACTTGTAAAGCTCAGGTTTTCTTTGTCCATGTCAAGATTCCCATGCTGTGTTTTTCAATGTAATAACTTGTGTAGGCTGAGGTGTAACAAATGAGGATATGTGCATGTAAGGTATGCTCTTGGCTCTCTGTACCTCACCTCTGGGTGCAAGATGTGTTTTGGTTCCTTATGTTAGTAGTGTTTGAAATCCTGTGTAGATTGAAATAGGTAAGCAAAGGTGTTGCCTTGGTTGTGATAAAAGAGGCATTGAGGAAGTGTGTGTAGAAATTCTTTGTGTTGGTGTTCAGGTGTTCCTGTTCAGGCGTGTGGAACGGGCTGGCTGAGTGTGAAAGAATTGCTGATAGATGTGCTTTTGTGTTAACTGATACTGAACTCTAAAAGTTAACTGCAGTTCCTGTCCAGGAGTTCTGGGGGATACCTTCAGTTCCAGGTGCTGCTTTGTGGATGGGAGTGTTCCCAGCAGTGGCTGTTTCTGTGTTGTGGGTCAGCAACTGCTGCCCTTCATGAGCTGCTCCCCTTTAAGGATGTGCTGGTGGTAAAAGTTTCGAAGGAAAGCGACTTTTGGCTTTGGTGTAGTTAAGTTTCATCATTCCTGTTCAACACAGAGCTCTTTGTTAAAGCAGCTGTTCTCCCTGAGCTGTTCTCCCTGTTTGGCAATTACAGATGGCCTTGTTTTCCTCTTAATAGCTCTGATAGAAAAGCTGTGCATTTAATACTTTGCCTGGTGATAAACGTGTCAGATTTCCTTTGCATCATAATACCATGCCTAGGAGCTTGATGGGAGCCTCATACTGAGGCACGGCATTTAAATAAAACAACAAAAAAAGCAGGCAGCAAGAACAACCTGGTTCCCAAAGGTAACATTTTGCCTTGGTGAAATGTGTGGGTGAACAGAGAAACAAAGGCAGGTGACCCATCTGTCCTACAGCAAGTTTGGAAAAGGAACCTTTCTCTGAATCTTCATCCAGACTTTTCCCCATAAGAGCAGATGTTTGTGACAGTATTTGGTAAGTTCTTCCATCCTTTGCACAAAATGAGCATGGGGTGAGTGCTTTTCATAAACAAGATGTCTTTGCATCAAGTATCTTTGAAATAGGAGGAAGTCATGTAGTGTTTTCCCTTCAGTTGTCAGCAGTGGTGCTGAGAACATGTATCATTTAACCTTCCTAGTGCTGCAAAAAATGTCAAGTGGAGTCCCACTGTGAGAGTGGCAAAATGGAAAATAATTTGTGTACAAGAGCTTATGAAAACATGAGATTTAGTGTGAGCTGCTTGTGTCAAATGCACAAATTAGTTCTCAGTCTGTTTTGGCTAAAATACATCTTTTTAAGGTCTTACTTACCCAGAAGCATTGTTTGGACCTTGGGTGATCCAGTGCAGATTTCTTTGCACCTAGAAAGTATTTTTAGAACTTGCTTAAAGAGAAGTGAGGTAGGTTTCTGAATATGCACAGCTTTCTAGTTTTGTGTGTTTGGGCATCCACTCTACAGGCTTCTCCTTTTGACTGGATGGGTCACACTTGGAAATTTGTTCTGGGATCTGCCAGCTACACATCACACAGGTCCCACTGCTCTTGGTAGTCTGCTCTGAATGCTGGCTGTTTGTTGTGGAGTCTTCCAGTGCTGCCTTACAGGGTGGATGTGCAGATTTTGGAGAACTCTGTCATCTTCATCTCAAAACCTTTGCTTATTTGTTTCTCAGCCCGAGGGATTTAGGATTGCCTAACAGCACAGCTAAACAGCTTAGTCACTGCAGATCTGGAAGAGCTGCATTTCTGAGGCTCACTGGAATTGCTTTGAGTTGTATGTTTCCCCCTTCCTGTAATATTAATTGCAGTAATAACTGACTTAATTTCCAAGGACCTTGTTTACTGATTTGTTTACCAACAGGCATTAGTGCTTAAGCTTACCCATTCTTACCCATTATTTTTTCAGTTGTCTTTCTATCACACAGAGCAACTAATTACATTAATCTCCTTGGAATTCACTTCATAGTCAGCAGCCCCTCTGCAGGCTTGAAAAGGGCACTGAGGTTTAATTTCACCTGCCTCCTTTGCCCTGGGACTGTTGGCAACTCTTTATTCACAGGCCCATTACTATTTCATATTCCCTTGTGGAGGTAATGCAGAATAACTGCACTAAATAAAGACCTACTGAGGTTTGCCAGAATGATGGGACTATGCAAAGTGTTTAATTTAGTACAGTCTCTCTGGGTTCTCTCTGCAGATATTGGTACTCTTAAAACAAAAAAGAGCTGTCATTCTGAGCAAACACTGAATTCAGACTGGCAATAAACCTGTATGTAGAAACTGTTATTGCCTTTTTTCACTGTTGTGGATGTTGCTGTTTGTAATTTGTTTTATGCCTTTTAGTGTTGTTTACCTGGATTTTCGTTTTGGGTTGCTTTTAATTATTTTTTAATTCTTTTAGTGGAATCTAATCAAAAGACATCATTCCAAGAAATTCCTAAACTGAATGAAGATTTGGTGCAGAATCAAAAGCAGCTAGAACAAATTGAGACTGGAGAACTGGGGCTGAGTAAAATTTGGATAAATATCACAGAGATCAATAAACAGGTGAGAGGGAATCAGTCCTTGGTTTTCAAAAAAAAATAAAATATTCCACTCAGTTCTTTTTAATGGAAATTAATTTTATCTAAGGACTTCTGTGGCCATATACATAGCTTTTATTTTTAAAGTTCAAATAGAATATAAACCTCATTATAAACAAGCAAAAAACAGCTTAAGCATCCCGCTGGGCTGGAAACTGATCACAAGAGAAATTGCATAACTGATGGAAGAAGCTCAGGCAGAATTAGAAAGAACCCTGGAACTGTGCAGTTCTTAATTTTCCTGCCTAATAGTTGTGATGCTTATGGTGAGAGATTTGACATTTCAAATTTCTGAGAGCATTTTGTGAGTGTGGAAAGAGTTACCTGACTCAGAGCAAGCTCCTGTTGCTACAAGCTAAGACCTGGTGTCCTGTGGATATAAAACCTGCTCACACACACTCAGGCTCTGAGCTGGCTTAAATCTTGGCACTGTTGATGGGGCTAGAACTAAGCCACTTACCAGAGAGCTCTTTGCTCAGCTGCTCTATTAACTCACTCTTCAAATGAAGCATTCAGCAAGGCTTTTACTGAAATTTCTGCCCTGGAGGGTAAAAGTTCAGAGCTGCTCACAGTGAATGGTATGGAGAGGTGTGTGTGGGGAACTCTTCTTGACCCAGGTGCTCTGGTTTAATTTGTTAAGAGTACTGAGGTGCCTGCTTAGATTGATTTTTCTCCAGTCCCATGTGGTGGTGAAGTGCTTACTGGGGCACATCTGAAAATTTGATTTGCTTTCTTTAGCATCTCACTGTTCTAGCCACAGTTATTCAGGCTCTTCATGAGACTTAAAATGCTCTTATCTGCACCTGGCTATTAAAGATACTTGCATGTTGTTCTTGCAGGCCCTCAGGTTACTTCAGGGTCTGGTTACAGTCTGAGCCAGATCTTCTGGGGATCAAAATTTTCTTGTTGTTTTTTATCCGTGAATTGTTGGGATGTGCTGCTGGGAGTAATCTCAGCCAGTGTTCACAGCTGTGAGCTAGAGAGTCTGCATGCCAGCTGGTTAACACTGACCTAATGTAAAATTAGGATCTTTTCCTCAACTTGCAAAACAACTTTATTTTTTAACCAGAAGAAAGTGAATTTTAGTCTCTGTTCCACTTGTGTAGCAGAGGGTTTGGATGATAGGTGCAACTTTGCCCGTCACTCAGCTGGAGAGGTTGCATGGCTTTGCTGGGTTTTGCCAGACAGGTTTCATTGCTAAATACAGACGTGGGTGATGGTTTCCTCCACATAAAGACTTCTTGCACAATTTTTAAGTCTTTCTTGGGCAACAGCCTGTCTCTAAGAGGATGAATGTAAAACTGGTAGAGGGTACCTTACTGAAAAGGAAGGTTTTCTGTGGCTTTCATTTGGTTTTAAAAAATAGTTAAATAAAAACTTGCTCTTTTGCAAGAGGCAGAATATTTTTAATGTAGCCTAGGCAGGAGGATTTCTAACCTCGAGACAGGGGTGTTTTTTGTGTGTACATGTATAATTTTGTATTGCCTTATGTTTTAATGTTTTACATTAAGCCATCAGTACTGGGGGAGGTCAGAATCAGTATTGTGTTGCCTAATTCTAAGTACTCCTTTTTGGTTTTAGATATCACTATTGACCTCAACAGTAAATCATCTCAAAAACAATATAAAATCTGCTGCTGACCTGATTTCTCTTCCCCTCACAGTAGAGAAACTTCAGAAGGTGAGCACCGTAAACGTGGCTGTCATTAAATGTGTTCTGTGTGTTAAGCTGCAGCTGGGCTCTTGGGGACAGCACTGACAGCAGGAGGTTCCTGAGTTGCAAGGAGTATTTTCTTCTCTTGTCTTTAAAATTTGACTTCATAAATTGTATGGTCCTATAATAATGTGTGGTAGGTAAAAAAATTGAAAGGCCTTGCTTATTTATCCCTTTTGGAGATGCATTTGTTTGTATTCTGCTGTCCCTTGTGTACTTGGGAGCTGATCTTTCTGGTTACTTTCCTTCAAGTTGCTAATCTTAATATCATGTGAGACACTTGGAAAACTGCATGCAAATATGTGGTTTGTTTAGCTTTTTTAATTGAAAAACGAAATGTATTGCTTTCTGTTAATACAGTATCTTACTGTGTGCCTTACTGAGCATTCTTTACCAAAGAACTGTCCTGTTTATTTAGGTTAAAAGAATGGTTTCTTGAAATGTGCCTGGTAATTTCATGGCAGTTCTGTTTATTTAGCAATAAACATTTATGTTGGGCTAACAGCTAATGCTAGTCTAGTCTTTGTGGCATTATGGGTTTCCACATCTCATTTCCTATCCCTACGAAATTAATGTATAATCAACAAGCTAGTGATATGCAAAGCAATGAGTGTGGCTTGGCTGATAGGGCTGCCAGGATTTCTTTTTCTGGGAGGAATACAAAGCTGTTTCCTAAGCTCCTTATTTGCTGCTACAAGCAGGCTGGATTTTCACTGTGTCCTAGTCAGAAGCAAGTCTGAAGGTGTGTTGTTATCAGGAGGAGCGTGGCAGCAGGACCAGGGCAGTGATTGTCCTTCTGCACTGGGCATTGGTGAGGCCACATCTCAAATCCTGTGCCCAGTTCTGGGCTCCTCAATTCAGGAAGGACATTGAGGGGCTGGAGAGTGTCCAGAGAAGGGCAGTGGAGCTGAGGAAGGGTCTGGAGCACAAGTCTGAGGAGGAGCAGCTGGGAGTGTTTAGCCTGGAGAAAAGGAGGCTCAGGGGGGACCTTATCACTCTCCACAACTCCTTGAAAGCAGGTTGTAGTCAGGTGGGGGATCAGGCTGTTCTCTCAAGTGACAAGTGATAGGACAAGAGGAAATAACCTAAAGCTATGCCAGTGGAGGTTTAGATTGGGTAACAGGGAAAAATTTCTTCACTGAATGGGTTGTCAAACAGTGGAGCAGGCTGCACAGGGAGCTGCAGTTGCCATCCCCGAAGGTATTTAAAGGACATGGATAGGAGCTTGGGGACGTGGATTAATGGTAGACTTGGCATTGCTGAGTTAACAGATGGACTCAGTCTTAGAGGTCCTTGCCAACTTAAGTGATCCTATGACAAGATTGCCTTTCTTAAGTAGGATTTGGTTTTCTTGAGCCTTTTTCCTTGTAGGTACCATTTCTGGAAATAAGGATGCCTGCTGGTGTTAAAATCCTGAAGGATTACTGAGGGAATTCCTCTTGGGCAGTGGCTTTTGTTCCTACTGCTGAAGGGTGCTGAAGGTGTCCTGAGGTCCTCCAGGGCACAGATTGCATTGGGTGTAGTTTGCAGTTTTGAGTGCAAAAAAACTTCCAAATTCTTCAAAGTCATGTGCCTGATTTTGTGGCAGTCTGCCTGCAGTTTCACTAACAAAACATTGTGTTTAGCTGATTGGTACTTTGGGACAGTGCAGTTTGGGGAAGGCTGAGATTTCTGTCATCTTTTTTATTGCAGACTGTAGCCAACATAGGTAGCACCCTTACCAGTGTGGCTCATGATGTTGAAAATATACAGACAGCTATTGAGGAATACAAGAAATCCATAGAAATACTCCAGAATGATGTGGTAAGAAAAATGCACTGCTTTAACACTGCCTAATATGAAGCAAGTTAAAGAAATGCTTGAAGTTTGGGAATGTCAGAATATTGATATAGTTTGTTGGTTGAATTAAGAATCTATATAAGGATGAAATGACTGAATGTCTTCAGAAGAAACTACTCACTGTATTTATCCTGACCTCTCAGTTGAGATTAACAAACTGGACCAATAATTACAGTTTTTCAGCAAAACTGCAATTCAAGAGTTCTTGCAGATAAAATCTAAATTAGACACATAATTAAGCTTGATTCAGTCAGTGGGAACTCTAAAAACATTGCAGATATGGCAGCGTGTATGGTAGCAGTGAAATGTGTATCATAATACTTCATTAAATGGGGAAGAGTTAATTAGGAGGGTTTAATGAAAATAAATTTGGACCTTATGCATTTGAAAGAGGAAACTATTAGCCTAGTTAAGATACTGCATGCACAGCAGACCTGAGCAACTGTACTTGCAACAAAACATCTTTAGCTACAGTCTGCCAGTTATTAAACACTTAATCATAGGGATTTTGTAACACAATTTTCTACTTCTTTCCTTAGAAGGAATTAAAACAGTTGCCTTCACTTCCCTCCACTGTTGTGCCAAGGACTGAGGGAAATCAGACCGAATACTGCAAAAAGGTATTTTTCTCCCTTGCATAAGGGATTTTGATACAAGTGTCATGGATATGTAACTTACCTGTGTGTTTTGCAGTACTGTAGTGTGCAAAAAGTATGTTTTTTATCAAGACAAAGTAGATAGAATGCTTTAAAGCAAATAATAAGATAATTTTTCTCTAGTTTGTTCCTGTGTATGTGCAAACAGGAAAGTGCCCTGGTCTGAGAGTGGGGCTTTTTTGTGTTCTGACTGAGTGAGGAGTAAAAAGAGTGAAACCAATATCTGACAAATTATAGGTGTGCTCTGCTAAAGTAAATGAAAATAAGTTAAAGGCTCTTAGTAGAGTTGATTTTATGGCAGGTACTTGCTAATCTGAGCAAATTTGGGAGTGGCATGTAGTGAGTCACTCTCACTGCAATGAGGTAGGGAAAACAGTAATTCAGCAATCAAAAAAAAAAAAAAAAGAAAGAAAAAGGTTAATGTGTAGGTGTTTAGCTGAATGGGTTGGAACAGAATGACTGCACTTACTTACATTTAATACAGTCAATATCTTCCTCAAAAATTAATCCTGTATATAAATATGCCCAGTACATGCTTTCTTGGGAATAATCATTGTTGTGCTTACAAAGCTTGACCTGGAAAATGGAATTAATAGACTGTGTTCACTGCACAGCTGAAGCAATTATATTAGCAGCAAAGAGGTTAGCTCTGGGGAAGGATCTCCGTTTCAAACTTTCAGAAAGTTGGAATAGCTTTCTGGAAGCTTCCAGTTGGATGTTTTCAGTGGTGTCAGTGGAGAGCCAGCCCGAAGTCTGCCCAGTTAAACTGGGTCAGTCATGTTGTTAATAGCAGGAATTGCTGCAGAGGTTGGGTAAACTGCCTCATGCTCTGTTTATATTTCAGGAAAGCCAGGCACTGCATGCAGCTTTGGAGCAGCTAAATAATACTGTAGTGGTGTACCAAAAGTTGAATGACATCAAGCTGCTAAATGTGGATTCAGCCATTGGCAACCTCAGCCGGAAAGTTACGCTGTTGGAAAACTCTCCCCTGGTTGTGAAAAATCCAGACAAAAGAGAGAACTCATCCACCATTGTGGTAAGTGTTTGGTGGCTCAGGGTGTCTCCTCAGGCTACTACTTCCCTTACACTGCACATACAGCTTTTCAGAGCTAACTAAAGAAAATGTCAGAGTGAAACTTGAGATATTTAGGACGTCATTTATAAAAGGCTGGAATTTGTTCCTGAACAGATAACCAGCATTAAGAGTGTCCCAGAAGCAGTATTTCACATCTTTCCTGCAGTATCTACAGGAAAGTGGCCAAAACACTGTGACATTTAAGAGCTGGGTGGTTGTTTTATGAGGCAGGATTCACAAACTGAGCTAAGTTTCAGGAATCACTCTGACATAGATCTGTTCAGACCCACTGAGGAGCTAAGTGAGACTCTCCCTTTGTTCAACAGTGGTTAAATTCTGAAAAAACCCAATTAAAAAAAACCTCCTAAATAAGTTAATAAATTCTTCCAGTGTTTTCTGTTTGCCATACTGGGGTCAGTCTGTGAGAACATATTCTGTATGTTTAGCAATAAAGGGACATGCTGATGTGGACATGCTGATGTTGGTGTGGTAAATTATATAACCCATTTTTATGACTTCATGCTTATTCTATAATGAATTCTATAATATTCTATAATATCTGCCCTGGTTTATCTCTGCTTAATGTCTGCCAAATTTGAAGGACAGAAACTATGTTGTAGAAAATTAAAAGCACATGAATAAACTCTGCTCTGTTTTTTCTCTAGGGGAATAATGCAACTACCTCTCTAAAAGTGAAAAATGAAGATCAACTAGATAGTGAAACTCAGTCAAATAAAGAACTGAAGGTAAAGTAAGGAAATACAAATTACACTGGATTAGTAGAGCATGTAATTGTCTTTCTAAAGATGTTTTAAATGGACCTCAATTGAGCAAAGGTCTGCAAAGAGGCACTAATGGAGTCAAGGACTTGCTGAAAGCCCCTCTCAATAATGGTCCATCACTGGCTGGGAGTGAGTATAAATGAATGGCCAAACTGTGGGCTGGGGATAGGAAGGGATGCTGCTGAGCTTAGTTTCCATCTGCTGGAAAGAAGGTGGGTGAGTGAACAGGCTGCACTGTCAGTTCTGGGCTTGTACTGATGTGAACTCAACCTGTCATTGGGAGTGTACCAATGAATAGAGTAAGGGAGCTGCAGATTAAAAAATCTGGGGATTTTACTTTAGCAGAGATGCAGTGGCTCCTGTACAAAGGTATTCAGTACTGCAGACAAACCTTTGGAACAGTGAAGCAGTTTAGTTAATGTGTAAGTGTTCACTCCAAGTATGCTTTATATTACAACTTTCCAGTGTCTTGCTCTTTTCTGTGGGAAATACAGAAAGTAAACATCAGATTCTTTTGAAATTAGTGTGTGCAAAATAATTGCCTGTTTTTCAGGTTGAGGTACTGATTCTGTTGTTTTCCTACAGACCATGTGAATTTATTCATTGTCTCTTCCTATAGATTATTTATTTATTGTAGATTTATTTATTTATTTTTAAATCTTGTTTATAATTTTAAACTTGAACAGCCTGGATACATCAAAGTCGGTCAGAAGTGCTGACATATTTTAAATTACTACCTTTTCTGGTCTTTACATCTACTGAAGGGGTGCATTTTAAGATTTATTTTTTTTTTTGTACATATGCAGGAAGCTGGAACTAGAGATCCTCAGGTATCAAAACTAAAAGAGACTCTTCAGATGATCAGTGCTCTCACAGGCAAGTCAGAAAATGACAGACCCATTGAGGCATCAAACAATGGTAAGAATGTCTTGCAACAGTAATCCCTAAACCTGGAGGTTCCCTGTGTAATTCAAAGAATTACCAATTAAGGTGGATAATTAGACTGTTCCTTAAGATTTTGATGAAGGCTTTTTTATTTAAAGTGGTAGGAAACTGATGTTGCTAAAACAGAAAACTATGATTTCAAGAGTTTGAAGGTGACTTAGTCTGTGTGGCAGGATTCATGTGGATCAGTAGCTGGTGTTTGAAGGCTGGCAGTGATTAACTGGAGAACTTCATACCCAGTAACATCTGGTTTTGCTTTTTCAAAATGTAAATAAATGTAACAGAGAGGAAAGGTCTCTGCCTCTGCTGACTTCAGTTCTGCACTTTTGCTGAACATCAGATTTTTAAATACTTCATTACAATAGAACTGTGCTGCTTGTTCATCCCAAGCAGGTGCTTGGAAACTTATACCTTGTTGTTGGAGAATATTGGTATTGATAAGGTGAAAGCAACCCAGGTGGGCAGATGTAATTTGTTTAATGAAGCTTCTTCAGCACCCTCAGAGTGGGGAGCAGAAAGCACTCCCAAGTCATTCTTTGTTTGGGAGTTTATAAATACACACGTCCTAGTACAGAATGGAAGATTAAAACTGTGTGACTGTATCAAAACTGTTCTTTCAATTAAAGTAAAAAGGAACAACACTGCTACATTCTGAAATATTGCAGCATTCTTATCTCATACAGCTACTGTGAAAAAAAAATCAGTTGTATTGGATTTTTGTTTGGTTTTGATAGCTGTAATTCTGTAGAATTAGTAAGACTAATAGAAATTGTTTTGTAACAGTTGAAAGTAGTCAAAGTACTACAGCAAAGCCCACAGACCTTTCAAGGGTGGCTTCAAGGTCAGCTGTTGACTACACAGAGAGAGACAGGCAGCTGAGCCATCTGTCCTTACCAGGAATTTCCAGCATTGAAGGTATGTCCTTTTTGCCTGACCTTTTCTTCTGAATATTTCTTGTAAATGTTTAGGAGAGGATAAGTATAAACATTCTGAGAGGTGTGAGGTCAATTTTAAACACTTGAGGACTATGGGTTTAAAAAAAAAAAAAAGCAATTAAGAAAAAAACTAAAAGAAGAGCATGTAAAAGAAAAGAAAGTGATATTTAAGCAGGAGTGTGCATTATTAGTGAATTATAATTGTTTTGAGTATGAAAGTATTACATCGAGTGCCCCAGAGACTGGGAGAGAAGTCAAGGACAGAATTAACATACTGAAGAAAAAAGAAGTAGCTATGAGTGTGTATGTTCTGGGGCTTCTTTTTGGTCTGTATTTTTCTTTTTTTTCCAAGAGAACGCTGCCTGGTCAGATGAATGGTTTCTGGATCTTGCTGTTCAGTCTCTTCAGCTCCTGAAAGGGCAACTCTTTGCATCAGGAAGTGAATAGACACTTTTCCCTTTATATCATCTGTCCTGTTGGTATAGCAACAGTCATTCAGAGCTTGCTTTTGTGGGGGATAACTGCCATCTGTATGCAGTCAGTGGTTGTAAAATGGGCTGCTAGTTGTAGCCAGAAATAGGGATTACTTTGTTCAGATTTAGTGTAATTTAATCCAGAAATGTTAATGCCTTTTTCTCCTAAACTGTTACCAGCAGCTTGTGACAGCACAAGAGGCAAACTCCTCACTCAGGGTTGCTGTATGTAATTACTGGGTACTAAGAGACAGTGCTGTAAAACTGGGAAAGCAGATTATGGAAATTTCCTGTGTACTTAAAGGAGCTGTTTCTAATCCTTGTTCTCTTTGCAGATCTTCAGAAACTGTTTGAGAAAGCACCTGTGGATGCTGATGGAAAACTCTCATACAAAGATCTTCAAAAGCTGTTTGGCTCCACAGCCCAAGAATCACAGAGCTTTAAGGAGTTTGACGCAGATGGAGATGAGAAATACACACTAACAGAACTGAGATTAGCATTAGGTGTATAGGGTATATGTTTGGAAATGTGATATTGGTGGATGTTACTGTAGCTAAAGGAAGCTACATGAAAAACTATGGCTGCACTTTCCCAGTGTTTTACTGATCTTTGGAGCTAAAATACTGTACACATTGCCACCTCTTTTTTTCAGTTGCATTTATTGAAAAGAAATTTACAAATTTATATGTCAATAGGACATAATATTGGGACTTCATTGAAATCCAGAAAATTCCCAAACTTGGAAACATTTTCCTCGCATTATTTCCTTTTCGAGGGAATTATTGCTTATAATTTAAAATGTGTACATACTAAAATAAAACAATGGTTTTATATTTCACTAAAATTTGCCTTAAATTAGAGAGCTGCACTTTATGTAGAGCAGAAGGAATATCTGTCTTGTGAAGATGGGCTGCTTCTGCTTGTAAATATTTGAGATAGAGTAAATTATGCATATTTAGGGACAGGTTGTGTCAGGGGCTGTGTTGGTCGTAAACTGTTAATAATGAGAGACTGAGCCTGGAATGGAGGTTTAAGAGATTCACCTAAATTTCTGATTTTTACTAAGTATAAGCATGAAAAAATTTGGCCTCAGTCAGAGGAAAGCAGGAGGGGTAAGTCATGCCCATCTATAGCAGGATGTATTTTTAAAGGGAAGAGTTGAAAGTGTTTTTATATCATGAGCCTACAGGAGCAATTAACTTGCCAAGTGCTTGAGTTTTCACTTCAGAGTTGTTTAGGCTTTGCTGTGTTGCATTCAGATTATATTTTGTGAGATGAGCCTGTCTATTTATTTTTTTTAATGAACATATTTAATAGCTTTAATAGATGCTTAAGAGGTAAAAGCCTAGAGTGCAGCCTGCTGAGCAGCACCTGAGCAGTTCTGATCTCAGTGGTGCTCTGATACACTCCAGAAGTGTGAGTGTGTGGGAAGGCCCAGAGAACACTTGTGAGCTCTTTCCTGACTATTGTGACCGTGATCCCTTCTTGGTACCTTTCTTTTTTTGCCTCCTTGCCAACAGGATGTAAAAAGCTATGTAGGCATGTGCAATCACATCATCATTCTGTACTGACACATGGTTTGTGAGTGAGATTTCCTTACTAGAGGAACTTAAAGATCTGTTCATAGTAGTGGATCTGAGCACAGAGTGTATTTATTACCTTCTGGAACATAGAAAAATGACTTCTGCAGAGGGGATTCTCTCTTGCAGGCTAGGTCAGGGACAAGTTGGGTGATTTTGCTCACAAATATCACCGATGTTGTTAAGAGTTGTTTTGCATGATGAGTGAGTTGAAATTGCCCACCTCACTGAAACATCAGCTTATAAGGAAGTTGGTTCATAATTATTGACTTTTATATAACTTTAGACTGGATGTTTTATCAATAATTGTATTTTGGAAGAATGAATCAGCAAAGGAATGTACAAAATGGAATCCTGTTATCCATTTCCTAGGCTTCTTTCACTGTTGCTCTTCTATCCTGTTTGGGTAATGCAGATGCCACCCGGTACCAAAATGCTTTTGATGTGACATTTGAAAACGCTGTATTTAAAAACAAAACAAAACCAACCAACCTTGGCTTCAGAGAGGACAAGAAGCCAACACCTGCTTCTTGCCACTTCCCATACCCTTTTATACATTACTGTATAAATCCTTAACCAAATAAAGAAAAAAAAGCAATAAAATGTAACCATTCTGATATTTTATTTGTACATACTGTATCATAGCCATATGCCAGAGTTTGCAAAATATTTTTGGAAGTTTATTTGTATGAAATTTAACTTTACCTTAAAATTTAAAAGATTATAGTACTGCCTTGTGAATCTTTTAGTGTTTTGTTTTGTTGCAGTCTGCTTTACTTTTAGAAGGCTTTTCAGAAGGCAGCAGTAGTGGAAATGCCAGCTAGACCTGGTGTGCGCTGTTCCACTGCCTGTGCCCGGGGAGCTCAGCTGGTCACTGCTGGGACACAGCTGCCCAGGGCTGCTTCTTAACTTGCATGTCGAGGGCACAGTCGATGGCTAATTTTTGTGGTCACTTGTAGGATGGGCTTGTGCTGTCAATTAGACAAAATCCGAGCATCCCTAAGTACAGTGGTCTGTTTTGTGCTGCAGCCTGGGAGCACCAGTCCTATCCCAGTGAGGTTTCTGCTACGCCACTGCTCTCCATCCCGCACGCTTCCCAAAGCCCTGATGCCAGCTGCGGGCAGGGCTCTCTCCCTTGTTTATTCACAGTGAGATGAGAAGCCGTGAGTGTAGTAAATACACTCGTCCGGATCACCTCCCTGCCCTAACTCGTGCAGCTGCTCGTGTGGTACCAGAGGGGCGGCTGGATGCTCTGAGTAGCGACTCCTTGGGGAAAAAGGCGATATCCGAGTGAAATCAAAAGCAATGACGTTGTGAGAGCAAACTGTAACAGGCAAAGAGCTCTGCCCTGCCCAGACTTGCTGCTGTGCCGTGATTCCTGGGTTCGCTTTTGGGCTGTACCTGTGGGTTTGGGTGACCACCACTGTGTCCCTCCCCATGCGGTTACCGACCTGCGCCGGGAGCGGGGCCCTGCCCACCGCGCTTGTTCGCTCCGCGGCGCTCCATCGTGTAACGCGGCTTTGGTCTCAATAAAAGTTCCTTTCCAGCGTACGGCTCCGGCCGGTTATTGGCAGGGGAGATGGGACGGAGCGGAGGGAGGGCGGGCCGGGCTGAGGGGAGCGGAGCTGAGCGGAGGGCGGGCCGGGCTGAGGGGAGAGCGCGGGGCGGGCTGAGGGGAGCGGAGCTGAGCGGAGGGCGGGCCGGGCTAAGGGGAGAGCGCAGCACGGGGCGGGCTGAGGGGAGCGGAGCTGAGCGGAGGGCGGGCCGGGCTGAGGGGAGCGGAGCTGAGCGCAGCGCGGGGCGGGCTGAGGGGAGCGGAGCTGAGCGGAGGGCGGGCCGGGCTAAGGGGAGAGCGCAGCACGGGGCGGGCTGAGGGGAGCGGAGCTGAGCGGAGGGCGGGCCGGGCTGAGGGGAGCGGAGCTGAGCGGAGGGCGGGCCGGGCTGAGGGGAGCGGAGCTGAGCGGAGGGCGGGCCGGGCTAAGGGGAGAGCGCAGCACGGGGCGGGCTGAGGGGAGCGGAGCTGAGCGGAGGGCGGGCCGGGCTAAGGGGAGAGCGCAGCACGGGGCGGGCTGAGGGGAGCGGAGCTGAGCGGAGGGCGGGCCGGGCTGAGGGGAGCGGAGCTGAGCGGAGGGCGGGCCGGGCTGAGGGGAGCGGAGCTGAGCGGAGCGCGGGCCGGGCTGAGGGGAGAGCGCGGGCCGGGCTGAGGGGAGCGGAGCTGAGCGGAGGGCGGGCCTGGCTGAGGGGAGAGCGCAGCGCGGGGCGGGCTGAGGGGAGCGGAGCTGAGCGGAGGGCGGGCCGGGCTGAGGGGAGCGGAGCTGAGCGGAGGGCGGGCCGGGCTGAGGGGAGCGGAGCTGAGCGGAGCGCGGGCCGGGCTGAGGGGAGAGCGCGGGCCGGGCTGAGGGGAGCGGAGCTGAGCGGAGGGCGGGCCTGGCTGAGGGGAGAGCGCAGCGCGGGGCGGGCTGAGGGGAGCGGAGCTGAGCGGAGGGCGGGCCGGGCTGAGGGGAGCGGAGCTGAGCGGAGGGCGGGCCGGGCTGAGGGGAGCGGAGCTGAGCGGAGGGCGGGCCGGGCTGAGGGGAGAGCGCAGTGCGGGGCGGGCTGAGGGTGCGGAGGGCGGAGCGCGGGGCGGGCTAAAGGGAGCGGAGCCATGGCGGGGCCGCTGTGCCAGGGCTGGGGCCTGGGGGTTGCCCTGCGGAGCCGCGCCGCGCTCCGGCCTCTCGGGCTGCTGGCACCGCCGGCACGGGGGGTGCTGGGGCCGGCAGCGGGGTCGGGAACGACAACGGGATCGGGAGAGGCGGCGCTGGAGGAGAACCCCTTCTATGGGAAGTACCGGCACAAGATCCAGGAGCTGCGGAGGTGGGCCCTGCGGGAGGCGGCGGCGGGACCGGGGTGGGCGGGCTGTGCTTTGCGAAACGGACGTGCCTGGGGAGCGCTTTCTTGAAGGAGGGATGCCGTTCTGTTCTAGCTTTTCGCCGTCAGGAGAAACTCGATTAGTTTAGGCCAACTGCCTTGAAATTCACTTGTAGTTGACACTAGGTCAGTGAGGATCGTCTCCCAACGTGGTCAGATTGATAAGAGATAGTTTTACGAAGATTAAATGAAAATTTTAAGTTAAGAACATGAATCAGTATCATAGTAAACATTTTAAGAGGCCAAGTGATGTTTATCACCCAGGAATGCTTTCCACCTTTGTAAACCTTTGGAACAGGCAAAGAGTCCTCCAACTTTGGAAACCATTGGAGCAGGCAAAGAGTATTCCAACTTACAGTCTTCCATTTTATTATAAAGGAGGATTTGAACAGAATATGACTAGGCAGAAGTTGAGTCTTATTTTAGGAGTAAGTCTATCTTCTGGCAAGACCACAATAAAACAGCACATAGAAGTATTATGGTTTTGAATTTTCCTGATAAAGATGGATTACCTTACTTAGCATCATAAATCAATGAAGCAAAAGACTGCACAGACTCACTCACGGAACAGTGGAATGGCTTGGGTTGGAAAGCACCTTAGAGATCAACCACTTCCAACCCTCCTGCCATGGGCAGGGACAACTCCCACTGGGACAGGTTGCTCAGAGCCCCATCCAACCTGGTCTTGTTGGAATGCAGTGCCAAAAACAAATCCAAAGCCTTGGGTCATAGGAGATACTGTGCAACAGCTGTCACAGTTTCTTAACTGTGCATTGATTTTTCCTGTTTATTATCATAATTAAAAAATTAAGAATATTAAAAGCAAATTGGAATGTTTTTGTTCTGTGAATTTATGTCCAGTTGGACAAGGAGCAAGGAGTTGGACTTGGACTTATGGGTCCCTTCCAACTTGAGCTGTTCTATTGCTCTGTTTTACTGTTAACAATCCCTGCTCCAATTCAGGTCCAGTCCAGATGTGTTTGAATCCCGTATGGAAAAAAGAAGTGAAGTGAAAAAGCAGCCCGTGGGACATTCCAAACAAGGAGAGTTTATCAGATGCATGGAGGAAAAGGCAAGGCCAATTTTCTTTGTAAATCACATACATTGAAGCTCTAATGTTATTTTTATAGGATCAGCATAATGCTACAAACTTGAAGTATCCCTATCAGTAGGAGCTCTGAAATTTCACTCTTTGATGGCTAAAAGCATTGTCCTGTATTATTTTTAGACTGTGAATTTTCTGATTGAAACCTTGTTTAAGTTTAATTAGTTCCAGATTAGTTTGGCCAGAGGAGTGACAGAATCCTGCATTTATCATTTTTTTAGTGAAAGCAAGAAAGCTGTTCAATAATATTGGATCCAAAATGCATAATAGTTTCCTTTTGACTAATCCTTTGTGGCCTTGAAATTCATAATTCACATTAAGTTACTAATCTTATTTACTTCACCTAATCAATCACTTATTTTATTAAAAATACACTGCAGTGATCTTCAAGAATCTTGAGCTCCCATTCTGGAGTTTTTGTCAGCAGGCAGGTTATGTGTGGCAGGGAAGGCAAATCAGTGGTATTGTGCCATTAGCTGTAAAACTAAAGAAGAATGTTTTCTTGCAGGCAGAAGGCTTGGGCAGCAAGACATCAAAGGGAGGATTCACAAAGGATAAGGTAAGAGAAATGAACCCAAGTGTTAGGAGGGGACATGGTGGCAAGGCAAGGGTGTGGATTAACTTGTATTGCCACAGCCAGTTTCAGTCAAGAACACGTTGATATAAACCTGGTGTTCCTTATGCTGAATTTGAGTGTTAGACCTTGGTTTACTGTTGGTATCCTGTTCAACCTTAAAACTCCTGGCACTCCGGGTTTTTATTGCCCTGTCCTTTTTCTGTGACACCCCAGAAATGCCTTCCAATTGGGGCACATGTTCTGAACATTAAATGGAAAGGGCTAAGCTCCTTTTACAGCATGGAAATACATTTGCAGTGATCAGCCAGCCCAGGGACAAGAGAATTCTATTTCACATTATTTTATTTTGGTGAATCTTCAGTGTAAATCTGCCAAAGAGGACATCTTTGAGATGGCTGAAGGCAAAAGGCTGCAGCTTCTCTTGCAGCTTCAGCAGAGATCTGCACAACTGGAGCAAAGCATGTGCCGTGTCCTGAAAAAATCTATTCTGCCTCAGTGTGTGAATCCACTTCTCAGTGTGTTGCTGCTGTATTTTATTTGGCAATTAAAGGGACTAAGTAACACTGTAAATTGAATCAAGTTCCTCTAGGTTGAGTTTGTTCTCTTTAATTGCATCCATTCATTCTGGATTCTTACAAGGTCAGAGAATTGCCATCATGCCAGATTCTTTCTGCTTTCTCTTGCAGACACTTGATTCAATCCTTAATGTTGAGATGGTGAAAGAAAAATCAGCAGAGGAGATAACGCAGGTGATGGATTTAAATGGAATAAACTTTGCCTCACATCTGTGCTTAATAGTAATCTATGTGTAAGGATGAGAATTTTACTTAGACTGAAGAATAAAACACAACTGTGGATGTATATTTACAAAAAGCATATTCACATGGGTATCCATAGAAGATAAATTTTTCTCCATCTAGGTAAGTCCTAGGATGTGCTAGGAAGTACAGGTACACTGGGTATTGCCATCCTGCTGTGGTGAAGAAAGACTTAACACAGAGGAGCATCATGCAAAGGCTTCTGTTAAAAATGTTTTGTATGTTCTTTATTAAAAAAAACACCACCACCAAAAAAGCCAACTAAAAGTCATTAGTGTGACTGTTGGGACAAATGTGAGAAGCACTTCTCATGGTTAATAAACACTGAGCCACCTCTGAGCACACTGCTGATTTCTGTTACCTGGTTGGAATCTGTCCTTTGGTACATCTGGAACCTTTGCAGAAATATGTTGCATTAACAGGAAAGTCAGTCAGGCTTGATTGAAAAATTACTTCCCAAAGTGCTTACAAAGGTTAGTTGATGCTTTAAAGCATTTAACATTATTGCTAAATGCTGGACTTTAACTGTATCTCATCTTCTTTGTTTTCTGCAGATTTGGAATCAGTATTTTTCTGCAAAAGACACAGTTTATGCTGTTATTCCTGTAAGTACTTCCTTTATAGTTCTGCACTTGAAAAGCCAGCATGCAAAGCTTTCCTTTCCAACTGAGATTCTGCTGCTTTTAAAAGCAGTCATTAAAGGAAAGTGGTTTTCAAGAACAAGCTTACTTTCTTGGCTGAGTGATGTTATTGCCCCAAACAAAGGCTTTTGTTTTCAGAAATATATCCCTTTTTTTCTCACTCAAAGGAGTCTCAATAAATCAAGGACCTTTTTCTGCACACCTGGCTGGAATTTCCAGGCTTATTTTAATACAAGCATCCAATGCTTTATGCAAGGCCCTAGTGTTTATTAAGTAGCATTTGTATTTTTAGAGTTATTTTTCTCAGAGTTGCCGGTTTCTTTGCCCTCTTCCCTGAAGCACAGGCAGCTGCCTCAAGGTTTATGTGGCAGTCCAAGAGCACTTGGCTGGTAACTTGCATGTGGCTAATCACTTAGGACTTGCTTTCATACATTTACAATTATTGGCAGCAGTGTCTTTCTTGAGATTGCGGGTGTTTCCTGAGATAAGATCATACTTCTTACTCCTGATAACTTTTCCAGATGTTAACTGTTCTTAGTTTGCATTAGGTTGAAGGAGACTTTTTTCACTTTAAAGATTTCTCTTTATTTCAGGGTCATTCCGTGATTGCATCTCTTAAATCTGTCTTTTCACAACTGTGTGTTCCTTAAGTTCTTGAAACCTCATTTAGATCTGGGGTCTGATTTGTAATTGTATTTGGCCCTTTGAGCTGCAACTGAATTCAGTGGGAGGCAGTATTCTAGATGTGTGAAGTGCTGTATGCTCTGAAAGTGGAAGTGTGGGATTTGAAGTCAAGCAGCTGCATGTTTTGGTTTTCCCAACATGTGGATGTTGTGAAAATAGTTTGACTTACACTTTTACTGTAGCAGAGGGCCAAAGCCAGGGACTCCAGTTAAAATGTCGTCTTTCATTAGTGGGGCTGGCAGTGTGCTTTGGTGCACTGTTTTAGGAGGAGTGTTGGAAGCTTTTTAAGGCTTCAATGCAAACCAGATCCCAGGCACATTAGGAAGCAGTTCATGGTGTCACAAGGGGGAAAAAACCCCTTTGTCTTTTGCCAGAAGCTTTTTGTTGGCTGAAAGAAAGGCCTTGCATAATTCTCCCATGCTCAAAAGTACACACAAAGGAATTTCTTCTTGATGAATGGCATATGTTTTGTTTTCTGAACACCTAAGAGTAGATATTAATACAGTGCTGGGAAGAAAAGAAATTAGGCAAAAGATCTGGGGAAACACAGAGAACGTGTGAATGAAATTGCCAGGTTTCATCAGGGCTGAAATAGGGTAGTGGTTTTAATTTAAACCTAAGCAATAAGTATGTTATTGAGTGTATAGATGGGCTGCAGTTTTATACTGAAAAACAGATGACAATGATGTAAATCCACCGTTTGGAGCCAGGGATGTGTTGTCTCGCTCAGCTGTTGACACTACATGATGCAGTGGAGCAATTACTGAAAGAGGATGTAAGCCTCAGGCTTGGGGCCCCCACACGCAAGGAATGAAGCTCTGGATCCAAGGATTTTGCTGCTGCATCTTAGAGACAGCCTTGTTAAAACAGGATGCTGATGACTTTTAGGTAAATAAGAACTAAATGCAGTTTTCCAGGCACTCATTGCCATCTGTCCCCACAGCGGGACCTTCTCCAGATGGAAGCTGTACCCTCTAAAGATTAGTGAGGTGATTGTGAACAGCTCTGCATCCACGTTTGTGTTATGAAAATTGAACTTCTCTTTCTCCTTCCCCAAAGGCAGACAAGTTTGATTTGATGTGGAAGAGAGCCCAGAAGTGTCCATCGGTACGTACAGCAGTGTGTGGCTGTAGAGCTGTAATGCTTCTCCAGAGCCTGATCCATTAACTTTTGACCCTCCTGTGTTCATACCTGTTGTATCAGCCTGATCAGTAAAATAAAATCCAGGTGTTCAAACACTTGTCCTGGTGCTCAGATAAAGCAGTGCCTATTCATATGTATGAAACAGATTGGTCTAGACAGAAGAGATGAAGGGTTGAGAGAGCAGCAGCACAGAATCTCCCGGGGAATGGAGAACTTACTGGGTTGATGGATTATTCCCACCTACTTGACTTGCCAAGAGGAAGATCAAATGTATCTGGCTTCCCAAGCTACTTGGAGATTGGGTAGTTATTTATAGCCTGAAGTGCGTTTCTGTACACTGCACTGGCATTCAGTCAGGTATCCTGCAAGATTTTCTGCTCCCATGTTGTCCTTCCCTTGGTGTGGGAGCACGTCTGTAGCCTGTGGAGCTGTATTGATAGGCTGTAAATGTCTAAATAGAACATGCTTGCTGCCTGTTCTGGAGCAGCTGATAAAATGAGAGGATTAAATGCTCTGCTCCTTACCTTATTTTTGACCATTTCTGCTGTTAGTTTTCTAGGTGAGATCAAAAAGGTCAGAGGCTGAATGTTCTCCACTCTCTCTTCCTTTTTATGTCTCAAAATACTGACAAAAGTATTTGTCAAGATATTTGCTAATGAATTAATACTGATAGGGTAATTTTGCTTTATTGTGTGCTTTGAAGTCTGATTCTTGCTGTCCTGTCACTTGTGATGGGACGAAGAAACTTTTTTCTGTTGTGGTTCTCTCACTAAAACATTAATGCTGGAGTCCAGTGTGACACAGGCATCATTTTGTTCTATGTAAGGGAAAATTTGTTTGTTTTTTTATCATTTCTCTGCAGTTTCTGTATGCTTTGCCAAGAAAAGAAGGCTATGAGTTCTTTGTGGGGCAGTGGTCTGGAACAGAATTACACTTCACTTCCCTGATAAATGTTCAGGTGAGTGTTTGAGATAAAAAGTTCAAAACTGACTTAGGATCCAGAAATAGATAGTATCAGCATATTGCAATATATGATATTTACTAAGTAGTTTAGCCAATAGGTTGTCTAGCTTAACCTGAAAAGAATTATCTTGACAATAGCTGTTATTAATTATGGTTTAATTGTACATTAGTTGCAGGTAAATTAGTAAAGTTATGGGTATTAAGTGTCTCTGTAGTGTAGAGGATAATGAGGTAGAAATTCAGTAGACTCAAAACATGAGCAAGAGCCAAGCTTTTTAGAACTGTTTGTGCAAGCTACTTAAAATACCAGTAGATGCTGTAAGATTAAATATCTTCCTAAAAATTGTGAGTACTTTTAAATGCAAAATGGTCTTTAGTCAAGTTAAAAAACAACCTAACTCTGCAAATCCCTTGTTTTCTGTAAATACCAAGAATAATGAATTTCTAATTAGAACTGACCCTTAAGCCCTGGGAAGTAACTGCCTCTTTGGCAGTTAATGCTCCAAGTTTTGTAATCAAGCAGCCAAATCTGCATTGGGGTGAAGGTTTTTATGGGATACTGACAGGTTTCTTTCTCTCCTTCAGACCCAAGGTGAAACTGCTCCAAGCCAGTTGGTCTTGTACCATTATCCTGATCTGCAGAAGGAGAAAGGGATAGTACTAATGACAGCAGAAATGGACTCCAAGTTCTTGGTAAGAGAAGTCTGCTCATTGGCTTCCTTCATTTTATGCTGCAACTCCTCCTACAGTTTTGAATTAAAATCAAATTACAGTGAAGCCTTTCAAAGACCCTTTGCCAAAGAATGGTCTCACTGTCTTTCTTTAAACTAATGTACTTAAGGCTAGGAAAAGTCAGAAGGGAATCATCAGTCTTTGGTAATTTCAGTTCATGTATTCTTTTTTTTTTTTTTTTTTTTTTTAATTGGGTATTATAGTTGATAGTTGTAAAAGAGCAAAGCTTCTGTTTTTCTTACTAACAGAAGCAAATTTAAATGAAAGCTGTTGCTACCTGCAAACAAGTTAAAGCAGTATTTGAAGCTTCATCCAGTTTGTTAGAGCAGGAGACTCCAGAGTTGTGTGTTCAGTTTGTGCACACCTGTGCTCTTTCCCTCTGTGTGGGCACACTATTATTGGCATGACTACTAGTGCCTGGACTGGTGGCACTGGGCACTCTAGTGGTGGAACAGAATCATTAAAATATCCCTCCTCTGACTGACCTCCTGACTCCCCCTCTGAAACAATGAGTGGAGTAATTGATAATGCTTTTCTTTTTCCCTGTTGGATCTCGGAGCAAACAATCGATCTTTGCAAGTAGGTCAGCTGTAAGAAGGGAAAAATGAGGACTTGGTGCATCTTGGAGTGGGCAGGCATCACAAAAGACACACTTGACCTCTGAGGCAGATGCACAGCAGGAGAGTTGCTAAAACACAAGGTGCTGAAGTGTTTAAGTAGGTCAGGAGCCACAGGGAGGTGGTTTCTTAAGAGATTTGCTGAACTAAGGTGACTCGGAGTTGAGGCACGTGGTGAGTAGGAGTGTGGCGTTTCTTTAGCAGTGGGACACTGGCACAGCCCCACCCCATGGTAACAGCTCTGTTCTCACTCCCAGGTGGTCCATGATGCCCAGTGTTTGGCCAACCAGGTGCAGCTGTTCTATGCCACGGATCGCTCCGAGACCTACGGATTAGTGGAGACCTTCAACTACAGATCCAGTGAATTCAAATACATGTCAGTTATAGCAGAGCTTGAGCAAAGTGGGCTTGGAAGAGAACTGAGACGTGGGCAGGCTTCTGACAAGTCATAGAGCATGGCCTGTGGTGAAAGGAGCCAGCAGAAGCAGGAGGTCCTAGGAGGAATGGTCCAGTGTCTTCTGTATTGCCACTTGGATTTGGCCACAGAAGGAGTCTGCAGACATCCTGAGAGAATGACAGTCAAGCCTGTCTGGCATTGATGCAAGATGAGGACTTGGGCCATTTGAACACAGTAACTAATTGCTAAAAAATGGAGCCCAGTACTTCAGTGTAACTTCATCAGAAAGAGCCATTTTCCCCTCTTGTAACTTCCTGCTGCCTGCTGGATTGTGGAAATCTGAAATAAAGTGACAAAAGGGGAACTGTGTAACGGGCTGTACTGACATCAGGAAAGAGATGACAATCAGTATTTCTTCTCAGTAAACGCATTTTAAATGCCCTCCACCATTATAATTGCATGGTTCAGTGCTTTTTAATCTGTGTGGAATTCATACAGGCTTGTCCATCAAGAAGAAAGAATAGGAGCAATGGTCTAAGACAGACATCTCTTTGTTTCTTTGTGAGGTTTCTTACACAGATGTATATTGTGGTCTGGGCTTTTCTCAGGATTAAAAAAAACAGTCTCACTAGATTTGTTCTGGGAATTTTCTGCTTCGTAATTGATTTATTAATTGTCTCCTGTTGTGCTGTTTCTGTATTTGAGATGTTTTTGAGCAGTATGAACATGGTTTTATTTTTTAGTATATTTTTAATAATGTAGAGGAATCACTGCCTGTTTTACAGGATTATTTTTTCTCAGGCTGGCATCTAGTCAGCCAAGTCACAAATGGCATTTGAAGGAACAAAAAATAACTCTTGTTCCCACTTCAGGAAAGGCACTATCCATAATAAAGGAAAGATGGACTGGCATAGTGACAGAGAGACTCACCAGCCTCTTGTTTGTCAAGTGAAAAAAATGTCTTGGTATAAAAATGCAGACCTGCTTTAACACAGCAGTGTTGGTAAGAGCCTGGGTTTACAGACTGCGGCAGGTTGGGGGTTTTAAACCTGCCCCAAGCAAAAGAATCCCAGGACTGATGCTTTGAGTTTCTCTTGTGTTCATCCCAGCAGAGGCAGCAGCACATCCATGGACAAGGACACTGCAGCAGTGTGGTGTGCAGCCTGTGGGGTTACCAGCACTGCCACCACTGCACAGGGGGACACAGGACAGCCAGGAGCTTCCAGGAGCCACTCTGAAATGCTTCCCATGTCTACATCAGACCCCCAGCACTAACTCATCCTTAGCACTAATTATCTCTGGGCCACATTGCACCTTGTCAGCCTGCTGGAGCTGGCAAGCGTTCATTCCCTCCTTTGCTAGAGAAAGGGAGGAAAGAAGGATCTGCAGTTTGTCTCTCTGTAGGAGGGTGTGGCTGGTATCAATTTTCTTCATTAACCACAACCTGATGAGAAGCTGTGATGAGTTATGAAGGTTTCTTACAGCATCTTTTTGCTGTGTACTTGTAGGATCCTGTTGCTGTAATGCCCACTGTCACTCTAATTCTCAGCCCCTTCTTTGCACTACATGGCCTTTGAAAGTCCCTTCCAACCCAGCCCATTCTCTGATTTTATGACATGAACACTTCAGCTGAGCACTAAAGCAGTTTTTTGTTGAGGTCTATTTTATCACCAACTCTTAGATGTTAGGTGTGAACTCCTGTCCATTCAGGAATTGCAGGATGTTTCTAGAAGAGGCAGAGCGTCTCTTGGGGCCTTGCTGAAAGGAGATGCTCCCTGGTATTGTCTTTTGGCTTCTGTTCGCTGAGTGTGTGCAGAGCAGTCTGCAGAGCAGGGGAATAATGAATCGCGGCAGGCGTGGATAGGACTGTGATAATCTGAACAGCAAGTCACCTTTATTAAAAGGCATTTCTACTTAGGGTTTTTGGAGTTCATGCTCCATTTATCGTTTTTCCTTAGCTGATAGAAGGGCTGTTTTGATTAATAATTCACTTCCTGCTTTGAAAATGTCGAAGTTGCTGTGTTCATTTTTAATGTAGCTATAATGTAACATCCCTGAGAGTGAAATCTAAGGCTTCCAAATCTACACCTCAGCCTCTTTCTGAGCATAAAGGATCAAATTCTCAGGTATAAGGCTGTAGTGATCTACCTGTAGTTTTGAGTGGTGTTTTTTTCTTAAACCCATCATGTGATTTTTTTTCCTAAAATAAGAACTTCTCCGGGGCTTAAAAAGGCAGAAATGGCCAGTGATGAGCCTAAAACTGGGAAGAAGACCCATAATAAAAAGGTCCAGCAGAATCTAATCCTCTATCCCCCTGAATGACTGCTGCAAGGGGGAGTAACCCAGCTGAAGAAGTGGCCCTACAAACCACCCTTGCTGCACAAACCAGCAGTGATTTGTGGCTGTGTGGCTTCTCCAGTGCCTGGGATGCATTTGTGCATGAACTGTGCTGCCTGGCACAGCCATGGCACAGCTGACCACGGGCATGGATGGGCCCTACAAGCTGCAGAGTGGACACAGGCCCCCGGGGCTGTCTGGCTTTGTGCAAATCAGCAGCTGCGCTAGTTTTAAGCCACTAAAAAGTCACATGGAATTTGTAAGATTTGATGCCCTTAGGATCTGTGCTGAGTCTTAGGGCTGGTGAAAATTAACGCTGTTAGGCTGGGCATGGGGAGAGAGGTAGCAGAGGGAGAAGGTGGCTGTGGGATTCATGTGCCATCCAGCCACTAGAGGGAAGGTTTGTCTCCTGATTCTGAGCTCTGGGCACACACAGAGCTTGTCTCGGCCTGTCTGCTCGGCTTTGTGAACTTTGTGAGTTGTGTGCTGAGAACCATATAGATGCTCAGGCTGCTCCTGAATGGTCCATAACGAGCTGGGCTGTGCTGAGTTCAGCTCATGGTTCCACCAGCCCCTTGTCCCAGATCCTACCTGAGCTGCCGCGGGAGGGCGAACGTCCTGCAGTAGTTTCCCAGCATGTTTTGCTGATTGCCGGTCTTTTTTGGAAATGCACCATCTCAAGATGGATATGGCTGGTTTTAGTAGCTGTCAAATGGGCACGCTCAGGGAGAAGAAGCCCAAGACTCCCAGTGGCCCCATGTAAACTTCAGCCCCTGCAGCATCCTGCAGCGAGGTGCTGTAGGAGCCCCCTCAGTGCTGTGGTCTGCCTCCAGCTGGAGGAGAGCCCAGGATGGGGATGTGGCAGGCATTCCCGCTGGGAGTGGTGGAGCAAGTTTTGCAGGCAGAGGCTCTTTGTTTCCAGCATCCCAAACCTCTGGGTTGCCCACCCGCCCCCGTCACCCTGGGGAGATAAACCCAGAGCCCGTCCTGCTCCCCAGGGAGGAGGTGGCAGACGAAGCAATCAAGGAAGTGCAGATTGATGGACGACGTTCTTACCCTCCCCTAAAATGATGACTGCAGTGCCTGGCTTTTTTCCCTGTGCCTTAGAAAATGGCAAGACTCCAGTGCCCTCTGACCCACGGCTGTTCTCACTCCGTGTCTGAGTTTGCGCAGGACATGGTGGAGCGGAGCAGAGCAGGGGAACTGACTGTTCTCCACGCTGCATAGCTGTTTTCTGGACACGTCCTGTTTCTCTCTGGGAATAACCAGAGCAAACCCACCGCTCCCTTTGCTTTGCTTCTGGTCTGCACAGGCATTCACAGCCTTCCAGCCCTGTCTGGGAACAAGCATCTCCGCCGCTGCTGAAGTGGCAGTGCCCATGAGGTGCCGTGCAGGGCATTGTGTGAGAGCCCAGCGCAGTGGTGGGTGCTGGCAGGGGGCTCCCCCCTCCGTGTCCTGACAAGCCTTGCGAAGCTGCTTCGCTGCCCTGGGCCTCTTCCCGTGCCTGCCCGTGAGCTCCGATGGAGCCGCCCAGTGCTCCGGGCTCGCTTCCGTCCTGCTTCCTTCCCCCGATAAATTCAGCCGTGCACCTGCCTTCAGGAGCGAGGCCAGCATTCCCCTCTTCCTTCCTCCAGGGAAGACAAATGCCCTCTTCACAATAATGCATCCCTCCTTTCCCAAAGCTGTCCCTCGGACCTTTTCCTCTCTCCCAAGTGACTCCTGCTTCCCCTCCCCACAGCTGGGATACTGGGTAGCTCTGGGACTGTGGGCTCTCCACTTTTTAAGGTTTCCAAAACCTCTTGTGAGGGGGTAAGTCCCTGAGCAGGAGGTGCTGCTCACCCCTATGGACTCGTGGGGCTGCAGCTGATGTAACTCAAGCCCTCCTGCTGTTCTCCTGGCCCCTCTCTTTTGGCTCCAGACTGCTGAGGGTGGGAGGACCCCATCTTGCCTCCAAGTATTTTGGCTCCATCTTGCCTGGATGTAAATCCTGGCTATGAGTTGCCTTTGGGATCTTTGCTATTCAGCCAAGCCCCCTCACTTTTGGATTTCTGCCCATTTTCTGCAGGGATTTCAGTTGAAAGTTTCCTCCTGGCTTGGCATTTGCTGTTGGGAGTTACATCTGCTTCACAGACCTCCACTTCCCGCTCACAAGGTCTGAGGACATTTTGTTGTTTCCTGCATCCCAAGTCCCCAGGATGGAGGACAGCAGCATTGCTCAGCCCTTGTTGGGACTTGGGGTGGCTGTAATGAGCATCCCGCACTGGAGATGAGAAAAGACTTTGCCTGAACCTGCTGGAGTCAGGAATGTGGCTGGTTTGCTGGTAACCAGGAAGAGTCTGCTGGATTACTTGAGCTTGATCCTGATTTTAGGGGTGTTACTTGGACCTGAGACTACCTGCAGTGAGCAGGACAAGGCTGATGTGGAGAAGGCTCAGCCTGCAGGTCCAGGGAGAATGCATACACAGAGCTGGGCTCTGAGGTTATGGCTGTTGTACTGGGTTAGCTGGTGATGGTGGTGGTGGGAAGCAGCTGGACAGATGAATTTCACAGCTTGTGCTTCCCTCCTGTCTCAAGAGCTGTGCAGGGCACTTCACCTCAAGGTTTTACCTTTTCTGCAGATGTGACACACCTCGGCCATCTCATGCTGTAGTGGATGCAGAGCACAGATGAATCCTGCATGTCCTTGGTGTGTCCTCCTGTCACCTGGTTCAGGACCTGCCCTTCAGCCATGTCTCAAGTGGGGACAGGCAGAAAAGCAAGGGGCTTCTGGGGTGTGCAAGCTCCAATTCCTTTCAGCTCCAGTCAAAATTGATCCACCAGTGGCTGCTGCCCAATTAAATGGGCCCTACAGTGTCTTCTTCACTTCTAATAACATGCTGCTGCAGGTGCCAATGAGTTCCTATTGTACTTGCACCAAACCAACCTCACAGAGAGAGGGAGGAAAGGAGAGTAAATGTTTTGCAGGGCTGGGCTGAGCTCCCTCGTGGCTGGCTGGTCTGGGAGGCTGCTGGATGAATTTATTTTTAAAGACTGCCTCTGAACATTGTGCCTCAAGAGCAAACCCTGGCATCACCTGCAGCTGAGAAGCTGTGTTCTGGGGAAGGGAGTCTGGATCCTGCAGAGATGCATCCTGCTGCCAGGCAGGGTTCAGGGAATCAACCCCTCATCCTAAACCCTCCAGATTTATGCCAACGTGCCCACCAGCCACATCCTCCTTGCCCTGTGCCCCACTCCCCAGCTCGCCCCATCACCTGCAAACGCTTGGCTTAACCCTAGTTTAACACACATGTAAGAAAGGCTAGAAACGTTTCCCTCACTAGAACTGTCCCGGTGCCAAACAATTTGCAGACCAGGCCAGAGCATCACACACGTCACCGTGCCAGGAAGGGAACGTGAGTGTCAGGGCCACGCTCTGCCTCCTCTGCTGCGACACCCGCCAGCACCACCCGTGGGGTGCACACCGGTGCTCCAGCCCCACCCGGGACTCTGACCCCAAAGCAGATCCCGGCTCCTGCCAAGCCATCCCACGCTGGCTGGCCGCTCCTGCCGGCGCCGAGCGTGCTGGCTCAGGCTTGCCCTTGCTGAGCAGGATTTAAACACCGCAGCGCGCTTCAGAACTCACCCCACCTCCGACAGAGACGGAAAGTAAGTGCTCTGGGCAGAGAAAGTTTTTCTCTTTCTTTCTTTTCCCCTCTCCGGCATTTCTCTTTTGGATGGCATCCAGCTTGGCCTGGCATGGAAACTCCCGGCTGTTTTTGTGTGTGTGCAGAGCGGGGAAGGATGAAGGGAAAGGGACTGTGAAAAGATGGGGGGAGGAGGGGAAAAGACTCCGGGATTTCATCTCCTTTCCCCAGCTCCCTGCTGTCCTGTGAAAGCCGGAGCCAGGCAGCGGCACGGGACTGCACGCCAAGAAGGATCTCAGCATCCAGGAATGGAGCGTGGGTGCGGGTGCGAGTGAGCGCCCACCCAGGAGCCTGCGAGCCCACGGCGGCGGATGGTGGGGGCTGGCAGGCCCGCTTCCAAGCGGGTTTTCCTGGGACAGCTGGAGCTGCCGGCAGGGTCAGGATGTGACATCACTGACCGGAGAAAAACCCTCGGCCCCGGCTTCTCTAACGAAACCCCCGTGAGCGCCGGAGCGAGGCAGTTCTTCCTGCCGCTGTTGCTGCTGCGATCCCCAAACTGCCAATAGTCCCGACAGAGAGCCTGGCTTGGACTTTGTATCTTTTTAATTTTTTTTTCTTTTTCCTGAATAAGAGCAGAAAGCGCAGCGGAGGGATTTGAGACTGGAAGCCGCCGTGCCGGGGGATGAGGTGAGTCCTGGGAGTAAAAAGCCAGCACCACGCTCCTGAGGATGCTCCTGGGGTGCTTTTAAGCTCGGAATGGGCAAGACCTGGCTTGGCATTAGCCTAGAAAAGAGCAATTCTTCACCCAGCTGGGCCATGGACGCCTGCAGAAGGCTCTTCCCCTTCCTCTGGGTGTCCCAGCTCAGCAGCCAGTGTGTAAATACCAGAGATCCCCTGTTTGGGGGACGCTGGGCAGGGATCCGTGCGAATGACCGGCGGTGCGCTGGGAAAGGGGGTCCCTCCAGGCAGAAAAGGGGGACAGGCAGGGGAAGGGGGACAGGCAGGGGAAGGGGGACAGGCAGGGGAAGGCACAGGCGTTTCCCGAACGGGACAGCGCCCGCAGCGGCTTTGCCGGTGTCGTAGGGAGGGTGGAAAGTTGTGGGTGGGGGAACTGGGTGAAAGCAAGCGGTGGAGATGGGTTTTCCGCAGCTGGCTTATCTCCTCTCGTCTTCTTCCTTGAGCTCGCAGGCCTGGAGCAGCCGGTGTTTGGAATTACAGCTCTGACAAGAGAATAATCACCCTTGGGACTGAACCAGAGCTCTTGGACACCACTGAAGCCATTGGACACCTTTTCAGGGCTCGCAGCAAGTTACTGCTAGTAGCAGTGAGGTCTCAGCTCCCAGGAATGAGGTACCCCCAGAAAAGCCCCCAGCCCCACTGGGTATCGCGCCTAAAATGAACGGGATGTGCTGTCTCTAACCTAGCGAGATGCTGCTTTGCTTTTCTGCTTGGAGGTGT